>NC_134359.1:184940831-185297081 GCF_048569485.1 Anomaloglossus baeobatrachus
ATATTGCGTATCATCTGGACATAGTATAGTACTGTAATCATCCCACAAAGCACTAAGAGTAACATTTCCAAAAATTTTATAAAACCTTTTGAATGGCAGATTAGCGAGGATGAGACCTGCTTTCATCTGTAATAGTTTAATTATCACAACATAGACCTTATACAGTACGCTATTACATTGACAATGAATGCATTGCCATACAAAAGAAAATACATTTGGTTATTTTTATACGCTACTGTAGAATTTTCAAGGAAATATTTTAAATGTTGATGAACATTTAGGAACAAGCTTCATTTCTATAACAGCATAAATCTGCTTGTATGTATTCTTTAGCACCTTCAATAAAAAAAGTTTTTTATCTGAATTTCTTTCTTGTAACTTTTTTTGGTTTTGAGGTAATGTTCACTAAACAGTATAAACAAACATTTTAGATAAGATATGCTGCTGTTATTGAGGGACAATTATCTAACTAAGTATGCCTGGAATTCTAAGGTAGTTTGTGCCAAAAAATTACACTATATTCATTATCTGTTTTAGACACTAGGCCCTGATTCATCAAAGAGAACACTAGAAATCTGGCAGGAAGTTATTTGAAAAGTTGTACAGTGTTTGTGCAACATGGATTTGCACAAAAAAGTGCTACTTTTGGCTTTTGCACACCACTATAGGCTAGCTCCACCAAAATTTGTGGAGCTGGGACAACGCGTGGCAACGGCCGGCCGCGTGCCTTACCCCACAAATCATGCTCTAGTGCCTGTCTGGAGTAAGATTTCTGGGAAGACATACCACTTTTACGATGCTCCTGTTTCAATAGCAGGCATGTGAACAATACCGGCCTTCATGATTGTGGACCCTTATGTGTCTTGGTCTGCCACTTAGGTATGAACTCACTGAAATGGGGTGAGACTTATTTCAAATGGGTGTTGCATAACTAGCAGCAATGTGCACAAAAAAAAGAGATCAAATTGTAGTGCAACTTTCTGGCACACCATTAGACTGGATATACAAACAAAGGATCCAAGTCATCAAGACTGGCGTTATTCACATTGGTCTTGATGATGGAGCATGTTGGAGTCAGATGCTCCTAATTCATGAAGAGGTCTCTTCATGAATCCAAAGCACCTGACGAGCAGCATGCGTCTCTGTGGGCTACGCTAGACGTCTCTCCAGTCAACCACTGGAGTGAGATTTCTGGTTTAGAGAATGCCACTGTGTCTCTCCTGTTTTGTCAGTGCTGGGAGAAACTGCTACAAGTTGTGCCTAAGTTTTGTGACTTTTCAAAGCCTTTACATCAGAATTCTGGTATAAAAGCTTTGATAAATCGAGCCCAAAGTTTTGATATACTGATGGCATTCGTGGAGATTTTTCAAAATTAAATGTGCCAAAATGTTGGCATAATTTGCATCAAAATTTTCTTTTATGTCAAATACCATATTATTTAGGCTTTCTGCCCCTATTAAGACAATTAGGTGTGACGTCTCTGAAAAGGGGTGAAACTGATTTGAAATGGGCCTTGTCTCATGTGCAACACAGTGCATCAAAATGCACCAAAATTTGGAGCAAATTTCTTTACAGCAGCTTTTCAGTGTAGTGCAGCTCCTTTCAAAGTTTACATCCGGAGACCACTAGAGCTAGGCATTCTGTGACATACATTGATGTGAAAAAGTGTTTGCCCCCTTACTAATTTCTTATTCTTTTGCATGTTTGTCACACTTAAATGTTTCAGATCACCAAACACATTTAAATATTAGACAAAGATAACACAAGTGAACACAAAATGCAGTTTATAAATGAAGGTCCTTATTATTAAGGGCAAAACAAATCCAAACCTACAGAGCCCTGTGTGAAAAAAAATATTGCTCCCACCTCTTTAAAACATACATTAACTGTGGTCTATCATACATCTTTGGGAAGCTGAGTTCAATTTCCCTATCCACACCCAGGCCTGATTACTGCCACACCTGTTCTCAATCAAGAAATCACTCAAGTAGGACCGAAAGATCCTCAAAAGCTAAACATCATGTCGCAATCCAAAGAAATTCAGGAACAAATGAGACACAAAGTAATTCAGATCTATCAGTCTGCAATTGGTTATAAAGCCATTTCTATACCTTTATGACTCCTGCGAACCACTTGGAGAGCCATTGTTCACAAATGTTGAAAACATGAAACAGTGGTGATCTTTCTCCGGAGTGGCTGGCCTATCAAAATTACCCCAAGAGTGCAGCACTGACTCATCAAAGAGGTCACAAAAGACCCCACAGCAACATTGAAAGAAGTGCATGACTCAGTTGCTTCAGTTAAGATCAATGTTTATGATGACTCCACAATAAGAAAGAGACTGGGCAAAAATGGCGTTCCAAGACGAAAACCACTGCTGAGCAAAAAGAACATAAAGGCTTGTTTCAGTTTTACCAGGAAACATTTGGATGATCCCCAAGAGTTTTAGGAGAATACGCTGTGGACTGTCAAGACAAAAGTTACTTTTTGGAAGGTGTATGTCCCATTATATCTGGCGTAGAAGTAACACAGCATTTCAGAAAAGGAACATCATACCAACAGTAAAATATGGTGGTGGTAGTGTTATGGTTTGTAACAGTTCTGCTGCTTCAGGACCTGGAAGACTTGCTTCGGTAAATGGAACCATGAATTCTGCTGTCTACCAAAAATCCTGAAGAGGAATGTCCGGTCATCTGTTCATGATCTCAAGCTGAAGCGCATTGGGTTATGCAGCAAGACAATGATCCAAGACACACCAGCAAGTACACCTCTGAATGGCTTAAGGAAAACAAAATTAAGACTTTGGAGAGGCCGTGTCAAAGTCCTGACCTTAATCTGACTGAGATGCTGTGACATGACCTTAAAAAGGTGTTTCATGCTTGGAAACCCTCCAATATGGCTCGATTATAACAATTCTGCAAAGATGAGTGGGCCAAAATTCCTCAAGAGTGTTGTAAAAGATTCATTGCTAGTTATCGCAAATGCTTGATAGCAGCTGTTGCTGCTAAGGTTGACCCAACCAGTTATTAGGTTTAGGGGGCAATCACTTTTTCACACAGGGCTCTGTAGAGTTTGATGTCTTTTTTCCCTTAACCCCTTCATGACCGATGACGTACTGGTACGTCATCGGTCATGTTGTGGTAATCACCGCTGGCTGCTGCAATGAGCCAGTGGTGATCTCACCAAATGTCTGCTTGTGACGGGGTATGCGGCAGAGCAGAAAGGGACGCCAGGCCAAGGAACAATCCAAAGGGCTTGATTGGAACCACAAAGATAAAGCACCAAACATAAATATAGATCCTTAAAGTCTGCAAGGAGTTCACAACAAAACAAAAGATCCAGGGGCGTCTCCCGGTATTCCAACGCCAGGGAAAATATGGCAATGGTCCTTATATGAGTTCCTTGAGTCCAACAAGGTGAATAACAAAACACAATCCCACGTGGCCACTGATCTCCAGTTTGTAATAGTCCATACACAGGCTCTAGGATCCAGCCTCAGCTATAGATCCTAGTCCTTCTCCAGCCGAGATCCAACTAACTGAACTAACATGGGTCTCATTGTTCTTCTCTCCTGGGATCAGCCCCTTAGGTGGGCAGAAGAGTCCAACTCCGCCTGGACACTTGATACATGAATGGACTTTAGAAGTCCTGGCTCTTTCTTGTTTACCAAGTTGTGGATTGGAGAAATCCCATGCTGAAAAGAACAAACAATCCCCCACCAGTAGTACATACAGGACAGTCAAGGAGAGACAGACTATTACACCATGAGCAAAGGCGGGGGAGGGACACACTGTTACAGCCGTCTGCTGATTTGAACAGCAGACGTGGGGCTAACAGACGTGGGTGGATCTGTGATCTACCCTCACCTGCTTGCTACTTAGGTTGCGCTGTCCAAATGTGACAGCACAATTTAAATGGCCACGGCAGAGATTGTGCCGTTCCCCACCGCCATCGGTGGCCCCGTGAAGCAATCACGGGGAGTTGATAGTTGCCATGGTAGGGATGGGTCATGTAATGACCCCTGTTGCTATAATGATGTATTTCCTGTGAGAGCTGACAGAGCGCCAGCTCTCACAGGAACGCTACATTTCTGCTGATCAGAGCTGTGCTGCTCTGATCAACAGAAATGAACAAACAATCAGACTGCTGATCTATAAAGTTCCCTAGGAAAGTCCCCTAGGTGGACTAGTAAAATAAATAAAAAATATAAAAAAAATATGACAAAATAAAAAAAACTAAAGTTCAAATCACCCCCCATTGACCGCATTGAGAATAAAACAGTTAAAAAAGCGGCAAAATATACACATATTTGGTATCTCCGCGTTTATAAATAACCGATCTATCAAAATATAAAATCAATTAATCTGATCGGTGCGTGGCGAGAAAATATTCCAAACGCTAAAATTACGTTTTTTGGTTGCCGCATTTTTTTTTAAAAATGCAATAACAAGTGATCAAAATGAGCATCTGCAAAATAATGGAGTTATTAAAAACGTCAGCTCAAGATGCAAAAAATAAGCCATCACTGAGCCCCAGATCCTGTAAAATGAGAACGCAACGGGTCTCGGAAAATGGCACCAAAAGCGCTACTCTGGACAAACTTCTGCATTGTTTTAACCTTTTAGAGAAAAGTAAACGTATACATGTTTGATATCTATGAACTCGTACTGACATAAGGCATGATACTGACATCAGTTTTACCATATAGTGAACATTGTGAATAAAATAGCCCAAAAACCATTGTGCAATTGCACTTGTTTGCAATTTCACCGCACTTGGAATTTTTTTCCCGTTTTCCAGTACACTAAATGGAAAAACTATTGTTTTTTTTCAATAGTACAACTCATCCCGCAAAAAATAAGCCCTCATATGGCAATATTGACATAAAAATAAAAAATGTATGGCTCTCGGAAGAAGGGGGAAGAAAAAAAAAATTAAAAACGGAAAATTGTCTGTGGTGAAGGGGTTAATAATAAACATCTTCACTTATAAACAGCATTTTGTGTTTACTTGTGTTATCATTATCTAATATTTAAATTTGTTTGGTGTTCTCAAAAATTGAAGTATGACAAACATGCAAAAGCATAAGAAATCAGGAAGGGGGCAAAGACTTTTTTAGACACCGTTGTGTATATATATGTACAGTGCCTACAAGTAGTATTCAACCCCCTGCAGATTTAGCAGGTTTGATAAGATGCAAATAAGTTAGAGCCTGCAAACTTCAAACAAGAGTAGGATTTATTAACAGATGCATAAATCTTACAAACCAACAAGTTATGTTGCTCAGTTAAATTTTAATAAATTTTCAACATAAAAGTGTGGATCAATTATTATTCAACCCCTAGGTTTAATATTTTGTGGAATAACCCTTGTTTGCAATTACAGCTAATAATCGTCTTTTATAAGACCTGATCAGGCCGGCACAGGTCTCTGGAGTTATCTTGGCCCACTCCTCCATGCAGATCTTCTCCAAGTTAGCTAGGTTCTTTGGGTGTCTCATGTGGACTTTAATCTTGAGCTCCTTCCACAAGTTTCCAATTGGGTTAAGGTCAGGAGACTGACTAGGCCACTGCAACACCTTGATTTTTTTCCCTCTTGAACCAGGCCTTGGTTTTCTTGGCTGTGTGCTTTGGGTCGTTGTCTTGTTGGAAGATGAAATGACGACCCATCTTAAGATCCTTGATGGAGGAGCGGAGGTTCTTGGCCAAAATCTCCAGGTAGGCTGTGCTATCCATCTTCCCATGGATGCAGACCAGATGGCCAGGCCCCTTGGCTGAGAAACAGCCCGACAGCATGATGCTGCCACCACCATGCTTGACTGTAGGGATGGTATTCTTGGGGTCGTATGCAGTGCCATCCAGTCTCCAAACGTCACGTGTGTGGTTGGCACCAAAGATCTCGATCTTGGTCTCATCAGACCAGAGAACCTTAAACCAGTCTGTCTCAGAGTCCTCCAAGTGATCATGAGCAAACTGTAGACGAGCCTTGACATGACGCTTTGAAAGTAAAGGTACCTTACGGGCTCGTCTGGAACGGAGGCCATTGCGGTGGAGTACGTTACTTATGGTATTGACTGAAACCAATGTCCCCACTGCCATGAGATCTTCCCGAAGCTCCTTCCTTGTTGTCCTTGGGTTAGCCATGACTCTTCGGACAAGCCTGGCCTCGGCACGGGAGGAAACTTTCAAAGGCTGTCCAGGCCGTGGAAGGCTAACAGTAGTTCCATAAGCCTTCCACTTTCGGATGATGCTCCCAACAGTGGAGACAGGTAGGCCCAACTCCTTGGAAAAGGTTTTGTACCCCTTGCCAGCCTTGTGACCCTCCACGATCTTGTCTCTGATGGCCTTGGAATGCTCCTTTGTTTTTGCCATGTTGACCATGTATGAGTGCTGTTCACAAGATTGGGGAGGGTCTTAATTAGTCAGAAAAGGCTGGAAAAAGAGATAATTAATCCAAACATGTGAAGCTCATTGTTCTTTGTGCCTGAAATACTTCTTAATACTTTAGGGAAACCAAACAGAATTCTGGTGGTTTGAGGGGTTGAATAATAAATGACCCTCTGAATAAACTTTTCACAATTTAAAAAAAAAATTAAAAAAAGAAATAACATTCTTTTTTGCTGCAGTGCATTTCATACTTCCAGGCTGATCTACAGTCCAAATGTCACAATGCCAAGTTAATTCCGAATGTGTAAACCTGCTAAATCTGCAGGGGGTTGAATACTACTTGTAGGCACTGTACATCATAGCAACCTAAAGGCTTGTTCATACTGTGTAAAAAGAAACACTGTTTTACGGTACCATCAAATCTTAATCTGAAATCTTATGCTCATGCTGCTAATTTTTTATCTTGCATATTTGAACTATCAATGCGTTTATTTCATATCTGCATCATGTTAATTCCATGTTTTTGCAGCATTTTCCACCTATTGAAAAAGCCTGAAAAACCACATAAAAAAAACGCAACATTTTTCCCACCAACACTGCACATAACATAAGTGATTTAAATACTTTAATACATAAAAGATTCAACAGTAATAGCAAGAATATTGGGATTTGTTTTGAATTTTTTCAGTGCAGTAAAGATGTAAGTCCTCTGCCCTGTTATACTTGCCCTCCAGAGTTTTCTTACTTTCACAGCATCTCTCCGGTCCTGCGGTGTCAGTTTTTCACTGTAAATTCTGATTAAAACTCAAACTCAAACTGACGTGTTCCCGCCTCTGACACCTCAGGACCCCTAGGTGGGCGTTCTCATCCGCCTGATCCTGCCCACTTGTGTGTCCCTATTATGAGGGGGTGGCTAGGGTTTAATGGCTGTGTGTTATACCTAAGTGCAGGTTTCTGATGGTAACAAGGAGAATGTACACATCTGTGACTACCTGGTTTTGCCAGGGCATCACAACTGCACTCGCGGTACACCGGTGTACCACGAGTGCAGTGCAAGAATGGCAATAGCCGGCAACGGAGGAGAGAGGAAGATAAATTCCTCTCCTCCGTGTCGGCCCGCCCCTCCTCAGCGCCGGCCCGTCCCCCGCAGCTGAGGTCCGATCACATGAAAAAGCATTTCTAATGATCTTTTATTGTATGCTAATGAGCGCAGGGACTAGTCCCAAGAGTGTTGCTTACCTTGCTAGTCGGCCCTATTTGCATGATAGCATGCCCCTTTGGGCCTGCTAACATGCTAATAAATGTGCAGCGTCAAATGATGATCTCACTCACCTCTCCGCTGCCATCGCTGCACGATACTGGATTTCAGCTCAGTGCGCATGATCTCGGAGTTTGGGTCATGCGCACTATGAAGCTGTGTGTACGCGTCCGGGCTTCAAACGGAAGTAGTGCGCATGACAGGAAGTCTAGGATCATGCGCACTTAGCCGAAATCCAGCATCAAGCTGCGATGGCAGCGGAGAGGTGAGTGAGATCATCCTCTGACGCTGCACATTCATTAGCATGTTAGCACACTCACAGGCAGGGGCGTGCTATCATGCTAATGGGGCCGACTAGCAAGGGAAGCAACTCCCTTGGGACTAGTCCCCATGCTCATTAGCATATGCTAAAAGATCTTGAGAAATACTTTTTCTAAAGATCTCATTATCTATGCTACTAGATATAAAGACGGTTAGGCAGGGATTAGCAATATGCACCCAGAACTGCTCCTGGTTCTGGGTGCATATTGCACCTGACAGGTTCCCTTTAATTGAAGTGTGTTGAGTTGTGACCTCCAGCGCACTTCATGAAATAATGGAGAGCGTTGCCAGGTTACAAGGCTGACGGAAGGTGAGTATATGACAGGGAGCAATAAACTTAAATTTAAAGCAGCACTCCAGCGGTGCAATAAGAAAAATGCTGGAGTGGTGCTTTAAAGCACAACTGTTCTTAAAAAAATCCCAAACAAACATAGAAAAGTATAGTGTTAAAGTGCTTTGTAACTTACCATACACTATATTTTTGAGTTAATGATTTCTCTTCATTAACATTTTATGTTTAATCTCTTTTCATACCTCCCAACATTTAAAAATGAGAAAGAGAGACAAAGTCTGCGGTGCGCTACGCGCGCCGCCGCAATTTTAGGGCACGCCCCTAACCACACCCATTTTGCAATCTGTCACGCCCACATCCAATCCTTTTCAGCACTGCTGATCACATTGTTTAAGGCTGCGTGCCCACGATCAGTGTTTGCAGCATTTTGGATGTAGTGTGTTTTTGCTGTGTGCAAAATGCTGTGTTGTACAGTACAAGCACAGTGGAGGGATTTCTAGAAATCCTATGCCCACTGTGCTTGTTTTTTCTGCAGCAAACACTGATCTGCGGAACATGTTTCCAGACCGCAGCATATCAATTGTTGCTGCAGTTGCATGCGTCCTCCGTAGGGAGAACACAGCAGGAGACCGCAGCGCACTGAACCCTGATCGTGGGCACAGGCAGCTACGTTCTCCTGCAGAGGAGACTTGCAGCCCTGCAAGTCAGGACCCGCTGCCTCCAGGACACAGCGAGTCCTGATCATGGGCACAGGCAGCTGCGGTCTCCTGCGTTCTCCTGCGGAGGAGACGTGCAGCCCCGCAGGTCAGGACCCGCTGCCTCCAGGACACAGTGAGTCCTGATCGTGGGCACAGGGAGCCGCGTTCTCCTGCGGAGGAGACGTGAAGCCCCGCAGGTCAGGACCCGCTGCCTCCAGGACAGTGAGTCCTGTTCGTGGGTACAGGCATACGTACATATACGGTACATATTTGAAGAGAAATTCCCTAAAATACATATAAACAGACAAATGTATACACAGTCACCTGCACTGACATACATAGATATATACAGCATACATATACACACATTGGAGGTAATAATATGGGGAAGCTGGCAGCAGCCGCTCTCACGTACCCCGCCTGTCTCTGTCCAGCTCCTCCTCGGCATGTGATCACTTGGCATCACTTTAACAGACCTAGCCACGCACAGTGCACACTGACACCGCTTTGTATGTATCACAAGGGAGGATGGGGGTTTTATATACTCTCTCTCTCTCTATATATATATATATATATATATATCATACACATATACACTGTATATATACAGTATATATCACAGGAGGGGCTGCGGGCTATAGTATATACATCACAGGAGGGGATGGGGGTACAGTATATACAGCACAGGAGGGGCTGGGGGCTACAGTATATACAGCACAGGAGGGGCTGGGGGTTACAGTATATACAGCACAGGAGGGGCTGGGGTTATAGTATATACATCACAAGAGGGTCTTGGGGCATAGACAGTACTTGAGCGGGCATACATATTAGGTCTATTTAAGACGTCAGTGATTCTGGTACGTATGTGCTAGTTTTTATCTGTACCAGAATCACTGACCTATGCAGACCCATTATAATCAATGGGTCTGCGCACACATCAATGATTTTTCACTGACCATGTCTCCGTGCGGCGTACATGCATATCCGTGATTGCCGCACAGAAACATGTCCGGTTTTTTTCTGGCATCACTGATGTCCCACGGACCACACTATGGTGTGATCTGTGAAACACATACCAGAAAAACACGGACATTTAAAATAAAAAGCTTTTTCAACTCACCTTCTCCAGCGATGCTGAGTTCGGCAGCTGCTCTCTGCTTCTACCTGCCTGGTTCATTATGGCATGCATATTCATTTATGCAGTCAGAGCCGACCCGGAAGTAGCTGCAGAGGTGAGAGAGAATTGTGGCTGGATGCTGAATCGCGGGTCTCTTCAGCCCCCATGAGAGCAGGAGCGGGGGCCGGTGAGTATATGTCCATGTGCAATCACGGAGTATGGATCACGTATCACAGATTGCACATGGACAACCACTGTGTGCCGTGAATCACGGAGTGTGAAGGGACATATGCGTGTTTAACATGTCAGTGAAGAACGTCTGTGTTTTTCACTGAGGGGCATACACGTTACTAAGGGGTATACACATTACTGGGGGAAATGCACTTTACTGTGGGGCATACAAATTACTGGTAGCATAGATATTACTAAGGGGCATATAGCTCTGGTGTTGGGGCTTATACAGCTCTGGGGGCACATACAGCTACGATGGGGGGGCTGGGGGCATACAGATCTGGTGGGAGGGGCCTGGGGGCATACAGATCTGGTGGGAGGGGGCTGGGGGCACACAGATCTGGTGAGGGGGCTGGGGGGCATACAGATCTGGTGAGGGGGCTGGGGGCATACAGATCTGATGAGGGGGCATACAGATCTGGTGAGGGGGGTGACTGGAGACATATAGCTCTGGTGAGGAGGGGGCTGGGGCATACAGCTCTGGGTAGGTGGTAGGGTCACATACAGCGCTCCTTGGTACTGCAGCTCCTTTCCCTCCAGTCTCTTCATCTGTGGACAGAGCTCAGCATGTTGCTCGGTAGCTCCGCCCACAGATGCACTTCCGTACACAAGCAGCCTAGCAGTGAGCAGTGCACTGCGCTGCAGGTGCCGGATTTAAAGTGCCGGCAGCCAGGAAAGTGCTGCTGCCGCCCACCCATAACAGCGGCAGCACACAGAGCCATAGCAGTGAAGTAGCGCTCGGCTCTGCTCAGGTGGATAGGAGGGGAAGAAAGTCAGACGGGGAGAGAGCATGTGGGTGGAGCCACGGGACACATGGCTCACGATTGTGACACCGGGACACCCACTCAAATCCGGTACAGTCCCGCTGTATCCGGGACGGTTGGGAGGTATGCTCTTTTTATTGAGTTTCACACAAAACAAAATTAACTAGACAAAACCATACACTTGGTAAGTACAAGGGCCAACAGTAAGGCAGATCTTCTTTGTGACTAAAGTCATTTACAAAATATTACATGAAACCTGAGATTACAAGGCATCATCCTTTTACTCATTATGAACATAGATCATGTTGGAATTGAGTAATGAATAGAGATGAGTGATCCTGCCTAGGATTGAATTGGTTTAGGATCGCCGAACCCGTCTGAGATTGGCGATCGAATCTGCGATCCTAGCCAATCCAATCGTCGATGCTATCCAATCTTATTAAATTCAATGGGAAGCAAAAGTGATGTGTTGTAAAATGTTGTAGGGGGGACTGTAAAAGAAAGAAAATAAAAAAGATTTAAAGCAGTACATACTGAGTCTCCCTGCTGCTGCAGAGCTACTTCCGGGACCGATAAATATCCCTCATACATATTCACTGATTTTCCCTTCCACTGGTGTCTTTGATTGTTGGACCACACCCCCACCCTCTGGGACAGCATTGGTGATTGCATGGAATCACAAACGCTATCTGTGTCCTTATACTAGTGATAAATAAAAATGTCGTAGGGTTCCCCTGTATTGATACCAGCACAAATAAAGCAACGGCTACAAGCTGCAGCCCCAGCTGTGTGCTTATCATTGCTATGTATCAAAATAAGAGGAACCGCATGTGGCTCCCACATATGACGGAATATGTGGACTGCAATATATTATATGAAGAAATATGGAGTGCATTATATTACATGGATTACTATGAGTAGTGCATTAAACTATATGCAGGACTATGGGGTGCATTATAATATATGGAGGACTATGGGGAGAGTATTATAATGTGCATATCTATGTGTGGATGGGGCCCACTGAGACTCTTTACCCAGGGCCCACAAAAACCTGGAGCCGGCCCTGACTATGCACATTGTGCAGTGGTGGGCAAACCGGGTCAGTAGTAGTCACCCTAGTCACTTAGTCACTTGTCACTTAATCACTAGTCACTTAGTCACTAGTCACCAAGTCCTTAGTCACTAGTCACTTAGTCACCAAGTCACTAGTCACTTAGTCATCTAGTCACCAGTCACTAATCACCTAGTCACTAGTCAGTTAGTGACTAGTAACCAAGTCACTTAGTCATCTTGTCACTAGTCACTTAGGGGTACTTCACACACAGCGAGCTCGCTGCCGAGATCGCTGCTGAGTCACGTTTTTTGTGACGCAGCAGTGACCTCATTAGCGATTTCGCTGTGTGTGACACTGAGCAGCGATCTGGCCCCTGCTGCGAGATCGCTGCTCGTTACACACAGCCCTGGTTCGTTTTCTTCAAAGGCGCTCTTTCACTGTGACACACAGATCGCTGTGTGTGACAGCGAGAGAGCAACGAAATTAAGCGAGCAGGGAGCAGGAGCCGGCGTCTGGCAGCTGCGGTAAGCTGTAACCAAGATAAACATCGGGTAACCAAGGTGGTTACCCGATATTTACCTTAGTTACCAGCCTCCGCAGCTCTCACGCTGCCTGTGCTGCCGGCTCCGGCTCTCTGCACATGTAGCTGCATTACACATCGGGTTAATTAACCCGATGTGTACTGTAGCTAGGAGAGCAAGGAGCCAGCACTAAGCAGTGTGCGCGGCTCCCTGCTCTCTGCACATGTAGCTGCATTACACATCGGGTTAATTAACCCGATGTGTACTGTAGCTAGGAGAGCAAAGCTAAGCGGTGTGCGCTGGTAACTAATGTAAACATCGGGTAACCATACCCGATGTTTACCTTAGTTACCAGTGTCCGCAGCTTCCAGACGCCGGCTGCGCTTGCACGTCGCTGCTGGCTGGGGGCTGGTCACTGGTCGCTGGTGAGATCTGCCTGTTTGACAGCTCCCCAGCGACCATGTAGCGATGCAGCAGCGATCCTGACCAGGTCAGATCGCTGGTCGGATCGCTGCTGCATCGCTAAAGTGTGAAGGTACCCTTAGTCACTAGTCACAAGTAACTTACTCATTAGTCACTAGTCAAAAGTCACTTAGTCAGTAGTCACTTAGTCACAAGTCACTTAGTCATTAATCACTTGTCACTTAGTCATAAGTCACTAAGTAATTAGTCATAAGTCAATAGTCACTAATCACAAGTCACTTAGTAACTATTCACAAGTCACTTAAGGTCCAGTCACACTAAGCAACTTACCAGCGATCCCAACAACGATAGGGATCGCTGGTAAGTTGCTAGGAGGTTGCTGGTGAGATGTCACACTGCGACGCTCCAGCGATCCCACCAGCAACCTGACCTGGCAGGGATCGCTGGAGCGTGGCTACACGAGTTGCTGGTGAGCTCACCAGCAACCAGTGACCAGCCCCCAGTCTCCTAGTTACAGCACACATTGGGTTAATTAACCCGATGTGTGCTGCAGCTAAATGTGCACAGAGCAGGGAGCAGCGCACAATGCTTAGCGCTGGCTCCTTTCTCTCCTAGTTACAGCACACATCGGGTTAATTACCTGATGTGTGCTGCAGCTACATGTGCACAGAGCAGGGAGCAGCACACACTGCTTAGTGCTGGCTCCTTGCTCTCCTAGTTACAGCACACATCGGGTTAATTACCTGATGTGTGCTGCAGCTAAATGTGCACAGAGCAGGAGCCGGCGCTGACAGTGAGAGCGGCGGAGGCTGGTAACAAAGGTAAATATCGGGTAACCAAGGACAGGGCTTCTTGGTTACCCGATGTTTACATTGGTTACCAGCCTCCGCAGAAGCCGGCTCCTGCTGCCTGCTCATTTAGTTGTTGCTGTCTCGCTGTCACACACAGCGATCTGTGCTTCACAGCGGGACAGCAACAACTAAAAAATGGCCCAGGACATTCAGCAACAACCAACGACCTCACAGCAGGGGCCAGGTTGTTGCTGGATGTCACACACAGCAACATCGCTAGCAACGTCACAAAAGTTGTTCGTTACCAGCGATGTTGCTAGCGATGTTGCTTAGTGTGACGGGGCCTTTAGTCACTAGTCACTAAGAATTTTTTTTAAATAATTTATTCTGGAGTATCCTGTGAAAGGATTTTTCCCTTCTTATTTATTATTGTGACCATAAACTATTTTGATAATCAATGTATATATCGGTAATAATGATATTTAAATACATAGTGCATACAAGCAGCAGTAGTTACCATATATGCTGTGCATATGGGCAGCAAGAATCATAAAACGTGCAGTGCATGTAAGCAGCAATCATTACCAAATGTATGGTGTATAGGAGTAGTAATGGTCAAAAGTAGCAAAGACAGCATAGTGCCAATAAGCAGCAAGGGTAGTTAAGTACATAGTGCATGTGCGCAGCAATGAATGGAAGTACACTTCTATATTAAGTTCATAATGTATGTAACGGGTTCGATAGTACAGTATAAATGAAACCACACATCGGTATTGGTGGATTCAAATAAGGCTCCTAGCAAACAGATGAAGCATATTAAAGGTCTCTACCAATTATCAGTGTTCCACACTGCTGAAATAGGGGAAGCCCAGGTGGAACGTGAACCTGGGCAAATGGGCTTTTTTCTCTTTTTCTTTTTCCTTGCTCTCTTTATAATATCCTAATATTTGTGATTAGAGCATGTTCATATTTGAAATAGTGTGCGAGTTTTGTTTTTGTTTTTATATTTTTTAACTTACATAAAGAAACTATTAGATAATCTTGAATGATATTGGATTTTTTTGTGAGATGATGCCACATAAAATGTTATAAAATTGTTATATTTTTTTCCCATTATTATGTAAGGCTGGTTTCACATCAGCGGTATTCTGCTGCAATGCTGGATCCGGCACAAATGCGGTACAGTTCAATACAGTTCAGAGGCATCGCGGCAAGCTCAGGTCAAATACGGTCATGTGACCGGAGCATGTGACAGCTTCTGACCGGAGCTTGCCGCGATGCCAGTGAACTGTATTGAACTGTACCCCATTTGTGCCGGATCCGGTAGTGCGGCAGAATACCGCTGATGTGAAACCAGCCTTACTTGCATAAAATCACTCAAACAAGGTTATAAAATATATGTGCAATATGGTATAGCTCTATCAATATTGTTAGGGTGGCAGCTGTCTGCACATAAGAGTGTGTGGAACATGGAGGTATGAGCGACACCCAACTCTGGATCAACACTCAATTCAACATTGAAAAATTGAATTTTTTATGTTAGAATATGTAGCTGTAAATATCAAGTTAATTTCATTTGATTAGTAAAATCTGATCTAGTCACTATGTCACCCCTCCATACAATAAGGAAATCATCTACATACCTCCATATCAGGGAAAATTGAAAGTCGAACGCAGCCCCTTCTATCTAAAAATATTCCTTATTAAAAGAAATAAAAATATATATATATATAAATATACATATATTTAACCCCTTGTACGTCCTGGCAATCGCGGGGGCACGGGAGATGTAGCCCATGTGATCACCACTGGGGATTCGGCTTTTCCGACAGCCGAGTTCTGTCTCTCACAGCCATGGCGATTGCAGCACTTAGTGGGTTGGGAGAGAGATTGCGCTCCCTCTCCTCTCCGATCAGTGCCCCTGCAATGTAATCGCGAGGGCCCAATTGTCACCATGGTGACCCGAGGTTGTTAAGACAACCTCCAGGTCACCAGAATACAGAAGAGCTCAGGGATCATGCCTGCAACATGATTACTGAAGCTTCTGACAGTATAGCTCTGACAGCTGCACTGTAGAATAATGATCGAACATTGCAATACAGGGCAGCTGCAATCAAAGCAGTGAAAAGTAATGTGCCATATAGGAACTAAGTAAAAAAAAGTAAAAGAAAAATTAAAAAAAAGTAAAAATATTTAAACCTCTCAGAAATATAGAACTAAAAAATAAAAAAAATTCCAATAAATAGTTCAATTTGTGTAAAATAAGTGCGATAGCAGCTAAACCTTAAAAAGCTTTATAAATCTGATATTGCTGTAATCCTACTAACCTGAGGAATAAAGCCGCCTAATCCCCGCAATACTGCAAGGTGAACGACGTAAAAAAAAATAAAATAAAGTCAAATCTTCAACTGCTGTTGATTTGTTCATTTTGCTTTCCAAAGAGCGCAGCAAGCCATGGCTCATATTTATCCTGTGCTCTATGCTGAGCCTTTACACTGGAATTATGTGCAAATCTCTGAAAAACTCGATTCCGACAAAATTCACAAAGGAAAATTCACTGTAATGAGGAAGAGGGAGTCACTTTGAACTTCTGTCTTGTCTGTGGTACAGCGGTGTCCATCTTTTTAGGCGTGCACAAAAGCGCAGTCATCAATAGAGATGAGCGGAATCGTGGATGTTCAGTTCGGTGGGTGGAGCTGCCGTGGGACTTGGGCTTAACCTGAATCCAATGGAAGTCACCGATTGGGCAACTTGAATCTCCACCTTCATGCAGCCAGCCGGAAACAGAACACTTTCGGGGATGGGTGGATGGGGTTTTTCCTATTTTTTGGGGTGAATACTATATCTGATCATGCTGTTGTTACCCCCAGTGCAAAATGATCAAACACTGCAAGCAGTTGGCACTGGGCTGAGCACCGAGTGTACCCAAGCACAGTGATGCTCAAGTGAGTAGTTTGCATATGTAAATTACCCAAACTCCGAATTCATTTTTTTTGTAAAGTCTGTGTATAATGAACCTAAGGTTCGCTCATCTCTATTCATTAACCATTTGTTGACTTTTAAAAAGATGCACGTGGCTGAACAGAGGCCAAACAGAGTCTGGAATAATTCTGCTGCATCATTATAGTGAATAGATTCATAGGCTTCACTTGAATCATATATTTCAGAGAAGTAGATTGAAACAACACTGATGTAAGTGCTCAGCGTAGAGCACTGGATTAATGAGAACTGATCCAATATGTTCTGTACCCAAATCGACACCAAATAGCATTCAACTCCACACACTCAACTCAACACATCATCTGTTAACGAAAATATTGGGGTCTTCCATGTTACTGGTTGCACAAAGGCTCTGGAAAAATGCTATGGCACCCCCTCTCAAAAAAGAAATCCAGCAAAAACTGAGCTCTGAAATCCAAATACCCCCTCCCTTTTGAGCCCCACAATGTGCCTAAACCACAGTCAGCTGCCACATGTTTGGCACTGTTGTATTGAGAAGAACCCACTTAATTTATGGGGTGCAGGTTTCTAGGAGCACGACCTTGGCACAATGTGCGTGCACTACAATGTACAATGGGCACATTTGCAATTTTTAATTCTGCGTTTGACACCGTGTTCCAGAGACTAAACTGTCACTGCTCCCATAGATGAATTCCCAGAGGGGTATAATTTTCAAAACTTGATCACGTGTGGGGGGGGGGTTTCTGATCTGCCACTTAGGGGCTCTGCAGATGGAGTCAACATACTATTTCTACTAAAATCTGTGCTCCAAAATTCAAATGTAGCTCCTTCCCTCCTGAGCCCTGTGGTGCAGCCAAACAGTACTATACAGTCACATGTGGGGTATTGCTACATTCAGAAGAAATTGTGTAACACATTTTGGGGACTTTTTTTAACTTATTCCTATACCTATTTTTTTTTTTTTACTATTTTACCTAGTGAAAATTGGAAATTTGGGGTTAAAACAACATAGGTTCACTTGTGGAGGCTTTCTATTGTTGTGGTACTTAAGGGGCTTTGCCAATATGACATGACACCCGCAAACTATTCCAAATAAATCTGAACTCAAATATTGCGCTCCTTCCTTTCTTCATTTTGTACTGTGTCTCAAAACTAGGAAAAAGAAGAGAAATTTAGCTCACCGATCTTGCTGATCACCGCTCTCTGTCTGGACCCAGCGCACGGAAGGCTTGGCTGCCAAAATTCAAATATGGAGAAAAGAAATGTCCAGCGCAGTCCTCAGATCATGAGTTAAAAGAATCCAATGTTTATTGGGTTAATTCCATAAAAAGTATACAAGGCGATCAGCAAAGAAGATAGGTAGAAATTAGGACCCCATCGGACTACGCGTTTCGACACATGGAACACGCCTAAGATTATGTGTCGAAACGCGTAGTCCTAATTTCTACCTATCTTCTTTGGTGACCGCCTTGTATACTTTTTATGGAATTACCACAATAAACATTGGATTCTTTTAACTCATGATCTGAGGACTGCGCTGGACATTTCTTTTCTCCGTGTCTCAAAACTAGTTTTCAACTATGCATGGGGTATATGTGCACTCAGTAGAAATTGGACAACAAATTATATGGTCTATTACCTCTTGTTACCCTACCCTAGTGTATTTGAAAAAAATTTGGGTTAAAGCAACATTTTTTCATTTAATTTTCAAAGTTATAGAATTCTGTGAAGCACCTGGAGGTTCAAGGTGCTCACCAAACATTTAGATCAATGTGTTGAGGGGTCTAGTTTCCAAAATGTTTAAGCATTTCAGGTGGTTTGCCAATGTGACAAGGCACCTGCAAACCATTCCAACTAAATCTGAGCTCAAATATGGTGCTCTATGCCTTCTTTTATAAATTTCAGTGAAGCATCTGGGGTTTCAAGGTGTTCACTTTACTGATAGATTAATTCATTGGAGGGTCTACTTTCTAAAATAGTCACTTGTGGGGTAGCTCCATGGTTTAGGCACATTAAGGGCTCTCCAAATGCAACATAGTAACCGCTAACGATTCCTGCCCATTTTGTGTTCAAAAAGTCAAATGGAGCTCCTTTCCTTCTAATCCTTGCTGTGTACCCAAACAGTAGATTTCCACCACATACAAGATAGCTGCATACTCACAACAAAGTATATGGTCAGGGGCGGGCTGGCCGGGCAAGTGCCCCCCAGGCCGCTCTCCCAGCTGCTGCACAGTGCCGGTCACCTGCTGCTTAATGTCATTATAACACACATAACCGCGCACAGTGAACTGCGTGCAGCTGTGTCTCCTGTACTGTGATGCAGCAGGGTCAGCACACTGACATATTAACAGGCGCAGACCTTGCCAGCTAGCTGCATTATAGTACAGGGGACACGGCTGCGCACAGTTCACTGTGCGTGGCTGTGTGTGTTATAATGGCATCATGCCAGGGCTGCCATCAGGGCATTACTGTCCTTACTGGTGTAGGGGTCCCTGTGAGCAGAAGCAATAAGGGGGGGGCATGACCTCTCACAGAAATCTGCCCTCCCCCCTCCTGCTCTGTACTAATTATGTGATCACTACAGAGCAGGAGAGGAATCCACCTGTAAGATGAGCAGAGGTTTTTGGAGCCAAACAGGCAAAGGACCTTCTGCCTGAGTAAAGTCAGGACCTTTCAGATCATATGACTGGGCATATGCCTGATCACATGACCAGTGAATCGGAAGGTTCTGTAGCTTAGCTATTCAACTGCTGCAGTCTCTGTGATGGCCCCAGTGGCTCCTCTCCTGCTCTGCACCAATCAGGAACTGCAAGATGAGGTAATCTATAGTGTGTGTGTGTGTGTGTGTGTGTGTGTGTGTGTGTGTGTGTGTGTGTGTGTGTGTGTGTGTGTGTGTGTGTAAGAAAATGTGCCTGTTGTAGGGTTGTGTTTGTTTATATGTGCATTTAACAGAGTTGTGTTTGTTAATAGGTGCATGTAGTGTGCATGTATTAGAGCTGTAATAATATAATAATAATAATCTTTATTTCTATAGCGCCAACATATTCCGTAGCGCTTTACAATTCAGGAGGATCATATACAAACAAGTAACAGTTATAGAAATACAATATTTAGAGGGGAAAAAAATACAACCCTGCTCGTGAGAGCTTACAATCTACAATGAGATGGGGGGAGAGGCAAGGTTCAAGTGCTTATTTACAATGTCAATCCAACCATCTCACGGAAATGGGGCTGGATAATGGTTTCCTGGACCAGTGGGCCCGAGCCTTGAGATGCCTTTGGGTGCCATGGAGTTTGATGTGGAGCTATGTTGTGAGAGGTTGTAGAGGGACTATGCGAATCGAATCTGATTAGGGAGTGTGATAGGCCGCCCTAAAAAGATGCGTCTTTAGGGTGCGTCTGAAGCTGAGTAAGTTGTGATTTGTCCTAACTTCTTGGGGTAGAGCGTTCCAGAGGGTTGGTGCAGCTCGGAAGAAGTCTTGGATCCGGGAGTGGGAGGTTCGAATTAGTGTGGATGTTAGTCGAAAGTCGCTTGCAGAGCGTAGAGAACGGGTGGACTGATAGACAGAGAGGAGGGTGGAGATGTAGGGGGGTGCTGCACTGTGGAGAAGCTGTGTGGGAAGGTGCATGCAGTAGGGCTGTGTGTTTGCATATGTACATGTAATAGAGTTGTGTCTATAGGTGCATGGTCTATACAGCACCATGGAATTAATGGTGCTCTATAAATAAATTATAAATAATAATAATAGGTGAATGTAGGGTGCATGTAGTAGAGGTGTGTGTCTATAGGTGCATCTAGTAAAGCTGTGTATGTCTTTAGGTGCATGTAGTAGAGTGTATGTGTCTATAGGTGCATGTAGTAGAGTGTATGTGTCTATAGGTGCATGTAGTAGAGTGTATGTGTGACTATATTTGCATGTAGCAGAGCCGTGTATGTCTATGGGCCTGTCGCAGAGTCGTGTATGTCTATGGACCTGTAACAGAGCCATGTATGTATAATATATATACACTGCAGAAAGACACTAACAATAGATTTATTACCTCCCTATTCTACCCTGGTACAGTAAAAGTAGTAATAATGACTTCTACCATTTACACCACCAGGGCAGTTTTATTAGGAAAAATGTTTTTTTCTATTTTCTGATATGTAAACCTGGGGTGTGTCTTATGGTAAAGAGTGTCTTATAGTTCAAGTATGGTACTGAGCTTTCTTAAACCCCAAGGCCCCAGTTATAGCCGCAGCTACTTAAAAGTATGGCCACCGAGCAGAGGGACGGCCTTGTGTGACATAATCTGTGACGTCAGATGCTGCCGGCCCGCCCTTTGTTTCTCTGTTCATTCATGTAAAGCTTATACTTTGGGTGCACTACAGAGGCTGCCATGCGCAGTACAAACAGAACCCTACCATAAGAAGAATTAGGTCATCGTGAGGAGAGAGGATCCTCCAATCACTACCGAGTGCCAGGACTCCATTTGAACCTTCTGTCTTCAGTGTCGGAGCCGCCCATGACTATTGAGTATAACCTGTGTGTGGCTGTCTTCCGGCTCATGTACAGCACCATACTGTATATATAGGTGCACACTACAGCCTGTATAATGTCTATATATATATATATATATATATATATATATATATATATATATATATATATATATATATATATATAGTGTGTGGATGTGTGCGTACAGTATAGTGATGTGTACAATATATATAAATGATTGCAATCACAAATTCTTTGGTATTATTATCTTCATTTATTTTGCTTGCAATGAAAAAACACAAAAGAGAATGAAACAAAAATCAAATCATTGATCATTTCACACAAAACTCTAAAAAAGGGCCAGACAAAAGTATTGGCACCCTTAGCCTAATACTTGGTTGCACAACCTTAGCCAAAATAAATGCGAACAACCGCTTCCGGTAACCATCATTGAGTTTCTTAAAATGCTCTGCTGGAATTGTAGACCATTCTTCTTTGGCAAACTGCTCCAGGTCCCTGAGATTTGAAGGGTGCCTTCTCCAAACTGCCATTTTGAGATCTCTCCACAGGTGTTCTATGGGATTCAGGTCTGGACTCATTGCTGGCCACTTTAGTAGTCTCCAGTGCTTTCTATCAAACCATTTTCTAGTGCTTTTTGAAGTGTGTTTTTGGTCATTGTCCTGCTGGAAGACCCATGACCTCTGAGGAAGAGCCAGCTTTCTCACACTGGGCCCTACATTATGCTGCAGAATTTGTTGGTAGTCTTCAGACTTCATAATGCCATGCACACGGTCAAGCAGTCCAGTGCCAGAGGCAGCAAAGCAACCCCAAAACATCAGGGAACCTCCGCCATGTTTGACTGTAGGGACCGTTTTCTTTTCTTTGAATGCCTCTTTTTTTTTCCTGTAAACTCTATGTTGATGGCTTTTCCCAAAAAGCTCTACTTTTGTCTCATCTGACCAGAGAACATTCTTCCAAAACATTTTATGCTTTCTCAGGTAAGTTTTGGCAAACGACAGCCTGTTTTTTTTATGTCTCGGGGTAAGAAGTGGGGTATTCCTGGGTATCCTACCATACAGTCCCTTTTCATTCAGACGCCAACGGATAGTACGGGTTGACATTGTTGTACCCTCGAACTGCAGGGTAGCTTGAACTTGTTTGGATGTTAGTCGAGGTTCTTTATCCACCATCCGCACAATCTTGCGTTGAAATCTCTCGTCAATTTTTCTTTTCCTTCCACATCTAGGGAGGTTAGCCACAGTGCCATGGGCTTTAAACTTCTTGATGACACTGCACACCGTAGACAAAGGAACTTTCAGGTCTTTGGAGATGGACTTGTAGCCTTGAGACTGCTCATGCTTCCTCACAATTTGGATTCTCAAGTCCTCAGACAGTTCTTTGGTCTTCTTTCTTTTCTCCATGCTCAATGTGGTACACACAAGGACAAAGGACAGAGGTTGAGTCAACTTTAATCCATGTCAACTGGCTGCAAGTGTGATTTAGTTATTGCCAACACCTGTTAGGTGCCACAGGTAAGTTACAGGTGCTGTTAATTCTTCAAACAGTGCTAATACTTTTGTCCACCCCCTTTTTTATGTTTGGTGTGGAATTATATCCAATTTGGCTTTATGACAATTTTTTTTTTCATTGAAGACAAATTAAATGAAGATAATACCAAAGAATTTGTGATTGCAATCATTTTCAAGAAGAAACTGAGTATTATCTGACAGAATTGCAGGGGTGCCAATACTTTTGGCTAGCACTGTATATATACACACAGCCTGCATCCTCTATTGTTTAAATAAATATATATATATATATATATATATATATATATATATATATATATATACTAGAAGGTGGCCCGATTCTACGCATCGGGTATTCTAGATAGAATTTACGTATTGTGTAGTTAATGTATGATTTTTGTTTTATATATATATATATATATATATAGATGTTGTTGTGTGTAGTTACCAAGTGTTTGTGTAGGGCGCTGTACATGTTCTGGGTGTTGTTGTCTGGGTGTGGCGGGGGGTGAGAGCGGTGTTGTTTGTGTGTTGCGTTGTGTGTGTTGCGTTGTTTGTGGAGCGCTGTGTGTGTGTGTTGCGCGGTTTGTGTGGGTGTGGGGTGTGTGTGTGTGTTTTGGTGGGAGGTATGTTTTGTGCAATGTGTGTGTTGTGCGGCATGTGCGTATATTTGTGAGTGCCGCGCTGTTTGTGTGTTGGGTGTCTGTGTAGGGCGGTGTTTGTGGTTCCCAGTGTGTGTGTGGTGTGTTGTGCAGTGCGTGTGTGGTGGTGTGTGTGTGTTTTGGGGGGAGGTGTGCACCCCCATCGTGCTCAATCCTCCATGCTGCGCACCCCCATCATACTCCATCCCCCATGCTGCGCACCCCCCATCGTGCTCCATCCCCCATGCTGCGCACCCCCCATCGTGCTCCATCCCCCATGCTGCGCACCCCCCATCGTGCTCCATCCCCCATGCTGCGCACTCCCCATCGTGCTCTATCCCCCATGCTGCGCATCCCCATCGTGCTTCATCCCCCATGCTGCGCACCCCCCCATCGTGCTCCATCGCCCATGCTGCGCACCCCCCATCGTGCTCCATCCCCCATGCTGCGCACCCCAATCGTGCTCCATCCCCATGCTGTGCACTCCCCATCGTGCTCCATCCCCCATGCTGCGCACTCTCCATCGTGCTCCATTCCCCATGCTGCTCACTCCCCATCGTGCTCCATCCCCTATGCTGCTCACCCCCCATCGTGCTCCATCCCCCATGCTGCTCACCCCCCATCGTGCTCCATCCCCCATGCTGCGCACCCCCCATCGCGCTCCATACCCCATGCTGCGCACCCCCCATCGTGCTCCATCCCCCATGCTGCCCACCCCCCATCGTGCTCCATCCTCCATGCTGCCCACCCCCCATCGTGCTCCATCCCCCATGCTGCGCACCCCCCATCGTGCTTCATCCCCCATGCTGCACACTCCCCATCGTGCTCCATCCCCCATGCTGCGCACTCCCCATCGTGCTACATCCCCCATGCTATAATAGTTCTCCTATTATACTCAGAGAGGAGTATAATAGGAGGACTAAAATAGGAGTAGTCCTGGGGGGAGAGGAGTATAATGCCGGCTCCCTGCACATGTGTACCGGGAGCCGGTGTACGCTGGTAACTATGATACGCACTCCCCATCGTGCTACATCCCCCATGCTGCGCACCCCCCATCGTGCTACATGCCCCATGCTGCGCACCCCATCCTGCTCCATCCCCCATGCTGCGCACTCCCCATCGTGCTCCATCCCCCATGCTATAATAGTTCTCCTATTATACTCAGAGAGGAGTACGCTGGTAACTATGATACACATCGGGTAACTAAGGGACCTTAGTTACCCGATGTGTATAATGGTTACCAGCGTTCACCGGCTCCGTCACGATCCCAGCATCGCAAGGTTATGTCTGGCGCTGCTGGGATCGTGACGGAGCCGGTGTATGCTGGTAACTATGATACACATCGGGTAACTAAGGGACCTTAGTTACCCGATGTGTATAATGGTTACCGGCGTTCACCGGCTCCGTCATGATCCCAGCATCGCAAGGGTATGCCTGGCGCTGCTGGGCTCGTGACGGAGCCGGTGTATGCTGGTAACTATGATACACATCGGGTAACTAAGGGACCTTAGTTACCCGATGTGTATAATGGTTACCAGCGTTCACCGGCTCCGTCACGATCCCAGCAGCGCAAGGTTATGTCTGGCGATGCGTGCGGAAGGCCGGGGCAAGCGGCCAATCCGTGCGGGGGGCGGGGCCAGGCCGAGGCGAGCGACCAATCCGTGGGGGGGGGCAGGCCGAGCCAGCGGCCAATCAGACGGTTGTCACCGTAAGGACACAATTTTGGAGCAAGACAGACAGACAGACAGACAGACAGAATAAGGCAATTATATATATAGATATATATATATCTATATATATATACAGGAGTGGGATTCAGCCGGCTCTTTCCGGTTCGGGAGAACTGGTTGTTAAAATAGCAGCCGATTCCCCGAACTGGCAAGAAACATTTCCGGTGATCCGGTTCCCTGTATTGAATTGTGCTAGCGTTTTTAAGATAATAATCAAAATTTCCGTATAAATATCACCATTAAATTTCAATAAACATCAAAAAAACCTTCAGATAAAAAATCCATAGGGATTAAATA
This sequence comes from Anomaloglossus baeobatrachus, assembly GCF_048569485.1. Classification (NCBI taxonomy): domain Eukaryota; kingdom Metazoa; phylum Chordata; class Amphibia; order Anura; family Aromobatidae; genus Anomaloglossus; species Anomaloglossus baeobatrachus. The sequence goes on from NC_134359.1 coordinate 184,966,327, forward strand.
AATAAAGGAAATTATGTTGTAAATAATGTTAAAATTAATATTTTTTATTCAATAATTAAAATAAATATTCATTACAAATCCATATAAATGTAAGGCAGGAAAAAGACCCATAAATTATAGCAGCGGTTTTACTAGGAAGATAAAGTGCTTAGTGCAAAGACCACTTATTTAAATAAATTTCTATCCATTTGTTATACTGTATATAACAAAGTGCACAGTGCAAAGTAAAATGTTCAATTAATATGCTATATATGGAAAAGAATATATAACACAATATTGTAATCATATCCTAGTTTGCAAGGAAAATTATACCTTCTAAGTGGTCTGTAAATGATCCAAAGTATGCCGCTATGCCCCGACGCGCGTTTCAGCGATCTTTTCCTCAGGGGGTGCTATGCTTTGTTATATATGACAAATGGATAGATATTTATTTAAATAAGTGGTCTTTGCACTAAGCACTTTATCTTCCTAGTAAAACTGCTGCTATAATTTATGGGACTTTTTCCTGCCATATTACATTTATATGGATTTGTAATGAATATTTATTTTAATTATTGAATAAAAAATATTAATTTTAACATTATTTACATCATAATTTCCTTTATTTATTGAATCCCTATGGATTTTTTATCTGAAGATTTTTTTGATATTTAGTGTCTTTAAGACTCTAACACAAATGAATCCCCGTACCTCCGCGCCGCACTTCCGGATTCAGTGAAGCCTGTCTGCTCCCTGACCCGGCATGCAGCGACGTGCTGACCCTGCAGAGAGGTCACAGCAGTGTGGGGAGATCGCTCCTCCTCCTGCCGTCTGTCAGCGTCAGTATGCAGAGTGCCGCGGAGGACGGAAGACAGAGGAGAGGACGCCGGTGCTTGGAGCAGGTAAGCGCTTAGTGAGTCGAAGATGCTGGGAGAGGGGCCGCATAAAATGCTAGCTTTATGGGGACAGGAGACCACATTAGATGGGAGCTATATGGGGAAAGGAGACTACATAAGATGGCAGCTATATGGGGAAAGGAGGCCACATAAGATGGGAGCTATATGGGGAGAGGGGCCACATAAGATGGGAGCTATATGGGGAAAGGAGACCACATAAGATGGAAGCTATATGGGGAGAGGGGCCACATAAGATGGGAGCTATATGGGGAAAGGAGGCCACATTAAGATGGCAGCTATATGGGGAAAGAAGACCACATAAGATGGGAGCTATATGGGGAGAGGAGCCACATAAGATTGGAGCTATATGGGGAGAGGGGCCGCATAAGATGGGAGCTATATGAGAAAAGGAGTCATATGGGACAGGATCTGCAGTGGAAAAGGAGCACATGAGATGAGATCTGCTGGGAAAAGAGGCCATAATGGGATGGGATCTGCAGGGGAAAGAGGCCATAATGAGATGGGATCTGCAGGGGGAAAGAGGCCATAATGGGATGGGATCTGCAGGGAGAAAGAGGCCATAATGGGATGGGATCTGCAGGGGGAAAGAGGCCATAATGAATTGGGATCTGCAGGGGAAAGAGGCCATAATGGGATGGAATCTGCAGGGGAAAGAGACCACATGGGATTGGATCTGTAGGGGTTAAGAGGCCTTAATGGGATGGGATCTGCAGGGGGGGAGAGACAACATGGGATAGGATATGTAGGGGAAAGCAGCCACATGGGATGGGATCTGTATGGGGCAGGTCGTCCATTCCAATTTTAGCAGGGCTCCTTTAGTACAAAATAAAACCGGTGATGGACGGGCAGCCCGCGGACGGTCTGCATTTAACTAAGGGGGAATGTGGCGCCCTGGACAAGCCAGGACGTCACAGGTACTGCAACAACACACCCCACACCCCGGTTAGGCACATCAGTCACACACACAAATCCTTGTTGCCTCCCTCCAGAGGCTGATATCCACACCAGGTGGGGTGGAGCCAGGCGGTTGGCTCCACCCACCGAGGAGTTCACAGTCCTGGAAGCGGGAAAGGACAGTAGAACAGTTAGGGAGAGTGAAGTGGAAGGAGGGAAGTGGTAGTAGAGGAGCAGTTTGACCGTGTCCAGGTACGTGACCCGGGCACATACAGCAAGGTTGGCAGATGGTGGTGACCGTCTGCAGGAGAGGCCGATTGACGCATAACCGTAAGGACCAGGGACGGGCGGTGGCCCGCCGGCACCGAACCGGGGAGCGAAGAGAGGCCAGCACCATTCGGCAGGGCCTACGACAGGCCAACCAGGCTAGGAGTCGCCGTTAAACCGGTCAAATCCGTCAGCGACGGGAACCTCCGGGGTTTCCCAGCAGCAAAGACCCGACTGAAGGCAACCGCTCAACCGTGAAGGGAAATACAGCTACCGCCACAGCTAGAGTTCCCAGGGCCAGAGCCTGCAGGCAAAAAGGTGCTCCTCTGGCAAATACACCGCTGGGGAGCGGGCTACCGGTGGGAAGCCATCGGAGCCGAAAACACATCACAGGTGCAGGGAGAGAGAGCCCCCGCCAACCTACCGGGAGTGACAACCGCGGCTGGCTTCGGGACCTGTCCATCCAGCCGTTTGTTTTACCAGAGACTCCGTCTACGTCATTGGCTGAGTGAGTACCACCGTGCCGTCTGGCACAGCGCTGCCCCCGCGACCCTGCACCTCACCAAACCCTGAAATCCACCTTCCAGTCACCATCACCGGCCCCGGGACCACCAAATCCCCCTACCCATGGAGGGGAGAGAAAAACATCTCAGCTGCTCCCTGTCATCGCTCCCAGGATCCCCGTCCAGAGCAGCGGTGGTGTCCCAACCTCACCACAATCGTGGGTGGCGTCACGGACTAAATTCCCCAATAATATGGCAAAGCAGAAAGTTAGGTCCTGCACCACCGCAAGTTACCTGCGGTATCGCCTGCAGTATCACCTGTGCCTGGGTGGAGAGCCTGGGAAAAACCAAGGATCCAGGAGCGGGGTGCCCATCACAAGGAGAAGTCCATGGATGATAAGGTGAGTGTATAAAGAAACCGCACTCTGTCCGCTGTGCTGGATGTCATTTATTCAAAACACGTGCAGGGTGGAGGGCTGGAGACGCACTGTGAGCTGGCTCCTCTAAGACAGACGACGGCCGTTTCGCCCAGAAATTGGGCTTCCACTGGTCCACCAATTGGAATTGTGGACCCGGTGGGAAGCCATCGGAGCTGAAAACACATCACAGGTGCAGGGAGAGACAGTCACCGCCAACCTACAGGGAGTGACAACCGCGGCCGGCTGCAGGCATGGACACCTGTATCCTCGGTATTATATATAAAAATACTCATATGGCTGATGATTCCGCCTGGGGCTTTTTCAGGCTGTCAAAATGGCGACTATGTGGCATAGCTGAGCCAAACAACGGTTCATGTTTGATTGGTGAGGCCAGTTTGCAGATTTGGAGTTTTTCCAAGAATGGCAGTGGTACTGTGGAAGGTTTGTAGGGTGAAGGCAGAGCTGAGATGGAGCCTGGGCAGAGTCTCAAGGGGCCTGAGCCTTTTGCCAGCATGGGATCCTGAAATTCCTGGTGGCAGCCCGATGTCATGCAGGGCGCGCTGTCTCCTCACCGAAGAGGACCATCAAACAGGTATGTGGGCCGAAGGGGAGGCAAGAACAGTGTTGTCCCCATTCATCAAAAGTTAAAAAAAAAAACAGTATGTGTATGTTTGTGTGTATAGGATTGTGTATGTCTATTTATATATGTATGCTTATATGTTTGTGACTGTCTTCAAATATTTATTCACATTAAGCATATACATCTGTACCCGTCTGTACGCCATGTGGGTGCATATGTCTGTACTGTATGTTTACATGTCCGTGTTTCTGGGGTTGTATGTATGCTTATAAGATGCGTATATGTCAGGATACGGGCCCACAATCAAGGTTCACAGCATTTTGGATGCAGATTGTTTTTGCTGTGTCTAAAACGCTGCATTGTACAATACAAGCACAGTGGATGGGATTTGCTGAAATCCCATGCTCACTGTGCTTGTTTTTTCCACTGCATAAACTAACCTGTGGCATGGCTTTACGAGCCACAGCATGTGAATTTATTGCTGCAGAGACGCAAGTGTTCTCCGCAGGGAGAACAGAGAAAAAGACCACAGCGGCACAAACACTGACTGTGGGCTCAGGCAGCTGTGGTCCCTGCGGAGAACACTCGTGGCCCTTCAGGACGTTCTGCATCCAGGACATATGGCTGGACAGTATGCACATACTGTGACGGGGTATGCGACAGAGCCATGAGGGACGCCAGGCCAAGGAACAATCCAAAGGGCTTTATTGGAACCACAAAGATAAAGCACCAAACATAAATATAGATCCTTAAAGTCTGCAAGGAGTTCACAACAAAACAAAAGATCCAGGGGCGTCTCCCGGTATTCCAACGCCAGAGAAAATATGGCAATGGTCCTTATATGAGTTCCTTGAGTCCAACAAGGTGAATAACAAAACACAATCCCAAGTGGCCACTGATCTCCAGTCTGTAACAGTCCATACACAGGCCCTAGGATCCAGCCTCAGCTATAGATCCTAGTGCTTCTCCAGCCGAGATCCAACTAACCTAACATGGGTCTCATTGTTCTTCTCTCTTGGGATCAGCCCCTTAGATGGGCACACCTCCCCCTAAACATCTGATACATGAATGGACTTTAGACTCCTGGCTCTGTTCTGTTTACCAAGTTGTGGTTGGAGAAGTCCCATGCTGAGAGGAACAATCTCCCAGCAGAAGCAGTACAAAGGACAGACAGACTATTACACCATGAGCACAGGCGGGGGAGGGACACGCTGTTACAATCCCTTCCCCTCTCAATTTGTGTACGGACTAGTGACCTCAACAGGTCGCTTGTCAAGTACACGTAAACATGGTGGACCTGACTCAGGGCTCCTCCTGTCTGGACAATCCATCTGTATTTTGGGTGTTGGCTCCAGGTTCTTTAGTGTATGATAAAGATGTAGGGTTGAATGTTCGGCTCCAGTTTGTATCCTCCTTCACTTAAAAAACTCTGCTTCCTGCACCCACAAATCGGCATTGTATATCTCCCACATCATTGCCTAAGAGAATGTCTGCAGGAAGGTCGCTCATCACACCAATCATGCATTGTTTTGCCCCAAAGCCATAATCCAGGGTTACAATCTCTCTTGGAATATATCTCTGAGTACCTCCAGCCAATTCAATGGCAATTCCTGGTCCCTTTTGAATTGCTTCTGGTTGAATTACTCGGGGATCTGCTATGGTGAGAAAAGCCCCAGTGTCACAAAAGCCAACAACTTTTTGGCCATCCAGCACGACCTCCTGTAGATGTTTATGCCGAAGATCATAAGAACGGGTGGCTGTGGCTTGCACTCCATAGACTCCTGGTAGGGAAGTCAACATATCAGAGTCACTTGGCAAATCATCAGGGCCAGAATCCAGCTCTTCTCCTGCTGAGGGTGTCTGTAGATAATGGACAGGCAAAGGTGGTCTGCAGCTGTTCTGCCTCTGAACATCTGGACAGTGAGCTTGCAACATGACCAGGCTGCCCACATTGATAACATCTGCGCTGTGTCTCACTCCTTCCAGTTTGCCTTCTGGAGAAGTAGGTAGGAGACCTTGGTGACTGATAGGGAGGTGCAGGTGCTGGAGGTGGTTGTCGATTTGGAGGATGACTCCACAGGATACATGGGCATGTGGCCCGCAGATGCCTGGGATGCCCACAGCTATAACATCTTCTCCCTTCTACTTTCTCTCCTCGTCGCATTCCAGAAAATGTGGTAGAAACAACTGGAGGCACATACACACAGGTATCCACATGAGGTGGTGATCTAGGAGGTTGAGGAACATTGGGCACTGAAGGACAAGGAACCTCTGGTGTTGGGGTGCTGGTCATTTTTGCTCCCTCTGCTAGCAGCTTCTTCCACTGAGGCTTGATAGTGAGCACCTCATCAGCTAGAGCAGCAGCTTGTTCCACTGTCTCTGATCTCCTCCTCATACCACACAACCCATTGACTTTTTTGGGTATTTACCTCCAGCTCCCGTCTTTCCTCCCCTTGCTGTGGAAATTGTTCCTCGGTGCCATCTTGCAAGCAAGCGTTTTCCAAAGCCTCAATTAGTTGCTCCTTGGAGAGTCCTTTGTAGCTAACTCCTAATTCACGGGCCTTTGTTTTGAGGTTCAACATAGTCCAGTTCCTGTATCCTGAGGTTCCGGTTTCAGACGTTGATGGGCCGTTGTCCTCCATTCTTTCTGCTCTGATCCCGCCGCTGCCAACCAATTTGTGACGGGGTATGTGACAGAGCAGTGAGGGACGCCAGGCCAAGGAACAATCCAAAGGGCTTTATTGGAACCACAAAGATAAACCACCAAACAAATATAAATCCTTAAAGTCTGCAAGGAGTCCACAAAAAAACAAAAGATCCAGGGGCACCGCCTGGTATTCCGATGCCAGGGAAAATAGGGCAATGGTCCTCATATGAGTTCCTTGAGTCCAACAGGGGGAACAAGAAAACAATCCCAAGTGGCCACTGATCTCCAGTCTTTAACAGGCCATACACAGGCCCTAGGATCCAGCCTCAGCTATAGATCCTAGTGCTTCTCCAGCCGAGATCCAACTAACCTTACATGGGTCTCATTGTTCTTCTCTCTTGGGATCAGCCCCTTAGGTGGGCACACCTCCCCCTAGACATCTGATACATGAATGGACTTTAGACTCCTGGCTCTGTTCTGTTTACCAAGTTATGGTTTGAGAAGTCCCATGCTGAGAAGAACAATCTCCCAGCGGAAGCAGTACAAAGGACAGGCAATTACACCATGAGCACAGGCGGGGGAGGGACACACTGTTACACATACCCTTATAGTGTATTGTTGTGTATGTGTAAAATATTTGTATCTTTAGGGCACAACACTTAAATCTGTCTGTGCATAGTGATGAAGCAGAGTTGACATTGCGCTTTGCTTCTATGTATTGACACGGTCTGTGCACAGTGATGAAGCAGAGTTGACATTGCTCTACCTGTGGATTACGTCGGACTAAGGATTTTTTTTATAATAAAGATGGAGTCTGTAAATGTTTTTTTTTCCTTTTATTTTTAATAAAAAAAAAATTCTCTGTTGTGGTTTTTTTTTTTTTTTTTACAGTTTACTAGAAATTCAGGGTGGCCATGTCTATTTTGGTGTGACATCATGAATTTCGGGCTTAGTACCATCTGAGAATACAAAGCTGGTATTAACCCCTTTATTAACCAGCGAGCTACCGCCATCACAGCCGCTGGACGAGCCGGATTTAGCACCTGGAAATGGCGCTAAGAAGCAATGCGCCATTTCCAGGGGCGGATGCGGGCTGTTGAGAATCGCAGCCCCCCAGCTTCCTGGCTTTACCTGACTGCTGATCAAAATACGCCGGGAGCCCACGCATTTTTTTTTAATTATTTTTTTTAAAGTAAAAAAAACAATGGGCTTCCCTGTATTTTGATTGCCAGCCAAGGTAAATCAGGCAGATGGGGGTGGCAGCCCCTAGCTGTCCGCTTTATGTGCGCTGAGGATCAAAGCAGAGCGCTACGTCATTTTTTTTTTAATGATTTATTTATTTTTCCAGTATTGTGATATCAGGCAATCAAAATACAGGGAAGCCCATTTTTTGTTAGTTATTTAAACAAATAATTAAAAAAAATGATGCATGGTCTCCCGCTGCAATTTCTATTGCTAACTAAGGGTAATCCAAGCAGCTACTGGCTGTTAACCCCCACTGCTTGGTGTTACCTTCACTGGCAATGAAAATTCCAGGGAAGCCTTTTTTTTTTTTTTTTTTTTTTAAGTTTTTTGCCAAAAAACTGAAAAGAAAAAAAAATGAGGTGGGCTTTGCCATATTTTTTTTATGCTAGCCTGGTACAGCGGGCAGGTACGGCTGCCCGCAACCACCTATTTGTACCCAGCTGGGAACCAAAAATATAGAGAAGCCCTTTTTTTTTAACCAGACACCACACAGAGAAAAAATACTTTATTAGAAATAAATACACAGACACACTTAGAGAATCCATCTTTATTACTCCCTCTCACCCCTCCACGATCCTGATCTTCTTTCTCCTTCAACCCATGCAGCTCTGCTACATCAGACAGCACTGCATGGGAGGAAGAACGCTGCTGCTCCCGTGCAGTCTAATCAATCAGTGAGTAAGCAGAAGCTGCGGGTCGGTAAGTGGTGACGTCACCGCTGCCACAGTAACCTGACGGGCAGGTTACTATAGCAATGGTGATCTCCGGTGTCACTATTCATCACCGGCTGTGGCAGCCAATCCCTGCATGTGGGCTGACTCTGTAAAGAGCGCCGACATGCAAGGACGGGGAGCCGACCATTTGCCCGAGCATCTCGCCGGTACACGGCACTTGCCGAGTATACCGAGTACTGAGATGCTTGGGCAAGCACCGTGTACCAGCGAGATGCACTGACAGGACCTAGCATGACTTCATAGCCATGTGACCGGTCTGTAGCCAATGAGATAATACAACATTTACACGTGATTGGTCACATGATATGATGTCACGGAAGGTCCTTTGGTTACCAGGTGGCACAGCGATGATCGGACTCTGAAGGAGAAGCGGCAGGAGACAGAGTCTGCAGGACCTGTAAGTAATATGACAATGTTTATTATTAACTATATTCTTTATTTTACAGTCCCCCCCACGCCCCATCACATAACTGTAAAGTCCAAGTTCGGGGTTCGGATGCAAGTTCGCGTTATATTAGAACCTGAATGCGAACTTTACAAAACGTTCAAGCGAGTCTCCCGAACATCGGGGGTGGGGGTGGTTCGCCCATCACTACATACAAGTGCTTTTCAATAAATTAAAATATCATCAAAAAGTTAATTTATTTCAGTAATTCAATAAAAAAAAGCGAAACACATATTATATAGAATCATTACATAGTGATCTTTTCAAGTGTTTATTTCTGTTAATGTTGATGACTGTTTACAGCCAATGAAAATCCAAGAGTCATTATCTCAGAAAATTATAATTACCACAAAACACCTGGAAAGACTTCCTAATCAATTAAAATGGTCCCTTAGTCTGGTTCAATAGGCTACACAATCATGGGGAAGACTGCTGACTTGACAGATGTCCAGAAGGCAGTCATTGACACTCCACAAGAAGGGTAAGGCTGCTTTCACACTACGTTTTTTTTAACATGCGTCATGAACTTTTTTTACCGCAAAAACGGATCCAGTGCAAATGCGTTTTAATTTCAATGCATTTGCAATGGACTCGCGTCAACATACGTTCAAATGCGTTATAGTGAGAGTCCAGCGACTTGCGGTTTTTTACTTTTTTCAAAAACGCTACTTGTAGCGTTTTTGAGCTGCGTTCAAATACTGCAAATCGCTGGATCCTGACTAAACAGCACGTAAACGCATGTGAACGCTGGCATGCTGATAGACAGGATCCTGCTTGATCTACTGAGCATGCCCAGAAACCAGCCTGGCGTGATCAGTCTCTCTCTCTCCCCCTCCCTCTCCTCTCTCTCCCCCGCCGGAGAGCGGTGGACGCTCGTAAAGGTAAATATCGGGTAACCAAGCAAAGCACTTCTTAGTTACCCGATGTTTACCTTTGTTACGTGTGAAGGGAGCCGGCTCCTAGCAGCTGTGGACGCTTGTAACCAAGGTAAACATCGGGTATTCAAGCAAAGCACTTCACTTAGTTACCCGATATTTACCTTGGTTACAGCTTACCGCAGCTGTCAGATGCCGGCTCCCAGTCTGTCACGTCCAGTTCCCCTCACTCCCGATCACATGACTCCAATGCCCGCCCATAAACGTCAAGTGACAGGATCCTGCAAAATAACGCGTTTGCATGCGATTTTCTTTGCAAAAAACAGGATCTGCTTTTGCGGCAAAAAAACATTCATGAGCGCATGATAAAAAAACGTTGTGTGAAAGCAGCCTTAGCCACAAAAGGTCATTGCTAAAAAAGCTGGCTGATCACAGAGTGCTGTATTTAAGCATATTAATGGAAAGTTGAGTGGAAGGAAAAAGTGTGGTAGAAAAAGATGCACAAAGCAACCGGTATAACCACAGCCTTGATAGGATTGATAAGAAAATGCCATTCAATAATTTGGGAGAAATTCACAAGGAGTGGACTGCTGCTAGAGTCAGTGCTTCAAGAGCCACCACACACAGATGTATACAGGACATGGCCAAGGAGAAAAAGAACTGAACTGTTGCTCAGTGGCCCAAGGTGTTTTCAGATTAAAGGGAACCGGTCAGGTCCCATATGCGTTCTAACCTACAAGCAGGGTGCTATGTGGCCTAGTAACCCCTTCCTACCCAACCCGGTGTTGTAATATTGTGTAATATGAATATATAAAATTACCTTTTATTACTTACATGTTCCCTATGTAAATGACCAGAGGCTCTAGCCTCCTGGGCGTCGCATCGCCCCGAGGGAGTTTGCATGCTTTCCGTGGTATCACGCCCCTGTGGTCTGAAGCCGAGAAGCAAGCACCCCGATAACAAGGCTGTGGGAATGGCACGCGCGGGATCTCAAAGAGATGACGGTAACGTCGCTCATGTAAATCCATGGTATCACGCAGACAGGGGCGTGATACCACGGAAAGCATGCAAACGCCCACAGGGCAATGTGACGCCCAGGGGACTAGACCCTCTGACCATTTATATAGGGAACACGTAAGTAAGAAAACATTTCTATATACATTCATATTACAACACAGGTAGGGGTTACTATGCCACACATCATGCTGCTACTAGGTTAGAACACATAAATTACCTGACAGGTTCCCTTTAAAGTAAATGTTGTATTTCACTTGGAAATAAAGGTCTCAGAGTCTGGAGGAAGAGTGGGGAGGTCACAACCCAAGCTGCTTGATGTCTAGTGTGAAGTGTCCAAATTCAGTGTTTTATCAAGACCAAAGTCAGCTGAGCCACCTACCAGGACATTTTAGAGCACTACATGTTTTCCTCTGCCGATATGCTATTTGGAGATGGAAAATTCATTTTCCACACTGCCAAAAGTACCATACTTTAATAACCACAGTATCACTGTGCTTGATTGGCCAGCAAATTTGCCTGACCTAAACCCCATAGAGAATCTATGAGGTATCATCAAGAGGAAGATGAGAGACAAAAGACCCAACAATGCGGCGCCGTCCTCAGATCCCCGTGCACACGAGCTCCAGCAGCCCCGTCCTCAGATGCCCCGTGCACACGAGCTCCGGCAGCCCCGTCCTCAGATGCCCCGTGCACACGAGCTCCGGCAGCCCCGTCCTCAGATCCCCGTGCACACGAGCTCCGGCAGCCCCGTCCTCAGATCCCCCGTGCACACGAGCTCCGGCAGCCCCGTCCTCAGATCCCCCGTGCACACGAGCTCCGGCAGCGCCGTCCTCAGATCCCCCGTGCACACGAGCTCCGGCAGCCCCGTCCTCAGATCCCCCGTGCACACGAGCTCCGGCAGCCCCGTCCTCAGATCCCCCGTGCACACGAGCTCCGGCAGCCCCGTCCTCAGATCCCCCGTGCACACGAGCTCCGGCAGCCCCGTCCTCAGATCCCCCGTGCACACGAGCTCCGGCAGCCCCGTCCTCAGATCCCCCGTGCACACGAGCTCCGGCAGCCCCGTCCTCAGATCCCCCGTGCACACGAGCTCCGGCAGCCCCGTCCTCAGATCCCCCGTGCACACGAGCTCCGGCAGCCCCGTCCTCAGATCCCCCGTGCACACGAGCTCCGGCAGCCCCGTCCTCAGATCCCCCGTGCACACGAGCTCCGGCAGCCCCGTCCTCAGATCCCCCGTGCACACGAGCTCCGGCAGCCCCGTCCTCAGATCCCCCGTGCACACGAGCTCCGGCAGCCCCGTCCTCAGATCCCCCGTGCACACGAGCTCCGGCAGCCCCGTCCTCAGATCCCCCGTGCACACGAGCTCCGGCAGCCCCGTCCTCAGATCCCCCGTGCACACGAGCTCCGGCAGCCCCGTCCTCAGATCCCCCGTGCACACGAGCTCCGGCAGCCCCGTCCTCAGATCCCCCGTGCACACGAGCTCCGGCAGCCCCGTCCTCAGATCCCCCGTGCACACGAGCTCCGGCAGCCCCGTCCTCAGATCCCCCGTGCACACGAGCTCCGGCAGCCCCGTCCTCAGATCCCCCGTGCACACGAGCTCCGGCAGCCCCGTCCTCAGATCCCCCGTGCACACGAGCTCCGGCAGCCCCGTCCTCAGATCCCCCGTGCACACGAGCTCCGGCAGCCCCGTCCTCAGATCCCCCGTGCACACGAGCTCCGGCAGCCCCGTCCTCAGATCCCCAGTGCACACGAGCTCCGGCAGCCCCGTCCTCAGATCCCCCGTGCACACGAGCTCCGGCAGCCCCGTCCTCAGATCCCCCGTGCACACGAGCTCCGGCAGCCCCGTCCTCAGATCCCCCGTGCACACGAGCTCCGGCAGCCCCGTCCTCAGATCCCCCGTGCACACGAGCTCCGGCAGCCCCGTCCTCAGATCCCCCGTGCACACGAGCTCCGGCAGCCCCGTCCTCAGATCCCCCGTGCACACGAGCTCCGGCAGCCCCGTCCTCAGATCCCCCGTGCACACGAGCTCCGGCAGCCCCGTCCTCAGATCCCCCGTGCACACGAGCTCCGGCAGCCCCGTCCTCAGATCCCCCGTGCACACGAGCTCCGGCAGCCCCGTCCTCAGATCTCCCGTGCACACGAGCTCCGGCAGCCCCGTCCTCAGATCCCCCGTGCACACGAGCTCCGGCAGCCCCGTCCTCAGATCCCCCGTGCACACGAGCTCCGGCAGCCCCGTCCTCAGATCCCCCGTGCACACGAGCTCCGGCAGCGCCGTCCTCAGATCCCCCGTGCACACGAGCTCCGGCAGCGCCGTCCTCAGATCCCCCGTGCACACGAGCTCCGGCAGCCCCGTCCTCAGATCTCCCGTGCACACGAGCTCCGGCAGCCCCGTCCTCAGATCCCCCGTGCACACGAGCTCCGGCAGCCCCGTCCTCAGATCCCCCGTGCACACGAGCTCCGGCAGCCCCGTCCTCAGATCCCCCGTGCACACGAGCTCCGGCAGCCCCGTCCTCAGATCCCCCGTGCACACGAGCTCCGGCAGCGCCGTCCTCAGATCCCCCGTGCACACGAGCTCCGGCAGCGCCGTCCTCAGATCCCCAGTGCACACGAGCTCCGGCAGCCCCATCCCCAGTGCACACGAGCTCCAGCAGCCCCGTCCTCAGATCCCCCGTGCACACGAGCTCCGGCAGCCCCGTCCCCAGTGCACACGAGCTCCAGCAGCCCCGTCCTCAGATCCCCCGTGCACACGAGCTCCGGCAGCCCCGTCCCCAGTGCACACGAGCTCCGGCAGCGCCGTCCTCAGATCCCCGTGCACACGAGCTCCGGCAGCCCCATCCTCAGATCCCCCGTGCACACGAGCTCCGGCAGCCCCGTCTCCAGTGCACACGAGCTCCGGCAGCGCCGTCCTCAGATCCCCCGTGCACACGAGCTCCAGCAGCCCCGTCCTCAGATCCCCCGTGCACACGAGCTCCGGCAGCGCCGTCCTCAGATCCCCCGTGCACAAGAGCTCCGGCAGCCCCATCCTCAGATCCCCCGTGCACACGAGCTCCGGCAGCCCCGTCTCCAGTGCACACGAGCTCCGGCAGCCCCGTTCTCAGATCCCCCGTGCACACGAGCTCCAGCAGCCCCGTCCTCAGATCCCCCGTGCACACGAGCTCCAGCAGCGCCGTCCTCAGATCCCCCGTGCACACGAGCTCCGGCAGCCCCGTCCTCAGATCCCCCGTGCACACGAGCTCCGGCAGCCCCGTCCTCAGATCCCCCGTGCACACGAGCTCCGGCAGCCCCGTCCTCAGATCCCCCGTGCACACGAGCTCCGGCAGCCCCGTCCTCAGATCCCCGTGCACACGAGCTCCAGCAGCCCCGTCCTCAGATCCCCCGTGCACACGAGCTCCGGCAGCCCCGTCCTCAGATCCCCCGTGCACACGAGCTCCGGCAGCCCCGTCCTCAGATCCCCCGTGCACACGAGCTCCGGCAGCCCCGTCCTCAGATCCCCCGTGCACACGAGCTCCGGCAGCCCCGTCCTCAGATCCCCCGTGCACACGAGCTCCAGCAGCCCCGTCCTCAGATCCCCCGTGCACACGAGCTCCAGCAGCCCCGTCCTCAGATCCCCCGTGCACACGAGCTCCGGCAGCCCCGTCCTCAGATCCCCCGTGCACACGAGCTCCGGCAGCCCCGTCCTCAGATCCCCCGTGCACACGAGCTCCGGCAGCCCCGTCCTCAGATCCCCCGTGCACACGAGCTCCGGCAGCCCCGTCCTCAGATCCCCCGTGCACACGAGCTCCGGCAGCCCCGTCCTCAGATCCCCCGTGCACACGAGCTCCAGCAGCGCCGTCCTCAAATCCCCGTGCACACGAGCTCCGGCAGCGCCGTCATCAGATCCCCCGTGCACACGAGCTCCGGCAGCGCCGTCCTCAGATCCCCGTGCACACGAGCTCCGGCAGCCCCGTCCTCAGATCCCCCGTGCACACGAGCTCCGGCAGCGCCGTCCTCAGATCCCCGTGCACACGAGCTCCAGCAGCTCCGTCCTCAGATCCCCCGTGCACACGAGCTCATTCAGCCACAGCCACAGCCGCAGCCCCGTCCTAGGACCCCGTGCACACCACAGATGCAAGGATCAGCTGACTTCAGCTGGAGGAGGCCCCGCCTTTTATGTGACGTCATCTCCTCACAAGAGCAACTCCAGTCTAGACGCAATCCGTTACCCCTAGCAGCATGTACACAACCGTAGCCCCTCCCCTCAGCAGTGATTGGTAGCTTCCATGACAACCAGTAGACGCAGCACAGACTCAGGGACTGACGCGTCCTGTAAAAGCTGCGGTCACAGGCGGTTTCCTAAGCGGCAGATATAACCGTTTTTTCTGGAGAGGAAGCCCCTGGAATAGCGAGGGGCAATGGTGCCTCTGCTGTATTAGTGGCAGCCCAGTGCCTGCGGTAATCTGTACTGACAGCGCGGTCACCTAGCAACAGCGGGGATCAACAGAGCTGGGCGTGTCCTTCCAGAGCCATGGAGCAGGTGAGCAGCACAGTGCGGAGTATATACACAGTGCGGAGTATATACACAGTGCGGGGGGTACACACAGTGCGGGGGTGTACACAGTGCGGGGTTATACACACAGTGCGGGGGTGTACACACAGTGCGGGAGTATACACACAGTGCGGGGGGTACACACAGTGCGGGGGTATACACACAGTGCGGGGGTGTACACACAGTGCGGGGGTGTACACAGTGCGGGGTTATACACACAGTGCGGGAGTATACACACAGTGCGGGGGGTACACACAGTGCGGGAGTGTACACACAGTGCGGGGGTGTACACACAGTGCGGGGGTGTACACAGTGCGGGGGTATACACACAGTGCGGGGGTGTACACACAGTGCGGGGGTGTACACACAGTGCGGGGGTGTACACAGTGCGGGGGTATACACACAGTGCGGGGGTGTACACACAGTGCGGGGGTGTACACAGTGCGGGGTTATACACACAGTGCGGAGTATATACACAGTGCGGAGTATATACACAGTGCGGGGGGTACACACAGTGCGGGGGTGTACACAGTGCGGGGTTATACACACAGTGCGGGGGTGTACACACAGTGCGGGAGTATACACACAGTGCGGGGGGTACACACAGTGCGGGAGTGTACACACAGTGCGGGAGTGTACACACAGTGCGGGAGTGTACACACAGTGCGGGGGTGTACACACAGTGCGGGGGTGTACACACAGTGCGGGGGTGTACACACAGTGCGGGGGTGTACACACAGTGCGGGGGTGTACACACAGTGCGGGAGTATACACACAGTGCGGGGGGTACACACAGTGCGGGAGTGTACACACAGTGCGGGAGTGTACACACAGTGCGGGGGTGTACACACAGTGCGGGAGTGTACACACAGTGCGGGGGTGTACACACAGTGCGGGGGTGTACACAGTGCGGGGGTATACACACAGTGCGGGGGTGTACACACAGTGCGGGGGTGTACACACAGTGCGGGGGTGTACACAGTGCGGGGGTATACACACAGTGCGGGGGTGTACACACAGTGCGGGGGTGTACACACAGTGCGGGGGTGTACACAGTGCGGGGGTATACACACAGTGCGGGGGTGTACACACAGTGCGGGGGTGTACACACAGTGCGGGGGTATACACACAGTGCGGGGGTATACACACAGTGCGGGGGGTATACACACAGTGCGGGGGTGTACACACAGTGGGGGAGTGTACACACAGTGCGGGGGTATACACACAGTGCGGGAGTGTACACACAGTGCGGGGGTATACACACAGTGCGGGACTGTATACACAGTGTGGGAGTGTACACACAGTGCAGAAGTGTATACAGTGCAGGATTGTACACACAGTGCGGGAATATACACACAGTGCAAAAGTGTATACAGTGCGAGAGTGTATACAGTGCGAGAGAGTACACACAGTGTGGGGATGTACACACAGTGTGGGAGTGTACGCACAGTGCGGGAGTGTATACAGTGCAGGATTGTACACACAGTGCGGGGGTGTACACATAGTGCGGGGGTATACACACAGTGCGGGGGTGTACACACAGTGCTGGGGTATACACACAGTGCGGGACTGTATACACAGTGTGGGAGTGTACACACAGAGTGCGGGAGTGTACACACAGTGCAGAAGTGTACACAGTGCAGGATTGTACACACAGTGCGGGAATATACACACAGTGCAAAAGTGTATACAGTGCGAGAGTGTATACAGTGCGAGAGAGTACACACAGTGTGGGGATGTACACACAGTGTGGGAGTGTACGCACAGTGCGGGAGTGTACACACAGTTTGGGAATATACACACAGTTCGGGGGTGTACACACAATGCGGGGGTATACACACAGTGCGGGAGTATACACACAGTGCGGGGGTATACACACAGTGCGGGGGTATACACACAGTGCGGGGGTATACACACAGTGCGGGGGTTTACACACAGTGTGGGGGTGTATACACAGTGCGGGGGTATACACACAGTGCGGGAGTGTATACACAGTGCGGGGGTGTACACACAGTGCGGGGGTATACACACAGTGCGGGACTGTATACACAGTGCAGAAGTGTATACAGTGCAGGATTGTACACACAGTGCGGGAATATACACATAGTGCAAGAGTGTATACAGTGCGAGAGTGTACACACAGTGCAGGGGTGTACACACAGTGCGAGAGTGTACACACAGTGCGGGAGTATACTCATAGTGCGGGAGTGTACACACAGTGCGGGAGTATAGACACAGTGCGGGGGTATACACACAGTGCAGGAGTGTACACACAGTGCGGGAGTATACACACAGTGCGGGGGTATACACACAGTGCGGGAGTATACACACAGTGCGGGGGTATACACACAGTGCGGGGGTGTATACACAGTGCGGGGGTATACACACAGTGCGGGAGTGTACACACAGTGCGGGAGTGTACACACAGTGCGGGAGTGTACACACAGTGCGGGGGTGTACTCACAGTGCGGGGGTGTACTCACAGTGCGGGGGTTTACATACAGTGCGGGAGTGTACACTCAGTGCGGGGGTATACACACAGTGCGGGGGTATACACACAGTGCGGGGGTGTACACACAGTGCAGGGGGTGTACACACAGTGCGGGAGTGTACACACAGTGCAGGGGTGTACACACAGAGCGGGAGTGTACACATAGTGCGGAGTATATACTCAGTGCGGGAATATACACACAGTGCGGGAGTATACACACAGTGCGGGAGTGTACACACAGTGCGGGAGTGTACACACAGTGCGGGGGTGTACACACAGAGCGGGAGTGTACACACAGAGCGGGAGTGTACACACAGTGCGGAAGTATACACACAGTGCGGGAGTATACACACAGTGCGGGAGTATACACAGGGGCGTAACGACCGCGGTCGCAGCGGTCGCCATCGCGACCGGGCCCGGGCAGTTTGGGGCCCGCGGGGACCCGACAGATCAGCAGCCAGCTCCTCTCAGTGAGAGAGAAGCTGCGCTGATCTGTCACAGTGCACGCGCCCACTATATGACCCGCTGCCGCCCCCGACACCGGGCCCTCCTGCCCGATGTCAGCGGCGGCACCGGGGCCCCCCTCCCCCGTCACCGCGCACAGTAATAATGAAGCATAGAGCGGCCAGCGCCGCTCTGCATCATCATACTCCCCCTGTGCCTGCGCGGTGACGTCACTCCTGTGCGACTGCTGTGCTGAGTGCACAGAGCGCAGGGAGGGAGGACGCCGACCGGAGCACCGGGAGAGAGAGGAGGACGAGCAGCAGTGGAAGGAGGAGAGCAGGGAGTACAGCAGCAGTGGAACAAGGAGACGTCAGGACAGAGCAGCAGTGGAAGGAGAAGATCGGTGAGTACTTGTTTTTTTTTTTTTTTATATATATAAAGTGAGTACACGGTGGTCAGAGGCCTGGGGTGGGGAGGCTGCATGATACTGTACATGGAGGCCTGGGGTGGGGAGGCTGTATGATACTGTACATGGAGGCCTGGGGTGGGGCGGCTGCATGATACTGTACATGGAGCCTCCATGTACAGTATCATGCAGCCTCCCCACCCCAGGCCTCCATGTACAGTATCATGCAGCCTCCCCACCCCAGGCCTCCATGTACAGTATCATGCAGCCTCCCCACCCCAGGCCTCCATGTACAGTATCATGCAGCCTCCCCAACCCAGGCCTCCATGATGGAGGCCTGGGTTGGGGAGGCTGCATGATACTGTACATGGAGGCCTGGGGTGGGGAGGCTGCATGATACTGTACATGGAGAACTGGGGTGGGGAGGCTGCATGATACTGTACATGGAGGCCTGGGGTGGGGAGGCTGTATGATACTGTACATGGAGGCCTGGGGTGGGGAGGCTGCTGCATGATACTGTACATGGAGGCCTGGGGTGGGGAGGCTGCATGATACTGTACATGGAGGCCTGGGGTGGGGAGGCTGTATGATACTGTACATGGAGGCCTGGGGTGGGGAGGCTGCATGATACTGTACATGGAGGCCTGGGGTGGGGAGGCTGCATGATACTGTACATGGAGGCCTGGGGTGGGGAGGCTGCATGATACTGTACATGGAGGCCTGGGGAGACTGCATTATACTGTACATGGAGGCCTGGGGAGGCTGGCAGCATTATTATAGATGGAGGCCTGGGGAGGCTGGCAGCATTATTATACATGAGCCCTGGGGAGGCTGGCAGCATTATTATACATGAGGCCTGGGGAGACTGGCTGCATTATTATACATGGAGGCCTGGGGAGGCTGGCTGCATTATTATACATGGAGGCCTGGGGAGGCTGGCTGCATTATTATACATGGAGGTCTGGGGAGGCTGGCTGCATTATTATACATGGAGGTCTGGGGAGGCTGGCTGCATTATTATACATGGAGGCCTGGGGAGGCTGGCTGCATTATTATACATGAGGCCTGGGGAGGCTGGCTGCATTATTATACATGGAGGTCTGGGGAGGCTGGCTGCATTATTATACATGGAGGCCTGGGGAGGCTGGCTGCATTATTATACATGGAGGCCTGGGTAGGCTGGCTGCATTATTATACATGGAGGCCTGGGGAGGCTGGCTGCATTATTATACATGGAGGCCTGGGGAGGCTGGCTGCATTATTATACATGGAGGCCTGGGTAGGCTGGCTGCATTATTATACATGGAGGCCTGGGGAGGCTGGCTGCATTATTATACATGGAGGCCTGGGGAGGCTGGCTGCTATATTATACATGGAGGCCTGGGAGGCTGGCTGCTATATTATACATGGAGGCCTGGAGAGGTTGGCTGCATTATTATATATGGAGGCCTGGTGAGGCTGCATAATAAACATGAAGGACACCTTATACATTGAATATAGAGGTGTAATATACATAGAGGTCTATGAGGCTGCATTATACTGGAGGTCTATAGGGCTGCATTAAAATGGAGGTCGGGGGGGGGCTGTATAATACAAAATGAAGGGACACCTTATACATGGAATATAGGGGTGAATTATACATGGAGGAGTATGGGGCTGCATAATACCATCTGAAGTTTTATGGGGTTGTGTTATAATACATATAGGACTATGGGGGCTGCATTATAATATATGGAGGACTATAAAGGCTACCTTATACATGGACTATGGAAGTGCATTAAAAACATGGAGGACTATGTGGTGCAGTATAATATATGGAGAACTATGGGGTGAATTTTAATACATGGAGAACTATAGGAAATGCATTATAATTGAAGGGCTACTTTATACATGGAGGATTATGGGGGTGCATTATAATATATGGAGGGCTATGTATCTGCATTCTAATATATGAAGGGTTATGTGAGACCCTTTATACAATTATTTGGAAGGCTATGTGGGGGCTGTTACAGTATTTTGAGAACTTTATACAGGGGGGACAAAGATACAAGTATGGGATGGAAATGTTTTGTGCTGAGGGAAAAAGGCTCTTTCCCTCAGCAGCCAACTTTCCCATGCTCTGCTATACATCTCTCAGCACCCAGCTTTCCCATGTTCTGATATACATCTCTCAGCACCCAGCTTTCCCATGTTCTGATATACATCTCTCAGCACCCAGCTTTCTCATGCTCTGATATGGGAAAGCTGGGTGCTGAGGACAAGATAAATATCAGAACATAGGAAAGCTGGGTGCTGATAGAGGGATTTCAGGGTGCTGTGGGTGAGAGCCAAGTGTCAGCGTCATTATCCTGTACCCCGAGTGTCAGTGTCATTATCCCTTACCCCATACCTCCCAACCGTCCCGGATACAGCGGGACTTTCACGCTTTACGTTGTTTGTCCCGTTGCCACGATCGGGACGGCCGGCTCCCGGGCTCCGCCCACCCACTCTCTCTCCGCCTCCCTGCTTTTCCCTCCTACCATCCCAGTAGACGTGGCATAACAGAGAGGAGCGCTGCCTGTGCTGCTGCTGGTACAGTAAAATCTCCCCAGCGCTGATTTCCCTCCCTCCCCCCCCCTCACCCCCGGCCGGAGCCTCTCTGTGCGGTCGGCCGGCCGCCTGTCTGTGCGGTCGGCCGGCCGCCTGTCTGTGCGGGCGCCCCCTGGCCGCCTGTCTGTGCGGGCGCCCCCCGGCCGCCTGTCTGTGCGGGCGCCCCCCTGCCGCCTGTCTGTGCGGGCGCCCCCCTGCCGCCTGTCTGTGCGGGCGCCCCCCTGCCACCTGTCTGTGAAGGCGACCGGCCACCTCACTGTGTGGGCGACCGGCCGCCTCACTGTGGCTCCCTGCGTTTCCATGCTGGAGGCCCGCCGGCTGCCTGCGTGTCCATGCTGGAGGCCCGCCGGCTGCCTGCGTGTCCATGCTGGAGGCCCGCCGGCTGCCTGCGTGTCCATGCTGGAGGCCCGCCGGCTGCCTGCGTGTCCATGCTGGAGGCCCGCCGGCTGCCTGCGTGTCCATGCTGGAGGCCCGCCGGCTGCCTGCGTGTCCATGCTGGAGGCCCGCCGGCTGCCTGCGTGTCCATGCTGGAGGCCCGCCGGCTGCCTGCGTGTCCATGCTGAATGGGTGTGGATGGGGAGTGGATATGGGCGTGACTGTGAAATGGGTGTGGTTAGGGGGCGTGGCCTAAAAATTTGCCGCGGCGCGCTACGCGCGCCGAAAACTTTGTCCTTCTTTTCCTTCTTTAAAAGTTGGGAGGTATGCCTTACCCCAAGTGTCTGTGTATGTGGAGGGGGGGCCCAGGTCTAAACTTTGCACCGGGGCCCATCCAACTCTAGTTACGCCACTGAGTATACACACAGTGCGGTAGTATACACACAGTGCGGGGGTATACACACAGTGCGGAGGTATACACACAGTGCGGGAGTATACACACAGTGCGGGAGTATACACACAGTGCGGGGGTGTACACACAGTGCGGGGGTATACACACAGTGCGGGGGTATACACACAGTGCGGGAGTGTACACACAGTGCGGAGTATATATTCAGTGCGGGAAAATACACACAGTGCGGGGGTGTACACACAGTGCGGGAATATACACACAGTGCGGGGGTATACACACAGTGCGGGAGTATACACACAGTGCGGGGGTGTACACACAGTGCGGGACTGTATACACAGTGTGGGAGTGTACAAACAGTGCAGAAGTGTATACAGTGCAGGATTGTACACACAGTGCGGGAATATACACACAGTGCAAAAGTGTATACAGTGCGAGAGTGTATACAGTGCGAGAGTGTATACAGTGCGAGAGTGTACACACAGTGCAGGGGTGTACACACAGTGTGGGAGTGTACACACAGTGCGGGAGTATACACACAGTGCAGGGGTATACACACAGTGCAGGGGTATACACACAGTGCGGGAGTGTACACACAGTGCAGGAGTATACACACAGTGCAGGGAGATACACACAGTGCGGGAGTGTACACATAGTGCGGGAGTATACACACAGTGCGGGAGTATACACACAGTGCGGGAGTATACACACAGTGCGGGGGTGTACACACAGAGTGGGAGTGTACACACAGTGCGGGGGTGTACACACAGAGTGGGAGTGTACACACAGTGCGGAGTATATACTCAGTGCGGGAGTGTACACACAGTGCGGGAGTGTACACACAGTGCGGGGGTGTACACACAGTGCGGGGGTGTACACACAGTGCGGGAGTGTACACACAGTGCGGGAGTGTACACACAGTGTGGGAGTATACACACAGTGCAGGGGTATACACACAGTGCAGGGGTATACACACAGTGCGGGAGTGTACACACAGTGCGGGAGTATACACACAGTGCAGGGGTATACACACAGTGCGGGAGTGTACACACAGTGCGGGAGTATACACACAGTGCGGGAGTATACACACAGTGCGGGAGTATACACACAGTGCAGGGGTATACACACAGTGCGGGAGTATACACACAGTGCGGGGGTGTACACACAGAGTGGGAGTGTACACACAGTGCGGAGTATATACTTAGTGCGGGAGTATACACACAGTGCAGGAGTGTACACACAGTGCGGGGGTGTACACACAGTGCGGGAGTGTACACACAGTGCAGGGGTATACACACAGTGCGGGAGTGTACACACAGTGCGGGAGTGTACACACAGTGCGGGAGTATACACACAGTGCAGGGGTATACACACAGTGCAGGGGTATACACACAGTGCGGGAGTGTACACACAGTGCAGGGGTATACACACAGTGCAGGGGTATACACACAGTGCGGGAGTGTACACACAGTGCGGGAGTATACACACAGTGCGGGAGTATACACACAGTGCGGGGGCATACACACAGTGCGGGGGTATATACACACAGTGCGGGGGTGTACACACAGTGCGGGAGTATACACACAGTGCGGGGTTATACACACAGTGCGGGGGTATACACACAGTGCGGGAGTATACACACAGTGCAGGGGTATACACACAGTGCGGGAGTATACACACAGTGCAGGGGTATACACACAGTGCGGGAGTATACACACAGTGCGGGGGTGTACACACAGAGTGGGAGTGTACACACAGTGCGGAGTATATACTCAGTGCGGGAGTATACACACAGTGCAGGGGTATACACACAGTGCAGGGGTATACACACAGTGCGGGAGTGTACACACAGTGCAGGGGTATACACACAGTGCAGGGGTATACACACAGTGCGGGAGTGTACACACAGTGCGGGAGTATACACACAGTGCGGGGGTGTACACACAGAGTGGGAGTGTACACACAGTGCGGAGTATATACTCAGTGCGGGAGTATACACACAGTCCACATCCCGCCAAGACTCGCTCTTGTGACACCTTACAAGAGTGAGTTCCTCCACAACTTAATCACTCGTTCCACTCCTTCTTGTATTCCCCACAACCGTATATCAATATCCGTGTCAATAAGATGAACTTTATCATCTCTCCAAAAATGTTCCTTAGTATTTTCCAGCACCTGGTGACGTATGGCCACCCCTCCATTTTCTAGCACAACACATGATACTGTATTTCTTTTAACAGCTGATACCACTGCATTCCCCCTTTTCATATCCATCTCACCTGTGCCAAGGAACTGGGGAACCCCAACTCTCTGCCATTAGGCCTTACTAATTACTGCACGTAAGGCCCCCCAAAAAACAAATGAATGTCCCATGATCCAAACCAGGCATTGCTTGTTCAGCTTAAACAAGAAACAAAAGACAATGACCACACAATTACCTAAATGAAGACACAACTACTATATGATTACCAAACTATACACATATATATATACATGTACGCCATTTATAATAAATGCATTCTAATGTAGCTCTTAAATCTGTTCGTTTCCCATCTCCCAATTTTTTTTTAACTGTCAGGCCCTAAGCCCCATCCAGCAGCTTCTGTCGTTGCTCCTATCCTAAATGAGTGTGAAGTGAATACATTTGGAGACTCCCCCAAAATTACCAGGCATTTTTTGACAACTGCCATGAACTGAAATCGTGAAAATGACTTACAATCTTCATGAATTAGCAATGAACCCTGGATATTTTGCCTTCTTGAGACATAGTTTCTAAAACAGATGACCGGGCAGGCCTTGGAAACACTTAAAGGAAACAATGTGATCCATTTTCCTCTACCCTGTTGATCAGTTTTTGACTTGGCCAGAAAACATTCCAGTCTGTCTGTGTATTGATTCATATCCTCAGCTTGTAGACCCAGTCTGTCCATGTATTGATTCACATCCTCAGCTTGTAGACCAAGTCTGTCCGTGTATTGATGCACATCCTCAGCTTGTAGACCCAGTCTGTCCATGTATTGATTCACATCCTCAGCTTGTAGACCCAGTCTGTCCGTGTATTGATGCACATCCTCATCTTGTAGACCCAGTCTGTCCGTGTATTGATTCACATCCTCAGCTTGTAGACCCAGTCTGTCCGTGTATTGATGCACATCCTCAGCTTGTAGACCAAGTCTGTGTGTGTATTGATGCACATCCTCAGCTTGTAGACCCAGTCTGTGTGTGTATTGATGCACATCTTCAGCTTGTAGACCCAGTCTGTCCATGTATTGATGCACATCCTCAGCTTGTAGACCCAGTCTGTCCGTGTATTGATGCACATCCTCATCTTGTAGACGCAGTCTGTCCGTGTATTGATGCACATCCTCAGCTTGTAGACCCAGTCTGTCCGTGTATTGATTCACATCCTCAGCTTGTAGACCCAGTCTGTCCGTGTATTGATTCACATCCTCAGCTTGTAGACCCAGTCTGTCCATGTATTGATGCACATCCTCATCTTGTAGACCCAGTCTGTCCGTGTATTGATTCACATCCTCAGTTTGTAGTTCCAGTCTGTCTGTGTATTGATGCACATCCTCAGCTTGTAGACCCAGTCTGTCCGTGTATTGATGCACATCCTCAGCTTGTAGACCCAGTCTGTCCATTTATTGATGCACATCCTCATCTTGTAGACCCAGTCTGTCCGTTTATTGATGCACATCCTCAGCTTGTAGACCCAGTCTGTCCATTTATTGATGCACATCCTCATCTTGTAGACCCAGTCTGTCCGTGTATTGATTCACATCCTCAGCTTGTAGACCCAGTCTGTCCATGTATTGATGCACATCCTCATCTTGTAGACCCAGTCTGTCCGTGTATTGATTCACATCCTCAGTTTGTAGTTCCAGTCTGTCTGTGTATTGATGCACATCCTCAGCTTGTAGACCCAGTCTGTCCGTGTATTGATGCACATCCTCAGCTTGTAGACCCAGTCTGTCCATTTATTGATGCACATCCTCATCTTGTAGACCCAGTCTGTCCGTTTATTGATGCACATCCTCAGCTTGTAGACCCAGTCTGTCCATGTATTAATGCACATCCTCATCTTGTAGACCCAGTCTATCCATGTATTGATGCACATCCTCAGCTTGTAGACCCAGTCTGTCCATGTATTGATGCACATCCTCAGCTTGTAGACCCAGTCTGTCCGTGTATTGATTCACATCCTCAGCTTGTAGACCCAGTCTGTCCGTGTATTGATGCACATCCTCAGCTTGTATACCAAGTCTGTGTGTGTATTGATGCACATCCTCAGCTTGTAGACCCAGTCTGTCCATGTATTGATGCACATCCTCAGCTTGCAGACCCAGTCTGTCCGTGTATTGATGCACATCCTCATCTTGTAGACCCAGTCTGTCCGTGTATTGATTCACATCCTCAGCTTGTAGACCCAGTCTGTCCGTGTATTGATTCACATCCTCAGCTTGTAGACCCAGTCTGTCCGTGTATTGATTCACATCCTCAGCTTGTAGACCCAGTCTGTCCATGTATTGATGCACATCCTCAGCTTGTAGACCCAGTCTGTCCGTGTATTGATTCACATCCTCAGCTTGTAGACCCAGTCTGTCTGTGTATTGATGCACATCCTCAGCTTGTAGACCCAGTCTGTCCGTGTATTGATGCACATCCTCAGCTTGTAGACCCAGTCTGTCCGTGTATTGATGCACATCCTCAGCTTGTAGACCCAGTCTGTCCGTGTATTGATGCACATCCTCAGCTTGTAGACCCAGTCTGTCCGTGTATTGATGCACATCCTCAGCTTGTAGACCCAGTCTGTCCATGTATTAATGCACATCCTCAGCTTGTAGACCCAGTCTGTCTGTGTATTGATGCACATCCTCAGCTTGTAGACCCAGTCTGTCCGTGTATTGATGCACATCCTCAGCTTGTAGACCCAGTCTTTCCATGTATTGATGCACATCCTCAGCTTGTAGACCCAGTCTGTCTGTGTATTGATGCACATCCTCAGCTTGTAGACCCAGTCTGTCCGTGTATTGATGCACATCCTCAGCTTGCAGACCCAGTCGGTCCGTGTATTGATGCACATCCTCAGCTTGTAGACCCCCACTTCTAATGGAGCTACATGACACTAACTCACTGATTCTAAAAGCTCCAATAAAGGCCAGTAACACTTAAAAATGACTGCTACAGACTCTACTTAGTATCTGCTGTAATAACTGGAAAGAAATCTGACGCCGTTTATCTCTGGTCTATTTACAACTTTTCCTGTAACCCTTTAGGGCCTACTTAACTAAAAAATGCTTTGTGTAATCATTGAAGTCATGTAACTGAAAGCAAAGGCTAATCCTGACATTCTACTATTAATACTGGACAATGAAGTACCGTCTACAAAGGCCCTGCTGATGTAGAATAATAATAAGGAAACATTGTCATGTAACCTGGCATCATGTCCCATTAGCGCACACAAATCTTCCCATTCCCTCCATGCTGAGTGGTACCTATGCCATGTGCTTACACGTACAGACCGTTCTATGAGACTGTATGCGGTGTCACTGGCAGTGACCACAGAAAAAGACACTTCTTGCCTTGAACCTCCGGAATCGGGTCTAATGAACAGAATCTGTCCCACTGAAAACGAGTCGGAGCATCAGCCACAGAATTACACACACCAGGGAAGTGTACAGCTGTAATCTGACAATATGACTTTAAACAACGCAGTACTAGATGATGTAGCAACGCAACAACAGGCAGGGAAGACACCCAGCAAGTGGACTCCTGGGAAAAAGGGAGGCTAAAACACAATGAGGGGGGTAACCAGAGGCTCCTGCACTGACCCTGACACTGGGGGGCCCTGCGCTTGCCCTCCAACCACAGGTACCTATAATGGTTAGGAGGTGTGGCCCGCCAACGTGCCCCTGTCTCCTAGCCAGACCCTAGGACTAAATCCCACCATCCACCAATTCACGTAGAGAAAAACAAACACAAAAATAAACAGCAAAAGGGAAAAAAGGAAAAACAACAACTTATCTTGAGAGGGAATCTTCAGAATATACAGCAACAGTAGTCTGAAGCCACATGCACTCCTGAACAAGCAACTTCTCCAAGTGAAGAGTATAACCCGGACTGGAGGAGTGAGAGGCCCCACGTTATAAAGGCCCTTAATGACCAGCTGGAGGAAAGGCTCTTCCAACCTGACAAGGAAACAGAAAAAACCTAAATTAAGACCTTAAAGGGACAGCGTCCATGAACGTCTGGACGATCGCTGGGCCCTTCAGCATCTGGTCCCAGCAGCAGCACCTGAAGGTCCAGACACATCCGTGACACTCAGTCATGTACTTTACGGCTATTTGCCTTCACTCTGCTCGACCAGACAAGCGGTCTTAATCATTATGCATTCCCAGTACAAGTGCAGAGAGTAAATACAGCTGACAGAGGAGTGAGGTGAAACTAAAGGCTACTTTACACACTGCGATATCGGTCCCGATATCGCTAGTGTGGGTACCCGCCCCCATCTGTTGCGCGACACGGGCAAATCGCTGCCCGTGCCGCACAACAACCGTCACACATACTTACCTGTCCGGCGACGTCGCTGTGACGGGCGAACCGCCTCCTTTCTAAGGGGGCGGTCCGTGCGGCGTCACAGCGACGTCACTGAAGCGTCACTGAACCGCCGCCCAATAGCAGCAGAGGGGCGGAGCTGAGCGGGACGTAACATCCCGCCCACCTCCTTCCTTCCTCATAGCGGCCGGGAGGCAGGTAAGGGGAGCTTCCTCGTTCCTGCGGCGTCACACGCAGCGATGTGTGCTGCTGCAGGAACGAGGAACAACTTCGTTACTGCTGCAGTAACGATTTTTAAGAATGGACCCCCATGTCGCCGATTAGCGATTTTGCACGTTTTTGCAATGATGCAAAATCGCTTATCGGTGTCACACGCAACGGCATCGCTAATGCGGCCGGATGTGCGTCACAAATTCCGTGACCCCAACGACTCCGCATTAGCGATGTCGCAGCGTGTAAAGCCCGCTTAACACCCCCAGAACAATCAAAATCACCTGATTTATATTAACAAACATATAAAAAACAGATATATCACCAATATTCAGAAAATGAAACAAATCAATAAATATAATACAAGTCTGATTTGATGTTCAAAAAACACGTCACTTCTGGCTATTTGTGTGCGATCAGGTAAGTTCCAAAGCTGTAATAATAATCAGTAAAACCAGGCACTCCTATTGAAAAAAATCAGATGATATTTATTTTATATTTTCAATACACGCTCAGATAACGGTGGACACCGCTCTGTATCTTGCCGTTCTAAATCAAACAATACTTAATCTCCAGCACGTGAATTGAAGAAGGTCAATAAATTGACCTTCGTCTTCACAACTGGATTGAAAATATAAAATATATATCATCTGATTTTTTTTCAATTGGAGTGCCTGGTTTTACTCATGATTTGATTTTCAGACCTCCTGGAGATCTAAACTCTAGTTTAAAGATCCACTTCACCTCTCTATACTTTAGAAACTGGAGTCTGCCTCCTCTCATTTAGGAGTTCTCACTTTCTCCAGTGCGATAACCCTTAAATAGAGCCTGTCAGGTGCAATATGCACCCAAAAGCACGAGCAGTTCAGGGTGCATATTGCTAATCCCTGCCTAACCGTCACTGTATACAGTAGCATAGATAATGGGATCTTTAGCCAGTGACTAGTCGAAAGGGCGTTAGTTCCCATGGCTAGTCGGCCCCCTTAGCATGTAAGCACACCCCTGTGGGCTGCTAACATGCTAATGTATGAGCAACAGAGGATGATCGTGCTCACCTTTCTGTTGCAATCACGTCCGACTCCTGGATTTCGGTTCAATGCGCATGATCCCGGACAGTGCGGGAGTGTATACAGTGTGGAAGTGTACACAAAGTGCTGGAGTATATACAGTGCAGGAGTATACATACATTAGGGCGTGTGCGTACCAATTCTGCAGCCCAATGTTACTGCCAGCCAAAACTGCGGACCAGTACTGCGGCTCAGTCCTGTGGCCCAATGCTGTGGCTCAATTCTGCAGCTCAATGCTGCAGCCTAATTCTGCAACTCAATGCTGCGGCAGAGAACTGCAGCCCGATACTGTGGCCCAGTACTGCAGCCCAATTCTGCGTTCCCAATGCTGCAGCTTAGTATTATGGCCTGATATTGCGGCCCAATACTGCAGCCCAGTGCTGTGGCCTAGTCCTGCTGCCCAATACTGCGGCCCAGTACTGCAGTCAAATACTGTAGCCCAGTACTGAGGCCCAATGCTGTAGCTCGGTACTGCGACCCGGTACTATGGTCTAGAACTTAGGGCCAATACTGTGGCCCAATGCTGCAGCTCAGTACTGTGGCCCAATGCTGTAGTCTCGTTTTGTGACCCAATGCTGCGGCAGAGAACTGCAGCCCAATACTGTGGCCAAGTACTGAGGCCCAATGCTGTAGCTCGGTACTGCGACCCAGAACTTAAGCGGGCTTTACATGTTGCGACATCGGCAATGAGATACCGTCGGGGTCACGTCGTTAGTGACGCACATCCGGCGCCGTTACTGACATCGCAGCGTGTAACGCAAATGAGCGACGATCAACGAGCACAAAAACGTCAAAAAACGTTGCTCGTTGTCACATCGCTCATTTCCATAATATCGCTGCAGCGACAGGTACGATGTTGTTTGTCGTTCCTGCGGCAGCACACATCGCTGTGTGTGACACCACAGGAGCGACAAACATCTCCTTACCTGCCTCCACCGGAAAAGGAGGAAGGAAGGAGGTGGGCGGCATGTTCCGGTCGCTCATCTCCGCCTCTCCTTTTTTTATTGGGCGGCGGTTCAGTGACGCTGCTGTGACGTCGCTGTGACGCTGAACGAACCGCCCCCTTAGAAAGGAGGCGGATCACCGGTCACAGCGACGTCGCAGGACAGGTAAGTGCATGTGACGCTGCCGTAGCGATAATGTTCACTACGGCAGCGATCACCACATATCGGCCGTACGACGGGGACGGGTGCTATCGCGCTTGGCATCGCTAGCATCGGCTAGCGATGTCGCAACATATAAAACCTGCTTTAGGGCCAATACTGTGGCCCAATGCTGCAGCCCACTACTGTAGCCCAGTACTGCAGCAACATGCAACAGGCCAATTCTGCAACCCAATTCTGCAGCCCAATGAGCGGGCCAATGTTTCTGCCCGGTCCTGCGGCTCAATACTTGCATCCAATACTGCTGCCCAATATTGTGGCCAATGCTGCGGCCCGAGACTGCGGCCCAGTACTGCGGCTCAATACTGCTGCCCAATGTTGCGGCCCAGTGTAGTGTTCCAATGTTGCTGCTCAGTACTGCGCCCAATGTTGCTGTTCAGTACTGTTATCCAATGCTGCGGCCCAGAACTGCAGGCCAATACTGTGGCCAAGTACTGCAGTCCAATACTGCTGCCCAATGCTGTACCCCAGTGTTGCAGCCCAGTCCTTCAGGCCATTACTACGGCCCAATGCTCTGGCCGGCTCTGACATCGGCCAATCCCCACAGTACACAGTGTGATGTAAGGATTCATAAGGCTGCAGACACATAGAGGGACTGCAGACTCGTGGATTTAGACCAGACAACCCCCATGAGGCCAATTCTTGCCTGGTCATTAGGGTGTTAGTCATAGATGCACTGAAGCAGTAAAAAGATTAATGTCTTCTATGCCTTTTATGGAGAACGGATAGCACTTTTTCTGTCACCGCCATTATTAATGTTTATGTTTTTTTGATGTGTTTTAATTTTTTTGCCTGTTAAGAGTGTTTTGTGTAAAACCTGATATTATTCTTATTTCCACAGTCTACAACCTCCAGTAAAGGAAAGTTCCCAAAGACTTCTTTGAGATTTTTACCACAGTTACCAGAGGTAATATTGCAGTTTTGTATTTATGGTGTGGTCCGTGAAACACGTACCAGAAAAAACACGGACATTGAAAATAAAAAGCATTTTTAACTCACCCATCTCCAGCAACACTTTCTCCGGCCGCTGCATGCTGCTGCTTCAGAGCCGGCTGCTTATTCTCATGCATATTCATGTATTCAGCCACAGCCGACCTGGAAGTAGCTGCAGCGGGGACAGAAACACAGCAGAGCCGGAGAGTTCAGCACCACGGACAGCAGGAGCAGGGACAGGTGAGATTATCTCCATGTGCAATCACGGATGACGGATCACGTCACAGGGATTGCACATGGACAACCCACGTGTGCCGTGAATCACGGCACACGGAGGGACATATGCGTTTTTCACACGTTAATGAAAAAGTGTGTTTTTCACTGAAGTGTGAAACAGGCCTAAGACGCATACAAAATACTGAATGTCTGTGTACCTGAACTCCAAGGCATACACCTCTATTGACCCAGAGAGTACAAGAAAAGGCCACTCCAATCTGCTTAACACTAGAAGTTCCAGAGAGGGGTCATTTGACATTTTTACCATTGGAATCCTATGGAGCTCGAAATTCCTGGGACTTCTAGTGTTAAAACTATAAATCCAGAGAAATTTGGGGATTTTATTGTGTGGCGTAATGAAGCAAAACTGGAATTGTTTTGCCTATGAAGCTGCAATGTTTGCAGAGTAAGAGGGACTTAATTAAATATCAGGAAATCCTAGAAGAAAACAGCATGCCTTCTGTGAGAAAATCTTTGATTAGTTTTGAAGAAGGCCGTTGCAGCACTCAAACCGAACAATATAAATAAACTGGAAGCCAATTCCCATGGATAGGCTAAAGGTACGGTCAAACTAAGCGACGCTCCAGCGATCCCACCAGCGATCTGACCTGGCAGGGATCGCTGGAGCGTTGCTACATGGTCGCTGGTGAGCTGTCAAACAGGCAGATCTCACCAGTGACCAGCCACCAGCCACCAGCGACGCGTGGAAGCGATGCTGCGCTTGGTAACTAAGGTAAATATCGGGTAACCAAGTGCTTGGTTACCCGATATTTACCTTGGTTACCAACGCACACCGCTTAGTGCTGGCTCCCTGCACTCGTAGCCAGAGTACACATCGGGTTAATAAGCAAACAGCTTTGCTTATTTACCCGATGTGTACTCTGGCTATGAGTGCATGGAGCCGGCACTGGCAGCCTGAGAGCGGCGGACGCTAGTAACCAAGGTAAATATCGGGTAACCAAGCAAAGCGTTTTGCTTGGTTACCCGATATTTACCTTGGTTACAACTTACTGCAGGCTTTCAAAAGCCAGCTCCCTGCTCCCTGCACATTCAGTTGTTGCTCTCTCACTGTCACACACAGCGATGTGTGCTTCACAGCGGGAGAGCAACAACTAAAAAATGGTCCAGGACATTCAGCAACAACCGGCGACCTCAGAGCAGGGGCCAGGTCGGTTGCTGGATGTCACACACAGCGACATCGCTAGCAAGATCGCTGTTGCTTCACAAAAAACGTGACTCAGCAGCGATGTTGCTAGCGATGTCGCTTAGTGAGACGTGGCCTTAAGATTTAGCAGGAAGGTTTCCAGGAGCTGGTATTGGGCTATGCAGCAGGTCATAACAGCCAGAGTTTGCTCTATTAAGTTTTAAAGATACTTGTCATGATAGGGTTGAATAATTCTGACACTGTAGTATTCATTAAAAGTGGTTGATTTAGGTGAAACCAATATTAATGCTAGTGGTGAAATAATTTTGGATTGTTCTTGAGTCATTGGTTTACTGAAAACAGCAGAAAGGTTGTATACTTTGTTAATAAACTAAATTTACAGTGTGAGTTGAATAAAAATTTAACAGTATACATGAGATGAATAATATTGCTATGCCATAAGCACAAATTACCAGCATGTTCAGTAGTGACAGATTAATGTCACCATGTTGATCACTAACAAAAACTACTGTACCAAGTCAAAAAATGATCAAGAATACTGCAATATAATGGACAAACAATACCGCCAGATCATACGTAGATATTTCCAGTGTGTACAGTAGGGGTAGTACACTCCCTGACAAGTTTTGTCGCTTATCCATGTTATGTAAGTGAAAGCTTATAACCTGACTTTAAATTCATCCATTGGTTTTATAAATTACTCTTTTGAAAGCTGAAACCCTCCCAAATTTGGTTTAGGTTATGAACATAAAGTTGATACAAAGCTGAAATATTGATCATTTAATGAGCACAGAAAGGTCAGATTTTGGCAAGACAAAAGTTTTGTCGCCCACAGAAAGTAATGGGAAATTCAAACAAATAATTAACTTCTAATGCAAAGATATGTTACATAACATTGGTGAAAGAAGTTGTGGTGCTATTAGAGCCATATTTAATATTTTGTGTGACTTTAATGAGCTTAAACTGGACTGTATCCATGCGGTTCAACAATGATTCATACAATTTATTGATGAAGTCATCAGGAATAGCAAAGAATGCAGTCTTACATGCCTCTCAGAGTTCATCTAGATTCTTTTGTTTTGTCTGCCAAACTTCCTCTTTCATCCTACCCCAAACATGGTCAATGATGTTCATGTCTGATGACTGGGCTGGCCAGTTATTGAGCACCTTGATCTTCTTTGGCAGGAGGAAATTTGTTGTAGAGATGGATGTATGAGATGGAGCAGAATTTGACCCCTTTTATGATTGGGAATGTAAGAGGTAGCTAATACTTCTTGATATTTTAGGCTATTGATATTGCCTTCCACCTTGCAAATGTTTTGCACACTCCATACTGAATGTAACCCCAGACCATGATCTTTCCACCACCAAACTTAACTGTTTTCTGGGTGTATTTTGGATCCTTACAGGCTCCAGTAGGTCTCCTGCAGTATTTGCGGTGGCTGTGGTGTAATTCAACTGAAGATTCATCAGAGAAATCCACCTTCTGCGACTTTTCCAGCGTCCATCTGTTTAGCAGGCTGTGGGACTTTGCAAATGCCTCAGTGTTTTTTAATTGTCTTTTGTTTAGTGCTGGCTTCTGGGCACTGATTCGACCATGGAGGCAATTTCGAGACATAATCCTACAATCTGTTCTAGTTGACACAAGGACTTGAGGTGACCAGGCCTGTTGGAGCTCTGCTGCAGTGGAAGAGGGGCTGGCTTTGGATTTTCTAAACAACAAACGTTCCTCCTGAGCAGTTGTCTTGCAGAGTCTGCCGGACCTGGGCTTGTCAAAAACATCTCGTCTCTTCACATCTTTTTTTTATTTTTTTTACTTGAGGCTGAGACACATTAAAGGTACCAGCCACCTCTGCAGTGGATCTGGTCTTCAGCCTCTTGCTAATCAAGGCTTTGGTCACAGGGAGGATTTTTGGCATGTGGTTAGAGGTCAAGTTGCAGTTCAAGTGAAGGTCTGGGGTGCAGGGTTTCTTTTTATACACACACCCACTAATTAACCGATCATTTAGTGAGCACAGGTGAGGATGTAAACTAGAATTGGGTGCATTATATGACAAGGCGACAAAACTTTTGTCTTGCCAAAATCTGACCTTTCTGTGTTCATTAAATGATCAATATTTCAGCTTTGCAGCAACTTTATTTTCATAACTTAAACCAAATTTGGGAGGGTTTCAGCTTTCAAACGAGTAATTTATAAAACCAATGGATGAATTTAAAGTCAGGTTATAAGCTTTTATTTACATAACATGGATAAGCGACAGAACTTCTGTCAGGGAGTGTGCTGATCAAGAATAAAAACTGTACTAACACAATTATTAGCCACATAAGCCTCATTCCTCTCAAAACCCAACTGGACAGAGAAAAATATTTTTTATTAGTGAGTGGTTGCGGAATAGAGGTGCTGAAAAGACTAGTAGGGCAGCGGGATCACAAAAAGATCAGTATAATGCGGTCTTACGCCAGCTTCACATGCACTCATCTGCCCTGCAACCGTCGCTCTGGTCGGCGACCCGCCTCCTTCTTAAGGGGGCGGGCCATGCGGCGTCACAGCGACGTCACACGGCAGGCGGCCAATAGCGGCGGAGGGGCGGAGATGAGCAGGATGTAAACATCCCGCCCACCTCCTTCCTTCCGTATAGCCGCCGGCGGCAGGTAAGGAGATGTTCCTCGCTCCTGCGGCTTCACACACAGCGATGTGTGCTGCCGCAGGAACGAGGAACAGCATCGTACCTGTCGCGGCAGCGTAATTATGAAAAAGTCGGAGCTTGCACCGATGATACGATAACGACGCTTTTGCGCTCATTAATCGTATCATCTAGGATTTACACACAACGATGTCGAAAGTGACGCCAGATGTGCGTCACTTTCGATTTGACCCCACCGACATTGCACGTGTGATGTTGGAACGTGCAAAGCCGCCCTTACATTCAAAAGACAATACTCCCAAGTTGGGGACCAGCTCATCGTTACACACTGCTGCCTCCAAATGAATAGAAGAAGTTCCTGTGCAGGCATAAGAACTGTACCAATGAAGAGCGGTGAAGTTTTGTTGGCAGGACACTTCCTCCAGCCGGTAGTGCTGCTGTCATGCACTAAGTGTAGAGAAAAGCAGTCCATAGTGTGTAACAACCATGTCACCAGCTGGAGCCTGTCCTACCAACAAGACCTTTACTATTCTTCATCAGCACGATTCTTGTGCCCGAACAGGAGCTCTTTCAGACCCCCAACTTGGGAGTACTATCTTCTGGATGTAAGACCCCTGCAGCTGCATTATCCTGATCTCTTTCTGATCATTATGAGTGGTTCCCTAAAAAAAGGCTCACTGAATTTATTACATGGAAACAGAACATTATCAAGAGGAGCTGTAGGTTCTTTATATATTTATGTTGTACTGAGAGACAACTTAGTGACAGGTTATCATTAAATTGGTTTTCAACATTTTCTAATACATACAGTAAATACAGTGGAACCTTGGATTACGAGCATAATTGGTTCTGGGAGTGTGCTCTTAAACCAAGTTACTCTTATATCAAAGCAAATTTTCCCATAGGAAATAATTGAAACTCAGACAATTCGTTCCACAACCCGAAAATATTTACTGTATTTATATAAACGTATTACAGTAATACAATATAATGTACTGTATTAATATAAAATTATTACAGTACACGAATATAAAATTCTGTACAGTAAAACATATAAAACAAATTAAACTGCACGTATGCTTACAATAGAATTGTTGGTGTGCGGGATAAACACTATAGGGAAAAAATGATGTACAAATATGACAACCATTATTCTAGTACAATACACAAAAAAACAAACCCCAAATTTATTCACCCCCAAAATGAGGGCAGAACTAAGCCAAATGTGGGGTAGGAATACTGCCCAGGTAATTAATTACAGTACAAATAATGTGCTGCACTGGTTAGCAGAAAGAAAGTACAATACTGTATCCACAAATGCAAATTGATGGACATGCTATATAGTATATACTGTACTGTACAATGGTATACTGTATACAGCACATATGTACAGAAAGTTACCTCCAGAGCGGGTCAGAGCTCGGTGAAAGGACAGAACCGGAAGTGTGCGCAATAAGTATTTGCTCTTCTTGCAAAGCATTGCTCTTAAACCAAGTTACAAAATTTTAAAAAGCTTTCCTTGTCTTGCAAAACGCTTTGAAACCAAGTTACTCTTAATCTAAGGTTCCACTGTAATTGTAAGAATAGTGTTCAATTAGGCTATTCACAAATGTTGTAGTGGTGGCAAAGGTGACTATTCTAACAAACTATGAAACACACAGAGGTGCAAACACTGACTTACTGCTAGATTTACTATACTTGAAATTATTTATCTAATCTTTATGATGTGTTACATGAGTAAAGCGTACCTGTTGTTTTATTTTTTATTTCAGAAATCAATAGCGCACATGAAAATAATCGACTTTGTAATATATCTGATCAATTTGCTTCTTTCTTGGCCGAACTGATTAGTTATTATCAAAACTCTCAATTCTGATGTAAAATCTGTATACAGTGAAGACTTTCCCATTATTGAGATATGAGATGGCAGTTGTTACTGACGAGATTCTGTCTAGATAGAAGGGAGAGGAGGAGGGAGGAGCTTTGCCTTTAGCATCTCCCTCTGCCTCTAGCTCCTCCTCTGCCTCTAGCTCCTCCCTCTCTGCATCTAGCTCCTTTTCTCTGCCTCAAGCTCCTTCCTCTGCATTTAGCTCCTCCCTCTGCATCTAGCTCCTCCTATGTCTCTAGCTCCTCCATCTCTCTGCCTCTAGCTCCTCCTCTGCCTCTAGCTTCTCCCTCCGCCTCTAGCTCCTCCTCTGCCTCTACCTCCTCTTTCTGCAGCTAGCTCCTCCTCTGCCTCTACCGCCTCCATCTATCTGCCTCTAGCTCTTGCTCTGCCTCTAGCTCCTCCATCTCTCTGCCTCTAGCTCCTCCTCTGCATCTACATCCTCCCTCTCTCTGCCTCTAGCTCCTCCTCTGCCTCTAGCTCCTCCCTCTGCCTCTAGATCCTCCTCCGCCTCCAGCTCCTCCCTCTGCATCTAGCTACTCCTCTGTCTCTAGCTTCTCCCTCCACCTCTAGCTCCTCCTGTGCCTCGAGCTCCTCCCTCTGCATCTAGCTCCTCCTCTGCCTCTACCTCCTCTCTCTGCATCTAGCTCCTCCTCTGCCTCTACCTCCTCCATCTCTCTGCCTCTAGCTCTTCCTCTGCCTCTAGCTCCTCCATCTCTCTGCCTCTAGCTCCTCCTCTGCATCTACATCCTCCCTCTCTCTGCCTCTAGCTCCTCCTCTGCCTCTAGCTCCTCCCTCTGCCTCTAGACCCTCCTCCGCCTCCAGCTCCTCCCCCTGCATGAAGCTACTCCTCTGTCTCTAGCTCCTCCTGTGCCTCGAGCTCCTCCCTCCGCATCTACCTCCTCCTATAGCTCCTCCCTCCTCACATTATCATAGTATCTCATCAGTAACAACTGCCATCTCCTATCTCAGCAATGGTAAAGTCTTTACTGAGTGCAGATTTTACCTCAGAATGGAGAATTTTGAAGATGACTGATTTTTCTGATAAGATATACAGTATTACAAAGTTGCATATTTTCATGTGTACTACTGATTATGAAATAAGACATAAAATCACAGTTACGCTTTAAAATACCACTCAAGCATTTTTTATTTCAGTGCTAGATATTACTAAGGTCTGTGTCTCCAGTAATATACTCGCCCTCTGACATCTTCACCTCTTCACAACGCCACTTCAGTACTTGCGTGGCATCTTGTGACCGCAACTGCCGACTGGCCGTAAGTCAGAAGGTATGTCACAAGCTATCAATACAAGTGTATGAGAGCCAGCATGAGTGACCTGCGGAGCGCTCCATGAATTACTGGAGCAGCCGGCAGATGACAAACTGCAGAAGATCGACCGGAATGGTGACAGAAGATGAACACAGCGGCAGGAAAGTATGGTATATGAGTAGAGTCATGCAACTTTGATTTATGCACCACTCCTGCAGTCAAATAAAAAAAAACTCTCTGGAGTGGTGCTTTCAATTAAAAGAAATCTTGATGAATGAAAGGTAACAACAGTTAAAAAGATTTGGACTAAAAGAAAACAGACCATGGGTTTAAATTTATATGTATATATTTTTAGGTTAGTTCCAAGCCTGAGTGGAGAAAGGCTCCGCCGTCTTTTCTCCTAAGAGACGAAAAGGAAGATGAATCGGAGAATGTCCATGATCTTTACAACTTGTCTCAAAGTAAGTTGTGAATATTTTGCTCAAGTATATGTTACTGTATCCTGATTTCTGACACTGTTGTCATGAGTGTGTCAAGACCTGATTTGATGTTGGAGGGATCTGGGATCAGAAAATCACAGCATATTGTTGATTGCAGATTCGCTTTAGTACGTGCATGTCGTTTACCTTGAGTTGGAGCGAATTTAATTCCATTCAGTACTGAAGGGTTCATTTCTATCCTGCAGTGACCTAGCAGGTCGTTGTAACCTCAGGTTCAGCCACTCCCTTCTGTTAGAATTATCTACTCCTCTTTATGCCGGCTTTTGCTCATAATAATGTTGGGAATCTGCACATTGGTAAAAAAGGTTTTTGACATAATCGTCATGCATACACAACATTGACAAAATTGTTGGTACCCTTCTGTTAAAGTCAGAAAAACCCACATTGGTCTTGAAATAACTTGAAACTGACAAATGTAATTTTCAATATAAATTTACTTTTATTTCAAGTAATGAAAATCAGACAGTGCTTGCCAATAAGCTCCAGTTATGTCTCATCTGGCCAAATTACATTCTCACATAAGCTTTGTCGTTTGTCAAATTAATTTTGGCAAATTCCAGTCTCACTTTTTTATGATTTGCTTTTAACAGTGGTTTCCTCCTTGGTCATCTTCCACTTTGGTCAAGACAGTAATGAATGGTACGATCTGACACTGATGTACCTTGACCTTGAAGTTCACCTCTAATCTCTTTTGGAAGTTGTTTTGGGCTATTTGGTTACCATTCATATTATCAGTCTCTTCAATTTACCTTCAATTTTCCTATTGCAGCCACATCCGGGGAGGTCAGCTATAGTCGCTTGGGATCTTGAACTTCTGAATAATATGTGTAACTGTTGTGACAGGAACATTAGGCTGTTTGGAGATAGTCTTATAGCCTTTAGCTTTACCATGTTTGTCAATAATTTTCTTTCTTATCTCCTGAGAAGACTCCTTCTTTTATCCATGTTCAGTGTGGTACACATTATAATACCAAACAGTGGCGACTTTTCACCCTTCAAATAGCAGACTGACTAATCACAAGTTTGTAGACACATACTTGTTGAAACCTGGGAGAAACTGGACTTTATTCTAATGTAACAATTCCTTCCTTGTTTCTAGTAAGTAGCCAGTAACATACACGGCCTAAACTGAAGTATTCACACTACTTTGGAATCTTTAAAGCCGCAGCACAGAAACTGTCATGGAGGAGAAAAAAAAAAAAAAAAAGACCAGTACTAGTTGTGATAAAAAGAAAATTATCTCCAAAACTATTAACATAGAGGAGACAAAGAGACAATTGGCTCAAATAAAAAATCAGATCGAAAAAATTAGACAAAAAGATCTACCATCGCTGACAATTTTTCAGTTTTTGAGGAAGAAGATAGAGATTTCATTGATTTAATGGATCTCACGATACATGAGGAATGTGGTTCCCTTTCCAATTCCCAAGCTACCAATAGTAGGGGTGACCCTCAAATTGGTGTTACAAAGATTAACACAGAACCAACACAAAATAATAAAAGTACAAATAAAATCACTATTGACAATAGTAACAAGAGAGCCCCATCGGTGCCTTTTTTGCCCTCAGCTACGGTCTCCAACAAGGAGATCATAGTACAGCAACCCACACCAAAAGCCACAAAAAGAAAAAGTGTACAAGAGGAAGCAGAGCAGGAGTCAAACATAACCAAAAAAAGGAAAGAAAACCACCCAGTAAATATAGGAAATATTTTTAATTTGTCCAACTATGTGCTCTCCAAATATGAAATCTCTGTTTTAAATAGAGGTCTCTCGTTTTGTCCCACCACGCGATCTAAAGACTTTGATCTATACCTTGATTTTCAAACGTATATTAGAAAACTTACTTTAAAAAGACACTTCCTTATGAAAACAGATCTAGGTAATGGCAAGCGGTCAAATGAACACATTGCTAGTAACCCACCCATCCTTACTGATTCCTTCCTGCATACTAATGTCAAAGCAAAATCTTCATTTTACCCAGTAGCAAGTAAAGGTCATCATATAAAAACGTTTTGCGATTTAGTTGTGAATGATTTTAAAAAGCTGAGCCTGAATAGCAGTAATAATCATGGACAATTCAATTTGGGTAAAAAGGAACGGTTGGCCCTTTCTGCACTAAAGAAAAACATAGACATCGTGATACGCTCGGCGGATAAAGGTGGTGGTATAGTGGTCCAAAACAGAACAGATTACATCTCTGAAGCGCTAAGAATTTTATCCAACCCCTTGCAATACCAAAAAAGTGATATATCACAATATAAGAAAGCCATTGTGGAATACAATGATTTCATTTTAGAAGCAATCAATAAAAATATCATTAATGAAAAAGAGAAAAAATTCCTACAAGTAAAAAACCCCAAAATGGCATTTATGTACCATCTCCCTAAAATTCATAAGGATCTTTCCAACCCCCCAGGAAGACCAATTATTTCCGGGATTGAAGCATTGACTTCAAACCTAGCAACATATATTGATGAGATAATGCATGTCCATGTTGTTAAACTGACGAGTTACTTGAGAGATACAGCACAATTTATCACACTTATCAAAGATATTGAATGGAATGACTCTTATCTTTTTCTCACTATGGACGTATCTGCACTTTACTCCAATATTAATCACGATCTTGGACTAGAATGTTTTTCAGTATTTATTGAAAATGACATGAGAATTCCGGTTTTACAAAAAAATTTTATCCTACAAGGTATGAAATTCATTTTAAAGAACAATTTTTTTTACATTTTTAGATGTTTTATATCAACAGATACTCGGGACCGCGATGGGGAGTAAAGTAGCACCTACTTATGCTAATTTATTTATGGGAATTTTTGAATCTATTTTTATTTACAATTCTATTTTTAAAGATGCCATTGTGTTTTACAGAAGGTACATTGATGATTTGATATTTATTTGGGATAATAAGGATAATAATATCTCAGATTTTATTACACACATCAATAATAATAATTGGGGTTTGGCTTTTTCACCCTGCATAGGTGATAAAAAGATTGATTTTTTGGATCTTACCATCACGCATAGGGATAATTGTCTTATTACTAAAACTTTTTTTAAAATGGTAGACACTAATGGATATATACATTTTAATAGCGCCCATTATAACAAATGGCTTCTTAATATTCCCCGAAATCAGTATAGAAGAATCAAAAGGAATTGTAGCCAGGATGAGGACTTTGAAGCACAGGCCAAAATTTTATTAAATCGGTTTTTAGAGAAAGAATACCCCAAAAAACTTTTAAAAAAATGCCTTTAATGAGACCCGGGGTCTGAAACAGGAGGACTTAATTTTATCCAACGCAGAAAAATCTGCATCAACAACAGAGAATAATTTTATATCAAATTTCATTACCACTTTTAGTGAGGACAACGGGTCCATAAAAAGAATACTATCCAAACATTGGAACATTCTCAAAAATGATCCGGTTTTGAGTAGTAATATTCCTGACCACCCTGGCATTACCTTTAGAAGGGCACCCACTATTCGCAATGTTGTGGCACCCAGCAGACTAAGAATCCTTAATAATGATTATAAGAGAATGGCTGATCTTCCTATGGGTGCGTTCAAATGCTTCTCAAATAAATGCTTATGTTGCAATATAATTAAACATAGGAGAAAGAGTTTTGGCCCAAGGGGAGAGCCAGAACTTTACTCCATTAAGGGACACATGACCTGTCAATCAGATTTTGTGGTGTATCTGATTGACTGCCTGTGTGGGAAGCAATACATAGGCAGGACCACACAGGCATTACATAATCGTTTAAATTCCCACAGGCATAATATCAAAAAAGGTTTCCTGCTTCATGGTCTTTCACGTCATTGTACGATGGTGCATGACAAAAAGATAAATTTTACTATTACTCCTATAGAACAGATTTCCAGCAATATCTCCAATAGACATGAAATGTTGAGTAAAAAGGAAACCTTTTGGATTTATAAACTGAATACATTGAAGCCTTTGGGTCTCAACGAAGTAACTGATTTATTTTATTGATCTTATAAATCCTCTTACTTCAAGAACATGGTCATATTTGTGATGCTTGTTGTAACAATTTTAATGATTTTAATGTTAATTTTTTTTTTTTAATTTTTTCTTTTTGTTTTATTTTTTTCATTTTTGCAGTATTTTTTATGTAGCACTGTTTTGTAATACTATTGGGGGCTGTAAACA
Organism: Anomaloglossus baeobatrachus; assembly: GCF_048569485.1. NCBI lineage: Eukaryota > Metazoa > Chordata > Amphibia > Anura > Aromobatidae > Anomaloglossus > Anomaloglossus baeobatrachus. The sequence goes on from NC_134359.1 coordinate 185,009,947, forward strand.
ATACAGACTTTCCTTTTTGGGGTTTAGTACTAATATCAGGTGGGCTTCCTCTTACTGCCGATACTATTTTTGGTTTTATTTATTTATTAAATCCCTTCCCTCATCTACTTTTGAATATACTCCTGTGATCTACTGCACTTTTTGGTTTTTTTCTTGTACTTATATATATATATATATATATTTTTCTCCTCTATGCAGCATCTCTCCTATGGGCCCCCTAGATATGCAATTGACTAGCATCTGCACTGGGATGACCTTGCAGGACATGCGCTTAAGCATTATTTCCCACGGTCTGAACTTGCTTGACCTGTCTTCTATCAGCGCTCTGTTATGCTACTCGCTCCTGAGCCCTGAATATAACACGAATTTTCCTTTTTCTCTGTGGTGATGTTTCTACAAGTTTTAACATTTTTTATTGCTCTTAATAAAGGTTTTTACCTATTTTTAATGTTTTTTCCGGTCAGCGCTATTTTTTATTAATTGTGAATGTCACTTCAGGTTTTTTAATACACATAGACCCTATCCCTTTAATACACATAGATCTCATACCATACACTCATCTTTTGTTTTCACATTTGATTCTTTTATTTCCTACACATCTTTCACAGAATATGGAATAGCCAGTTTCACTAATAACACTGACTTTGAGGTTTTAAGGAATCCACCCTATGTGGGTTCTAGTGTAATGTTCACACCTAGAAAAGGTGTTTTTTTTTTTTTTTTTTTTTCCTTTATATAATGATTTCTGTTTTCTTTTTTTCTTTTCAAAATAATTTGTCACTCCTATAACTTTTATATTTGTTATTCATTATTATCTATTAGTCTATATGTGAATTTGAGTTCTACTAAATATCTGTTATGTCACTGAATCAGTGGTTCCTCCCACTAGTTTTTTTTTTTTTTTTCTTTCATCTAATGGGCGGTGCTCTCTGTTATCAGCTGTATATATATGTCTGACATCTTCATTTATGCTATACTTTGTTGATGCACTGGTCCTGAAGAAGAGGTGTATCCTCGAAACGCGTAGACCGATGGAATAAAAGAATACGTTTATAACATCAACATGCTACATCTTCATTTTGGCTGATGCGCGGCATTAACCCCCTCTTCACTCTGATTTGTATGGAGGAGAAAAAAAAATTGTTTAAAAGAACAGAAAGTCCTCAGTGGTTGATACCTTTTAATGGCTAACTGAAAAGATGGTAATAATTGCAACCTTTCGAGACTACTCAGGTCTCTTCATCAGGCATGGTATGGAGGAGAAAAAGACATTTAATTCTGCCCTTGGCCTGTTTATTGATGATTCTTCTGACTTACATCTTTGTTCCTTGTCATCCTTGCTGATCTCCTGGTTCTGACCTGGTGACCTTACCTCTCCTGCCAGCATGATATACTGGCTAACAGCTATTTCAAGAACTTAACCTAGGACCTATGTATACTTCTATAAACCTATACAGAGATTTAAGGGTGAAGGCCAGGGCTCCCCTGGGACCTCGTAGTTGGAGTACTTAGCACAAAGCCTGTGTAAACACTATTTAGACCTGCCTGGCAAGCAAAGACAGAGCCATTTTACACTTCTATAAGTGAGACTCCTTCATATGACTGTCCTTCTATACCTAACTTTCCTGTTCTTAACCTATTCAGAGATAAGTACACTATCTGGTCTATATTGATCTATAGACACTGTGTATTCCCTTCCATATGGTCTCAATTACTTCAGCTTTTTTTTCCCTTTTTTCCCTGTGTGAATCTAATTCACAAAGCCTCTGAATTCAAGGGCGTGAGTGGCTCCGCATGCAGACTTTGTGCACCCATCTCCATAGTGGATTTGTGAATGACCAGCCTGCTATTTACAAGCACTGGTAAATTTAGACTAGATAGAGCATGCTGCATTTTCCCAAAATCGTTGCCTTAGACCCAAATTTTCATTTTCACAATTGTAACAGGAAAAATGGACCACCCAATTTGCCGGGAATCTTTTTCTGAGTATGGCAATGTCCCATACATAGAAGAAAACTTCTATTTGGGCACACAGGAGAGCTCTGAAAGAAAGGAGTACTATTTGGCTTTTCATGCACAGATTTGGCCAGAATAGGATGCAGATGCCATGTCACATTTGGACAGCCCCCACTGTGGCGAAACAAAAGAAAACTCTCACGTGACCCTTTTTTGGAATCTACCGTACATCCCTCATGGAAATTATGTAGAGGTGGGCTTAGTATCTGAATCAGGTAAAATATATCTTTGTACCGTGTTAGCCAGTATAGATAAAAAAAAATTGTTTAAAAGAACTGAGACTCATCAGTGGTTGATACCTTTTAATGGCTAACTGAAAAGATGGTAATAATTGCAAGCTTTCGAGACTACTCTCATGATGAAGAGACCTGAGTAGTCTTGAAAGCTTGCAATTATTACCATCTTTTTATCTGAATCAGGTGTTTTACAGGATTTTAAGACATTTGACCGTAAATATGAAGACGTGATGATTTTTAACCCTAAAATGTTGCTTTATCCCCAAATTTTTCAATTACACAGAAACAACTGGAGAAAATGGACCACCCAATTAGTTGGACAATTTCCCTTGAGTACTCTGATGCCCTATATGTTGGGGAAAATACTGTTGGGGCAAACGGGAGAATTTGGAAAGGAATGAGCACTATATGACTTTTTGAGTAAAGATTTGATTGTAATAGACTGCAAATGCCATGTCACATTTGAAGAGCCTTCAAGGTGCCAAAACAGCAGAGGCTCCCCTCATGTAGCCCATTTTGGAAACTACACCCCTTAAGGAATTTATCTGAGGGTCTGTTGAGCATCTTGAACCTTTAGGTGCTTTACAGAATTTAAAAACATTGGACCATGAAAATGAAAAAAATATTTTTTTCCCTCAAAATGTTGCTTTAGACTCTAATTTTTCATTTTCACAAGGGTAACAGGAGAAAATGTGCCATGCAATTTATTGGGCAATTTCTCCTCTGTACATCGATGCCCCATATGTTGGGGAACCCACTGTTAGGCCATATACCAGTCCTTGAAAGGTAAGAAGCGCTATTTGACTTTTTGAATGCAGATTTTAAAGGAATAGATTGCGGATGGCATTTTAAGAACCACCAAGTTCCCAGAACCACAGAAAAACCCACAAGTAGAGGTGGGCGGACTCGCAGAAAATCAGGACCGGCAGGTTCCTGTTATCTTTTTTTTTTTTTTTTAAAACCCGGTTCCGATCGGGAATACGGTCTTAAAATAAGTCTATGGGGATCAGAAACCGGAGAATAAAAATGTTGGTAGAAGGGATAGGGAGATAGGAGTGTGCGCAGTATACTCACCAATGCTCTGTCATGGCGGCAAGCTGCTTCCAGGTCATGCATTCACTTCCATAGCAGCCTTCATTGAATATGCACTGCTTTATCCACCCACCTGTGCCTGTGATTGGTTGCAATCAGCAGTGCCCACACGCTGAGTAGCAGCGTGTCTTTGTGTCAGCTGACTGCTTCCATTCACAGGCACTATGCTAGTCTATATCGTAGGTCGGGGTCACACTAGCGTATGGCATCCGATGTGAAAGCATCAGATGCGATATCCTAATGACTCTCGGCTCAGTCTCCGTTGTGAGCATAAATAAATAATTAAAAAAACAGCGTGTGGTCCTCCCTAATTTTGATATCCAGCCAAGATTAAGCCCGACAGCTGAGGGTTGGTATTCTCAGACTGAGGAGGGCCATGGTTATTGGTCACCCTACAGCCTAAAAATAGCAGCCTGTAGCCCCCGGGATTGTCGCATCCATTAGATGTGACAAGCCTGGTGCTTTACCCGGCTCTGCCCATTGCCCAGGTGCAGTGGCAATCGGGGTAATAAGGGGTTAATAACAGCCCACAGCTGTTACTAAACCCTAGATTAGTAATGGTAGGTGTCTATGAGAACCCCCCATCACTAATCTGTAAGTGAAAGTAAATAAACACAGACATCAAAAAATCCTTTATTTGGAATAAAATACAAAAACCACCCTCTTTCACCACTTTATTAACCCCCTAAAGATCCCTGCAGGTGCTACGTAATCCATGCGAGGGCCCATGGCGATTCCAGCTCTGCTATATCTCAGTCACAGTGAGCGGCCGTAGAGCATGACTGCCTGCTGTGAGCTCCAGGGATAGAATGAATGAGCCGTGATGAGCAATGACTGGTTTCAGGCAGATGCTGTCACGCAGGCTGGGGGGACGCGTCTGACTGCAACCAATCACAGAGGCATGGAAAGCAGTGCATATGTATGAGCAAAGATGAGTGACCCAGGGAGGCCACAGGAGCAGCGTACAGCCGTGTGGGAGCAGTTTACAGCCGCGACGGAGCCCTGGTAAGTATGAAGCGCTCACTTCATTGTTATTTTCTTTATTTTTCCTTTATTTATTTATTTTTTTAACTTCTTGAGTGCCAGATTCAGATCAAATACCCGAAATCCCGGGCCTGGCACCCGGGCAACCTTGCTAGTATTATGGGATATATAACATTTTGAATCAGTTTACGTTTAACCTGTGCTCTATGTGAGTGCTTACAACAGCGTTTCCATCTAAATCTCTGAAATATGTGATTCAGATGAACTTCTTTAATAGAGCAGGTGAAGTTATTCTGTCCATCTTTTCAGAGGTACACCAAACTGTCCGACCTCGCTTTTGTGCATGTGTAGCACCCACGGGGCTGAATACTATTACTCGTCGCCAGGCCTAGTGATGTCGGGTCTGGGGATGTCACGGGTGGCCATACCCGGCTTCGTGGCCCCGAGCTGTACAATAAAGAAGGGGGGATGATGATGATGGAGATTTTTCTCATGACCCCACCTGCGGTATGTGGCCAGGGAATAGCCGCCGCTGCTGTTGCTGTCCTCCAGGGCCGATGGTCTTAGCAGCTAAGATGTTTCTGCTCCCCTCAGGTGGAGCTGGCCCCAGGGAGGATGATGAGGGGAGTAGTAATGGCTGGCACTGAAGCGCGAGGCGGCGGCGCTGGCAAGGACTGGCGGACACAGTCTCTGCGGGTTCAAGGTTTCTTTACTCACAGTCCTGGTTTACCTGGGAGATACCAGTCACCGCCGTGATTGGCCCCAGTCAATCCCGAGCAATTCAAGGTCGTGGCTGGTGTTCACACTGTGAGTCTTTTCTGGTCGGGGTCCCTCCAATCCCGGTGTATGTGGAATGTGGAACAGGCTGCGGGTGTTTCCTGCACTCTCCGTAGACCCTGGAATCCCGTGTAGCTGTGAGAACCTGGGTCGAGCAGTCTGCTCCAAGCCACGGGTCTTGCAGTGCTTCCAGAAGTGTGAAGGGAGAGAGAATGTGCCTGGACTGAAGTTCCGATTGTTCTCCTAACCCCAAGCTGTGCCCGGGGCTAACTGACTAAATGTGAAGATGCTCCTTCCTTTTGCCCATGTAGTGCCCTCCCCCGAGGTGGTTGTCCCAGTGACCGGGAAAGTCCCATGCTTCGTGATGGCCACCCCCTATCTACCCCAGGTCATCCCCCTGTGGGAAAGCACCTAACTGTGTTTGTTGTGTGAATATGAGAAACACCATCGATTAACCTCTCCTTTCCGGGATGAGTACTACATCTTAAGAGAGATGCAGTACCCTGTGGTGACTGAAGCCTCAGGGGCGTCACACATGACTTAAAAGACACTAAAAAGACACGTGACACCCCTGGACTAGTCAGGTCATCACAGGGTACTGCACGCTCTTTCTCTTTAGTGCGGTATTCAAATCCCTCATGGTTCTGGGTCCCCATCTTACAGTGCTGCCTCCAGCAGCAAATCAAATCCCAGATACACCCTGCACCACACCCACCAGACACACCAGTGGGCGGCTTAAGCGGAATAGGGTCGCCCACCTAGGGGTCAGGAAGGGGAGGTGAGGAGTAAAGAGTAGAGTGGAAAAGTGGAGTAGAACAGTGGAGGAGGTTGGGGGTAGTGGCTCCCAGGAGAAGCTGACTAGGTTGCAGACGGTGTTCTGGACCTAGAGGAGTCAGACTCCCGGTCGCAGGGGATTGAGGCTAGATGCCTGGACCTGTCAAAGAGGACGGTCAGCAGCCTGGTCCTATCACCAGTCTGGGACCGAAAGGCACGGCGGGGTACACGGACCCTAGGTCGGGGAGAAGCTTCAGGCAACCCGGCAATTAACCTGTGGAGAGCGGAGCCTTTATGGACTGTTCCCACTAGCTCCAGAATCGGGGCACTAGCGCAACGAGGGGGATAGGGCCTTCCATACAAGCAGTTCACCGAAATCCCAAGCGAGAGCCGTGAGAGCAGGCACAGTGGGGAGCAGGGCCCAGCAAGTTCCAGACTACTGGGCCACTACGGTGAGTTTAAACTTTGTGCCAGGAGGCAGGTCATGGATCACCAGGCAGCACTGCAGAGGACGGGACCTGGACGAGCTCCCCTTTGAGCGGCAGCGGCACCCAGAGACTTGGTTTACCCGTTTTTCAGCATCTGCTTATTGGCTGAGTGAGTACCTGAGTGATTTCCCCTTCACGACACCCAGTAGCACCATCCAGAGTCCCAGGGCCTAGCCCTACTCATGGAGGGCAATGACACCTTGCTGCCCCACTTCATCACCCCAGGTACTCCCAACGGCAGTGACGGTACTCTCAGTTACCGCACACCATGGATGGCGTCACAAACTGTAACTCCCCTGTAAATATCCCCCTTTTACTTTAGACTGTGGCCCCTAAGCCTCCGGGTCCGGAGACCCTCGAGCCACGAACTGACACCATGCCGGATCCGAGCGGTTCGACCCGCTGCTGGGGCGGCACAGACAGACACCACCAGATCATAACTAGATGGAGTCCAAAATGATTCCCTCTCCTCATTATAGGGAATGTTCCGTTGAGGATTTTGTTTGAATCATTTATTTCAGAGATTTAAGGCCGCTTTACACGCTATGATTTATCTGACGATCTCTTAAACGATAACAGAGAGAGATTGTGGAACGGGGCTTTGTAAACCGCGCCAAAGATCACTGATGAAATATTGGATTAATGTAAACTTTTTATTTTTGCACAGGTCTACGCGTTTCAGGAGGCTCTGCTCCCTTCCTCAGGACCAACAGGCATAAGCTACATCAAATCTGATTTGCATAAACGGTCATTCCCCAAAGAACAGAGACTTCACGTTACTATCTAAACATCCTCTGCTTTTGTGCGCCCAGTTATGCAAATCTCCTGGGTTGGTGGGAGGAAACCGTCGTATTTTCGGGTGAATATAAATGGTGGCAGGATAAGATAAGTGCGTGGTACAGATATATAGACGATGTTCTGATCATTTGGGCGGGCACCAGGGATGAATTTGTGCAAATGGTAGATGAGCTGGGGGTGAATAATTTCAACCTAAGGTTCACGTATGAGATCAACCAACAAAAAATATCATTCCTTGACCTTTTAATTTCATTGGATGAGAGGGGCTCCATCTATAGAACTATGTTTAGGAAACCGACATCGACTAATAGTCTGCTCCGGTGGGAGAGTCATCATCCTTTGCCCCTTCGGAAGGGTATTCCGAAGGGACAATACCTCAGAGCTAGAAGAAATTGTTCGGAAACTAATTCATTTAAGTTGGAGGCCTCCAATTTGAGGAACAGATTCAGAGATAGGGGATATCTGGAGACAGCCCTTGATGGAGCATTCCGATATGCTCTTGAAAAGCAGAGAAGTTCTCTTTTAACCCCAACAGAAAGGGGGACAAACCCAGATGAAATTAGGGTGATTGGGACGTACAACGTACAGGTGGAACAAATTTTTAACATCTTAAGAAGACATTGGGGCATTCTAAAGGCGGACGAACTCATAGGGGAGAGTATCTGAGTATCTCAGAGCATCCAAAAATTACTTTCAGAAGAGGCAGGTCACTAGCGGACCGATTGATACACAGCCATTATAAAAAACCACTGCCGGAAGGGACTTGGTTGGACCGCAAGATATGTGGCACATTCAAGTGTGGCAGATGCCATTTTTGTGGCTGGATAAATGGTTCTAAATTCTCGGTCAGTGCAACAACAGGAGTAAAATATTTTTTGAGGGATTTCGCAAATTGTTTGACAAGAGGGGTAGTGTATATGATAGTATGCACATGCCCTAAGAATTATGTTGGGAAAACGCGACGTGAATTACGAAGGCGTATAGGAGATCATTTGGGGGATATCCGCCACAAACGGGATACCCCCGTTTCTCGACATGTTAGGGAAATCCATGGAGGAGATTCGAGCGTTTTGAAATTTGGAGTCCTTGAAGTGATCGTACAAAATGAGAGAGGGGGCAATTGGGATAATAAGATCCTCAGAAAGGAAACCGAGTGGATATTTCGTATGGGGTCCGTTCAACCTTTTGGTCTAAATGAGAGTTTAACTTATAGTTGTTTTTTGGATTGATCAGTTTGGAGATTATTTTCTCTTCTAGGGTAAGTTAGAGAGGTAGTTGATATTACAACCCCTGAGGGAGATGCTTCTTCCCCATGCTTCTCCGGTGTAGGGCACAGTAATTTTCCAAAAAGAAGTTAGCAGTGGACAGACTGCAATGTCTGTCCATTATTTTTAAGCCCTGAGCTTATCTAGGAAAGGGCTTTATCGCTAGTATGAGTAAGCTAATAAATGCCAGCGTGATATGGTGGAAGGGATATTTTGAGTTATTTATAGGGTGGGGAATGTCCTCAGACTATGGGATTAGTGTATTGCCCTAGAATTATATGTGCTTATTTTGCGGTTATAGTGTGTATTTACAGTGGTGGTGTTAGCTAATATAATGGGATCTCAGATATTTTATAAATTATATTTCCCTATACAGGGTTATATTTTGACCATGTATTTTGAATATTGAATGAAGGGTTTAGCCTGGGCACCATATGTATGCAGGACTAGGACTGAGGGGAAATTAATCAGTTAAATGGTTTTGGACAGTCTGTTGCTAAAATTATACCTCTTAATGAACGGTTGTCACACTATCAGTTATATAGAGATGTTTGCTTTATTAACCCACGTATGCGCAGTACTTTTAGTGCTGCACTATGCAAACCTACGTTCTGCCGTTTGGTGAATACCGCTGGCCACGTTGGAGATGTAATAAAGCGCATGCGCTGCAGCGCCTAGGTTTACTGACGTCCCAAATGACGTGGATCCTAGGCAGCGTTCATCCACCTGTTTGTGTGGATGACGTGATGTAGCGCGTGCGCAGTTGCGCTGGCCAGTGGGCGGTCTAAGGCTGGGTGTTCCCCGCACGCATTTAAAAGCTGACTTGAGGTCGGCAGCTGACGTGCCGCTAATCTGGAAACTCCATGACAGGGGATATCATGGCAGGCTGCCTGCCCTTGCTGTGGAAGGACTTCTGAGCCTGGAGAATATTGCTGTATCGCTCCGGCACAGCTTTGTATTTTCTATCTGGGGTATTTAGGGTAAGTGGTATTTATGGCGTCTCACTGTTTTTAACCAGCTGATTTTCCCTGCTTGGTTCAGGGTGGAGTTTATCTTTTGCAAAGATTATCTGCTATGTGTATCTAGGTTAACTTATCTTTATGGAGTATATATTGTTGGATTGGGACTCTTATATATATATATATATATATATATATACACACTATATGATGATTTAGGGGATTTATTTATCTATTCTTATAAGTAGGGGAGGCTTTTTCCCTCTGTATTCTTTATGTGGGATTGTCATCCATCTGGCTATATTTCTTATAGCTGAGATCCCCATTGAATAATTGTTTTTTCTTTATATGGGATTATTGAATATTGAGAGATTGTATTTATCTCTCTCCCTCCCTCCTTTTTTCAGATCTACATTGAATGTTGGCATAGACTCATGGATCTTATTTACAAAACCTCCTGATGAACCCCTTGGTGCTACCATACAAGGGGGGAAACGCGTCGAGGTATTAGAGGTGTTAGCTGTATCTTGAAGACTTGGGCTATCAATCAAGCACAGTATGCATGATGGACTATTGCTAAAATGGAAATCGACTGATACCATGAAGAATGATGAAATTAATTTCTTTGAGGTCGGATTTTCAGTGAAGATGCGATCCATCAAGAATTTATATCAAGGATTATCCTCGAGTTGTTGGACTCATATCTCTGGCATCTTTTTCTCTGTGCTTCTTTGATTGCTGAAAAGGAAAATCTTCGGATTAACAGTTCAGAGGATGTTTAGATATTAACGTGAAGTCTCTGTTCTGTGGGGAATGACCGTTTAGGCATTCCTTTATGTGCATTGTATTTAAATTTACAGGTCAGCTGACGGTTTTCATTTAATGTGATGTCTCTGTCCTGTTGGGAGTGACCTGGGAGGCATTCCATTGTGTGCATAGGTTGGAAAAGGTACCTTTGTATTTTCTCCTGGCACTAACTAATCTCTGTTGGCGATAATGGTGTTCGACTAGCGGGCATTGTGGTAAATTAACAGGGGTTTCAGAGGTAACCTTAGTCATCAGGTGAAAATATCTTTTCAGGTGTCACAAACTGGGTAATCTATTGGAGCTGGACATTGAGACGAAAATTATATATTTTTGTCTCTATGGTCAGCTCCCAAAAAGAGTTGGCAAATGGATACACATATGTTTGAATAAGAGAAATAGTGTGATTATCAGCAATCTCTAACTTTAAATAACAAATATATCTTCTACCATATGTGAACCTTTGGTTTCTGGTTCCCTTGTTCATCTGAAATATTGAGTCTCTTGCTTATCAAGGGAGAAGTCTATAACCTTGGGTGAATCAGGAATTTTTGGTGTTAGGAAATGCTATGTATGTACTAATACCCATCTATTGCCTATATATATGGGATTGAACCTAGCGGAGATACCGAATAATTATATGTGTCTGTGGGTGTGTTTTTTTAGCTTCATGTAATAAAGTTTATCTTTTTAATATTGGGGTTTTCTTTTTCTTAAAATAATTAATGACCCCTTTCATATATCTATATATATAGAAAATTAAGCTATTAGAATAGCTAACTGTGCTGCCAGTTTAAGGGCCATAGTTGCATTGTCGGGGATAGTTATTGTTGTTTATTCTGCTGTCAATAAAGCTAAACCACCGCTGCAATTTACACCACCTCTCAATTTTTACTACCACATTTTAAGTGCACAATCTTGTCTCAATCAAAATGAGTGGCAAAATGGCAGATGCTGGTGGAAAGGGGAACAGGCGTGTTGGAAAAGGAAAAAATTTTGTGTCCGTGGGGAAGGTGGCAAAGCTCCATTAACATCTGCTGAAGATAGGCCATCTACCAGCAAAAGTAAGATGTCTACTACTTTCCGTGGACAATCCGATGTGCTCCCTTTTTTACGGACACGAAGAACTGGAACAAAGGTAGATGATGCCCAAAAAAAGAAAATGCTTGAATGGATCTCAAGTGGTCCAACAAGTGCCCTCTTCTCAACCTCAATTACCGCATCCAAAAAACACCAGTCCTCTGAGTGGTCATCCCAATCACACTTGCTTTCTCCCAGCTCTCAAGTCTCCGTCCGCCCTGCACAGTATGGTGGAACAGAGATGGCTGAGTCTGCAGAGCTGTTCAGTCACACTATACCCTGGGAATCAGAAGTCTGCTCCCAAGCTACAGTGAGTACAGACCAGGAAATGGTCTGCAGTGATGCCCAGAACCTTTGTGACTCAGATTCAGGCCCTGATGACCAAGTTTCTGAGCATAATGTAGACCCTTATTCACAAACTGTAACACCTGTTGTTATAGACAATGAGGAACATACTGATGATGATGAGACGCAGATACCAGATTGGGATGACAACTTAAATATTCGGTTAGGGCAGGAAGAGGCTCAGTCTGAGGGTGAGGGGAGTGCAAACATAACAATTGATGAGGAAGTTCTAGATCCCACCTACTGTCAACCCACAGTCAGGCACTCGAGGAGGTCAACAGAGGCGGTGGAGGAGGATGCAACTGACGACGAAGTTACCTTGCGCCTTCCTGTACAGAGGAGGAGTACTGGTAGCACGTCTACAAGTGCATCCTCAGCCATCACTCTGCCTCTGAGCACTAGTCGGGGTGGCTCAGCAGGTCGCATGCCCTCTAAGCCTTGCCTAGCCTGGTCCTTTTTTGACCTTGCAAAGGATCGCCCAAATCATGTGATCTGTAAAATTTGTCTGGAATCTGTTAGTAGAGGCCAAAACCTCAGCAGTTTGACAACTTCTTCCATGAATCGTCACATGAATAAATATCATATGTCCCAGTGGGAAGCTCACCGTGCTGCAATGCGGCCTAGCGGAGCGGACCATCCACCGCATGCCCCTTCCAGTGCATCCATGCGCTCTTCATCTTCTAGGACTGTGGGAACAGCTGTAACACCTGGTTTTCCACGCACAACTTCCACCATTGTAACTGCAACAGGCAGTTTGCTTCAGACATCGATAGCACCAACGTTGGATGAAGGCAACCTCATGTCTACGACGCCTGCACTTTCCTCACAAACCTGCATTTTTTCAGGGATACCCTACTCACCAACGTCTACACACAGCAACCAGATCTCTGTCCCTCAGATGTGGACAAATAAAAGGCCATTTCCTGCGACCCATGACAAAGCTAAGAGGTTGACTTTATCCCTCTGTAAGCTCTTGGCTACCGAAATGCTGCCTTTCCACCTGGTGGACACACAGGATTTTAGAGACCTTATGTCTGTCGCTGTGCCCCAGTACCAGATGCCCAGTCGCCACTACTTCTCTAAGAAAGGTGTGCCTGCGCTACACCAGCATATCGCACACAACATCACCGCTTCCTTGAGAAACTCTGTGTGTGAACAGGTGCATTTTACCACCGATACTTGGACCAGTAAGCATGGACAGGGACGTTACATGTCGCTGACTGGGCACTGGGTAACTATGGTAATAGATGGTGAAGGGTCTGCTGCACAAGTCTTGCCTTCCCCACGACTTGTGCGTCAATCCTCTGTCTGTCCAAGTTCCTCCATTGCTTCTGCCTCCTCAACCTCGTCTGGGTCCTCCACCTCCGCCCCAAGCCTGGCCACCAGCCACCTGGCCACCAGCATTGTAACTGCGCAGAAGGAATCACACACCCCTCATTACTATGCTGGCAGCAGAGCGCAACGGCATCAGGCGGTTTTTATCTTAAAATGTCTTGGAAATAAGAGTCACACAGCGGCTGAATTGTGGGCAGCTCTGGAGACTGAGTTTGGTAAATGGTTGTCTCCACTCAACCTGCAGCCTGGTAAGGCCGTGTGCGACAATGCTGCAAACCTGGGTGCGGCCCTTCACCTGGGCAAGGTGACACACGTGCCTTGTATAGCTCACGTGTTGAACCTTGTTGTCCAGCAATTTTTAACACACTATCCTGGCCTAGATGGCCTTCTGAACAGGGCATGAAAACTGTCTGCTCACTTCCGCCGTTCAACCGCCGCAGCTGAGCGACTTGCATCGCTCCAGAAGTCTTTCGGCCTGCCGATTCATCGCCTGAAATGCGATGTGCCGACACGCTGGAATTCGACTCTCCACATGTTACAGCGACTGTGGCAGCACCGCCGAGCCCTGGTGCAATACGTCATGACGTATAGCCTGGGCCAACGAGATGCAGAGGTGGGGCAGATCACCATGATGGAGTGGTCTCAAATCAAGGACCTATGCACCCTTCTGCACAGTTTCGACATGGCGACGAATATGTTTAGCGCTGACAATGCCATTATCAGCATGACAATTCCAGTCATTTACATGCTGGAGCACACGCTAAACACTATTCGGACTCAGGGGGTGGGACAACAGGAAGGGGAGGAACTACAGGAGGATTCATATGCGCAAGAGACAACAACATCACCAAGGTCCAGACGTTCATCATCACCAAGGCGGCAGGCATGGGACCATGGGGGACAGGGATCAACAAGGGCGCATGGTAGCAGGCGAAATGTTGAGGAAGGTGCAGGAGAACATGAAGAAATGGAGGACGAACTGCCCATGGACATGGAATACTCAGCAGATGAGGGAGACCTTGGTCAAATTTCAGTTGAAAGAGGTTGGGGGGAGATGTCAGAGGAAGAAAGAACGGTTAGCACCTCTATGCCACAAACACAGCGTGGACTTGGTCCGCATGGCTGCGCAAGACACATGAGCGCCTTCTTGCTGCACTACCTCCAACATGAGAACACACAGAATATTCCCCAAGTTAATTTAATTTATTTTATTAAAGTAGATAAAAAATTTTAACACCACACCATTTTGTGCATGATAAACAAAGCAATAATCAAATTGTCTCAAGACCAACTTAATGGCTACCCCTGATCTTGAACATCAAGAACAGGGTTTACAGTAGATAAATGACAAATTGATACAATTTACAGATAAATACAGTGCTGGTTCACACAAAGGACATAAATATACATCACACCAAGCCAGACTTCACTTTTTAGCTTCCAATGTGACTGCTGGCACGTTAGTGCTGATTTAGTAAATCACAGTCAGATGCAATAGTCCAGAAGCATCCACATAAAGGTCACAAGGCGTTGGGTATTTTGTCCCATAGTCAATATGGTAAACCGCCGACCATTTCTTATTAGATTATAGACGTCTCCACCTCGACGCATTTCCCCACATAAACATGCGGTTCATCAGGAGGCTGGGAAAGTAAGTATAGTCTATCAGCATTCAATCAGACATAGATAGACAGACAAGCATAGAAATACAGCATGTGCACAAAATTCCACCAAACATATAGACAGGAACAGATTATATCACTCACTTGTCAGATCAACAGATATAGGGCATGCAGGTCCATGGCGCCATTCAATCAGATCAGCAGCATCACAGTACGATCCTGTCTTGATAATAATATACTGCCGTCCTCCAGGCGTCATGGAGCTGCATGTCCCTCTGTGCCTTAAATAGCCCGCACTAAAACTGATCAGCTGTGGGAAACCCAAACCCTCCCACAATCAGCGTAACTGCAGTTGCGACTGTGCATGCGCGACTAGCGCTACCAATGCGCACGCGCCAAACAAACAGCACGGACAGAGAGAATGACAATGCATCCAATCACGTGAGTGGGGAGCCCCAGTGAATACCGCCTCTCACATCGTGAGCTAATATGATCACATGATCAAGCGTGGGCGTGCTGGGACGGACTGGGACGCAGCCGCACTAAGACAACTATGGGACTTAGAAATTCCACAGCTAAAAAATGACATGGATCAAGCAGGGATACTTCAAGGGGCAGAGAGCCGATAACTATGTACATGAAAGGCAATACAGCTAGGGATCCCGCACCCATGCAATCAGTTGAAAATAACATGCCAATACCCGAATTTAGCACAGCTCATAAAAATGATGTTAATTATATATACATCGTTTATGTGCATTAACAAGCCACATAGGGGCAACAAAAATGATATAATCCAAATCCATCACAGATATCATGATAAATTCAAAGCCCCACTGTCAATTCATTATCTCAGAATATATTTCATTTTATTTCTCCAACAAGTGAAAAAAATCAAGATAATACTAAAGATGTCTGCCAACAATGTGGGTAATCCCCCAAAACATAGGGGTTTTATCCCAAGGACATGTCATAATGGATTCTAAAGCATAATGAGCCTACTAACAATTAGGTGGGAAGAAAACAATTAAAGGAGAGTTGCTCATTGAGCCCCCTCGGGGTCAGTGATCCCATTCTAAATATCCAGGCAGATTCTTTTTGTAGCAGCACCCTGTCAAAATCACCTCCCCTCGGGCTACGTCTAACAAGTTCTAATACTGAAAAACGAATGAGCTTAATATCCCCATGGTGTACATTATTCATATGTCGAGAAATGGGGGTATCGCATTCATTTCGAATGTCTGACAGGTGTTCACCCACACGTCTCCGAAATTCTCGTAGGGTTTTACCCACGTAGTCAAGGGGACATGTGCAGGTGGCCCTGTACACAACCCCCATTGTCTTACAATTACAAAAATCCCGCAAAAAGAATTTTTTCCCGGTTGCTGAGCTTCTGACCATCTTACATTGTTCCATCGAGTCACAATAGCTACAATTCCCACAGCGAAACATACCTGCCAGTTGTTTATCTAGCCACGTACCCTCTGGGCGAGGTCCCTGATACATGCTATGCACGAGTCTATCCCCTATAGAACGACCCCGTCTGTATGTAATACAGGGGGCCTTCGAGATAAACTTGGCCAAATCAGGGTCTGCCCTTAATACATTCCAGTGTCTTTTGATTACGCCAAAAACACGCTCAGATTGTAGGTCATAAGTACCAATAATGCGTAAGGTTCTAGAATCATCCTTCCTAGTTTTTGGCATCATCAAGGAATGCCTGTTGGTGTTTTTGGCAAACGCATAGGATTGCTGCAGGACATGTTTGGGATATCCTCGATCTAAAAACCTCCCAAACATATCCGATGCCTGTATCCTAAAGTCCGATTCCCTAGAGCAGTTTCTGTGAATTCGCCGAAACTGCCCTTTAGGGATCCCTCTCTTTAGGGGGAGAGGATGATGACTCTCCCATTTTAGCAGGGAGTTTGTGGCCGTCGGTTTCCGGTATGTTGCAGTTTGTATTCTACCATTCTCGTCTTTAGATATAGTTAAGTCCAAGAAGGTAATACAAGTTGGATCACACATGTAGGTGAATTTCAGTCCTATTGTGTTCTTATTAAGAGACCCCACAAAGCATTCAAAATCATAAATAGATCCAGTCCAGAGGATGAGGACCCAAAGTCCGATACATTGATGAAACTCCTCATCCTCCCCCCAAAAACCACCGTTTCCTCCCACCATCCCAGGAATAAATTAGCATAACTGGGGGCACAAGGGCTCCCCATAGCTGTACCCCTGAGCTGGTGGAAGTACTTGGTGTTAAATAAAAAATAATTGTGATGAAGGGTAAAGGACAATAGCTCTACAATAAGAGCATTATGCCTCATGCAGTCAATGGATCTTGTTTTTAGGAAAAAATTCACCGCCTGGATTCCCAAGTCATGGGGGATAGAGCTATATAAGGCCTCGACATCAATGGAGGCCAGGATAGTATCAGGGCCCACATTGATGTCCTCCAGAATCTGTAGAAGGTGAGGAGTATCCCGCACATAGGAGGGTAGGGACGTTACAAAGGGCCTAAGTACCCTATCAATATAAATACCAACATTCTGAGATAATGAATTGATTCCTGCCACAATGGGCCTGCCCTTCAAAGGGTCCAGGCCCTTATGAACCTTAGGTAAGGCATAAAATACAGGGATAACAGGACATCGAGGCATTAGGAATTCAAATTCATTGGACGATATTAAATTATTTTGTTTGGCACTGCCCAAGATAGAAAGTAGAATGTCAGTAAAGATATTGGTTGGATCAGAGGGCAAATGTTCGTAGGTATCCCGATCTTCAAGAAGAGTCTGGCACATGTTCAAATACTTAGAGTGATTTATAATAACAAGGTTCCCCCCCTTATCAGATTTCTTAGTCACAAGGTTATCGTTTTTTGATAAGCTGTCAAGTGCCCCCAATTCTTCCTTAGTTAAATTATGATCTTGGTCTTTAAGACCTAGATGGAATTGTGGGATTTTAGAGAGATCTTCCTGTACTAGTTTAAAAAAAATATCCACACTTGTACAGTTCTGAACTGGGGGAGATTTTTTACTCGGTCTTTTTAGGGTGGTAAAGGGCCCATCCCCTCTCATTTTTGTACCATCCCTCAATAAATCCGTAAGGGTCTGGAAACACTCATAGTCCTCTTCTGGAATACCAAGGGCTTTACATTGTTCCTGGCTATTATGCTCAAAGAACAACTTCCATTTTAATTTTCTACCAAACAGTTCCAAATCTTTGATCCAACCAAAACAGTCAAAATAATTTGAGGGTATAAAATTCAGACCTTTAGACAAAACCGCATAGTCATAGCTGGTAAGTGAATAATCAGATAGATTTAGTACCCGCCCCTGGCCTGATGTGCTCTTGTACGTGGATAAAATCCTCCTGTTTGTCTCTGCTCCAAAAAAGACCCAGAGGGACGAGAAGATGAATGCGGGGGTCCATGATATCCAAAATGTCCACCCCTCCTTTTTCGCTGTTTTTTTGGGGCAGGCCATGCATGCGATCCACGGCCAGACACCTCAGTAGAGATATTTCCAGTCATTAAGGGCCTTTCAGAGTCGGAGGTATCTACATCTGAAGAAGACACCACAGACTGTTGTCTATTTGGAGGTTGAGGTTAGTAGCCTTATCCTCCTTTAATTCTGCAAGATCTCTTATAAACTGAGAGTGCTTTCTTTCTTTTAGGTTGTTTTGAAAGCGCTCAATAGAAGTCTGTAATAGACTTTCACATCTAGCAAAATCAGGGTCGCCCTTGAACCGCAGAATGTTGTCTATACCTGTGTTCAAAACCACCGTAGACTCTGAAAAAAGTTTTTTCTCCTCCTCTAATAATAAATTCATCAACCTCAGGGAGGATGCTATAGACTCCTTGCGCCAAAGATTAAGGAACTGTTCAGAGGATGTTCTTGGAGATGGGAGAATATTAATTCTCAACCCCCTTGGTACTATTTGGTGCTTGAGATAATTTTCTAGACCCTTTATTTCCCACCAGGACCGGATGTTATTTTTATAGTTAATTAACAATTCCTTAAAGGAATCCTTTAAATTGGATCCACTACTTCCTGCTGAGAATTCGTTAGTAGAAAACACCTGACTTGCTTCCTCAGCCCAGACTGATGTGTTAACAAGCCCTGTTAGAAATCCCGCCATGCCAAGGGAAATTAGGTATCAATTATTAATGGCTCTCAGGCCTAGGCATGGGACCATGGGGGACAGGGATCAACAAGGGCGCATGGTAGCAGGCGAAATATTGAGGAAGGTGCAGGAGAACATGAAGAAATGGAGGACGAACTGTCCATGGACATGGAAGACTCAGCGGATGAGGGAGACCTTGGTCAAATTTCAGTTGAAAGAGGTTGGGGGGAGATGTCAGAGGAAGAAAGAACGGTTAGCACCTCTATGCCACAAACACAGCGTGGACTTGGTCTGCATGGCTGCGCAAGACACATGAGCGCCTTCTTGCTGCACTACCTCCAACATGACCCTCGTATTGTCAAAATTAGAAGTGATGATGAGTACTGGCTTGCCACACTATTAGATCCCCAGTACAAGTCCAAATTTTGTGACATAATTCCAGCCATAGAAAGGGACGCACGTATGCAGGAGTATCAGCAGAAGCTGTTACTCGATCTTAACTCGGCTTTTCCACCAAACACCCGTGCACAGAGTGAATCTCCCAGTTGTAAATCGACAAACATGGGACGGTCTCGTCATCTTCAACAGTCTACCCGTATCAGCAGCACCGTATGTGGTGCTGGTAACAGCAATTTTATTGAATCTTTTCATAATTTTTTTAGACCATCCTTTGCAAGGCCACCAGAGACAACATGTCTGACACATAGTCAACGGCTGGAGAGGATGATACAGGAGTATCTCCAAATGAACATCGATGCCATGACTTTGCAAATGGAGCCTTGCTCATTTTGGGCTTCAAATCTTGAAAAATGGCCAGAGCTCTCCACTTACGCCTTGGAGATCTTGTCGTGTTCAGCTGCCAGCATTGTCTCTGAACGTGTCTTCAGTGCTGCTGGGTGTGTGCTGACAGATAAGCGCACGCGTCTGTCCTGTGACAATCTGGACAGACTAACATTCATCAAAATGAACAAGTCATGGATCCACAAGGAATTTACTACCCCTGTGTCATCCTGGGGAGAGTAAATGCTTGTGTATTTTGAATGTGCTTGATGCAAATCTACCTGTGAAGTGTACAACTGGGGCACAAGTGCTGCCACTTAAGGGGTGTCTGTGTGGCCCAATTTTTGGAAAAAAGGGAGACTCCGCTTGGAGTAACCCTTGCTTGCTGTGTTTCTAAAAATGATCCAAGATGAACAGATCGGGGATCATCAAAGACTTAGCTACCCACCCCGGTGTCATCCTGGGGACAGTTAAGGATGGCGTATTTTTGAATGTGCTTGATGCAAATCTACCTGTGAAGTGTACAACTGGGGAACAAGTGCTGCCACTGAAGGGGTGGGTGTCTGTGTGGCCCAATTTTTGGAAAAAAGGGAGACTCCGCTTGGAGTAACCCTTGCTTGCTGTGTTTTTAAAAAGGAGCCAAGATGAACAAGTCATGGTTCAGCAAAGACTTTGCTACCTACCCCGGTGTCATCCTGGGGACAGTTAAGGATGGCGTATTTCTGAATGTGCTTGATGCAAATCTACCTGTGAAGTGTACAACTGGGGCACAAGTGCTGCCACTGAAGGGGTGTCTGTGTGGCCCAATTTTTGGAAAAAAGAGAGACTCCGCTTGGACTAACCATTGCTGTGTTTTTAAAAAGGAGCCAAGATGAACAAGTCATGGTTCAGCAAAGACTTTGCTACCTACCCCGGTGTCATCCTGGGGACAGTTAAGGATGGCGTATTTTTGAATGTGCTTGATGCAAATCTACCTGTGAAGTGTACAACTGGGGCACAAGTGCTGTCACTGAAGGGGTGTCTGTGCGGCCCAATTTTTGGAAAAAAGGGAGACTCCACTTGGAGTAACCCTTGCTTGGTGTGTTTTTAAAAAGGAGCTAAGATGAACAAGTCATGGTTCAGCAAAGACTTTGCTACCTACCCCAGTGTCATCTAGGGGACAGTTAAGGATGGCGTATTTCTGAATGTGCTTGATGCAAATCTACCTGTGAAGTGTACAACTGGGGCACAAGTGCTGCCACTGAAGAGGTGGGTGTCTGTGTGGCCCAATTTTTGGAAAAAAGGGAGACTCCGCTTAGAGTCCCCTTGCGGTGTTTTGCATGATTTTAGAAGGGCATGCCATGCCTATATCTGTGTCTCGTCCTCCTTTTCCTCGTCAAGCTGTTTTGTTTTCGCATGAGAATTTGTTCTTGTCACTTTCCCATGTGTTTCTGTTGTGTTGTGAGTTGTTTGTCACCTTTTGGACACCTTTGAGGGTGTTTTCTAGGTGTTTTTATGTGTTTGTGATTGCCTCCCATTGTTTCCTATGGGTTCGAGTGGTTCACCAACCGGTTCGCCGAACCGAACTCGAACTAGACCTCCGTTCGATGAACTGAACTAGAGCCGAACCGCAACCGGTTCGCTCATCTCTAGTAACGATCTCACAAACGACGCAACAGCGATCAGCGATATATTGTTTGACCAAGGCGGTCTTTTGGATGTTGTTCGTCGTTGGCAGGGTGTCAAACGTACCAATATGTCTGCTGCGTTCCAAACAATGAACAATATTTTGAAACTGAACGACGTGTCAACGATCAACGATTTTCAACCTATTTGCGATCGTTCGGAGTCACACGTAGGTGTCACACGCAATGTCGTCGCTAATGATGCTGGATGTGCGTCACGGAAACCATGACCCAGACGACATATCGTGAGATAAATCATAGCATGTAATGCTGCCTTTACACCTAAACCACCATGGAACTGCTCAGCTTTGATGGGAACCTGTCAGGTCCCTTATGCGTTCTAAACTAGAAGCAGGGTGATGTGTGGCCTATTAACCCCTTCCTACACATCCCTGTGTTGTAATAGTGTGTAATATGAATGTATAAAAATATGTTTTATTAATTACATGCTCCCTATGTAAATGATCAGAGGTTCTAGTCCCCTTGTCATTATAGCACCTTGTGGGCGTTTGCATGGTTTCCGTGGTATCACGCCCCTGTGTGTGATACCATGGATTTACATGAATGACGTCACTGTCGCTCCTTGAGATCCCAAGCGTGCACGCTTACCATTCCCGCAGCCTTGTTATCCGGGTGCTCGCTTCATGGCTTCAGAAGCGCACTGCGCATGCTCAGAAGACTTCTGCGGTTTGTACAATGTGCAGAGCGCGTTTGGAGCCGAGAAGCAAGCACCCAGATAACAAGGCTGCGGGAATGGTAAGCACGCACGCACGGGATCTCAAGGAGCGACGGGGACGTCACTCATGTAAATCCATGGTATCACGCCCACAGGGGCATGGTACCACGGTAACCATGCAAATGCCCACAGGGCAATGCGGCGCCCAGGGGGCTGGAGGCTCTGATCATTTACATAGGGAACATGTAAGTAATAAAACATATTTTTATACATTCATATTACACACTATTGCAACACAGGGATGGGTAGGAATGGGTTACTAGGCCAAACATTACCCTGCCTCTAGGTTAGAACGAATATGGGACCTGACAGGTTCCCTTTAAATGCAGGATATATGTGAAAGGAGCCTTAGGGTGCGTGCCCACGATCAGTGTTTGCTGCAGTTTGGATGCAGCATGCTTCCTCTGCGTCTAAAATGCTACATTGTACAGTAGAAATCCCGTGCCCGCTGTGCTTGTTTTATCCGCAGCAAACACTGACCTGTGGTGCGGCTTTCCAGACTGCAGCATGTCAATTGTTTGCTGCGAATTCGCATGCGTCCTCCGTAGGGAAAACACAAGTGAGAGACTGCAGTGCACTGAACCTTGATCGTAGGTACAAACAGCTGCGGTCTCCTACGTTCTCCTGTGGGGGAAACTCGCGGCCCCACAGGTCAGGACTTGCTGCGTCCAGGACGCAGTGAGCCCTGATCATGGACACATACCCTTACTGTGTTCTTTGCAGGGCAGAATGAACCAATCAACATCAACTTCAAGAAGTGTTTTTATTTGTGTTTTTTTTAGGCTGTTCACTAGGCAGTATAAGTGATAAGATAGTTTTATTCATCGGGTCAATACAATCACAAGGATATCAGATTTCTATTGATTTTTTTATGCTTTGTTACTCTTACATACTAAAAAAATGCTTTTTTTTTTTTAAATATCTTTTGTTTTCAATCACCATATTTTGAGAGCTGTAATTTTTCGATTTTATGTTGATGGAGTTATATGAGGGCTTGTTTTTTGCAGGATGAGGTGTAGTTTTTATTGGTACCATTTTTGAGCACATTATTTTTTTATCGTTTTTTATTCTGATTTTTGGGAGGCAGAATTATCAAAAAACAGCAACATATGAATTGTTTTTATTTGTATTGCTTTTATTATGCCGTTCACCATGTGGTAATATTGATAATAAAGTTTTATTTATCTGGTCAGTATGATTCCAACAATACCACATTTATATATCTTCTGTATTTTATATCTTGCTGCTTTTACAAAATAAAAACAATGTTATGGAAAAAAAAAATATTTCTGTAAAACCTGATTCTGACAGCTATAGCATTTTTATTTTCCTGCTGATGGAGCTGATTGTATGCTTGTATTTTTTGTGGAACAAAATGATGTTTTCACAGATACCATTTTTATTTACATTCAACTTTTTGATCACGTTTTGTTTGTCTATGTGATGAAAAAACAGTTTTTGCTATGTTATTTATTTTTTTAAAGTGTTCACCAATGGGGTTAAATCATAGGTTAGCTTTATAGCTAGATTGTTCCAGTCGTGGCAATACCAAATATGTGTACTTTTTTTTATTTAATTTTGCTTTTACATAAACATGTGTATTTATTAATGTATTTTGTTTTACAATTTTCTTTAGTTTATTTTATGTTTTTAAATGTAAATATTTAGCATTTCTTTTTACTTAGTCCCTCTATGGGACTTCACATGTATTGTAATGCATTAGAGCAGACAGCTTGACACAAGCAGAAAGCCTTTTAGACCCTGCTCTTCGCAGGGTCCAACAGACCACCTTCGCTGGCAGACCTGGAGTCCATCACTATGTTTAAGAGCGATTTGTTACTCTTTTTATAGTATCTCTGACAAATATAAAATGATGGTTTGCCTACTTAATAAAGAGCCTGTGCCTTGAGAATAGCTTAAAAATGAATTAGTTTGAGGTTTAGTTAGGGATGGATCACTTAGCATTGAAGCCTACAGAAGTCACAACCTAGCTGTTGATTTATTCAATTTTAAAGGGGTTGTCCACTAATTTGACAATCCATTCTTAACTGATACAGGGCCTCATTGTAAATAAAAAATGCTTATACTCACCTCCCAGATCAGTGTTGTTCCAATGTTGTCAGTGCCACAACTGAAGACACTCAAACTGCTTTGCTTACATTTCATTGGAGTATACTCAGACGTCCAAGGAGGGTGGGGGGTAAGAGAATGATATCAACACTTGAACCCTTATCATATCCCATTCCCCATAAATGTAGAAATGAACCGTAGTTTATCCTCTGTCCTCCCTTTCTTTGCTGACGATTGATGTAATAATTTACGTCAAGATTTTTTGGCTTGTTTTTATCTACTTTTGATACATCTATTAATCTCTGGTCTGATATCTTGCTTTCAAATCACTGTCATGTATATCACATTTAGAATTAGATGAGCAGATCCACCTCTTCCTGAGAAACTGTCAAACTGGGATGGCTCTAATAGATGTGTGATGGCCACTGGACTTGGCATACAAGTGTTTACCGATGTGGATCTCTATAGACATAAGTCTGTAATTGATAGTTCGCATCTGCTTCAGTAATAATGTCCATATATTCCACCATTTTCACGTTATATGAAAGGGTTAATTTAATATTAAACCTATATTTATTGAGTTGGCCAATGAATTAATGCAATTCACACTCAGTACCCTGCCAGATAAAGAACAAGTCATCATTGTAGAGAAGCCAACACTGCACATGGTTAGCAGCCTGGGCTTCTCTATCACCAAACAGCTCCTTCTCTCAGGAACCCAGGATGAGATTGGCATGTGAAGGCTCACAGGCAGTACCCATGGCTGTGCCTTGACTCTGCACATAAAAGGCATACTTAAACATGAGGATGTTATATGCGAAGATGAACTGCAGCATCTCAAGGACCAACATGGATATATAGAAATCCCAGTTGTTTGTTCTCAGGAAGAAGTGGGCTTCTTTTAGAACATTAGAGTATTGAATCTATGTCTAATGATGCAGTATTAGCCGGTACAAGATAAATATGCTCGTCTAAGCTGATATCTTCAATTTGCACCAGGACATCTATAGTATCATACAGCTAGAATGGTAATGACTTGACTGAGGCTTAAAGTTCATTAGTTTTTTGCACTATGTAATTTTTAGATCCTAGAGTTTGTGCTGAATATTTGTTTAGTTTATCTGATTATCTAGAAGAGGTATGCAACCTGATCACTTCTTTAATGAACTGAGAAGTGTCAAATGTTTATTACTTTTTACATTATATTATGACATTTATACATTACTCTTTTTTTTAGGTTTTCTTGTCAGCCCAAAACACAAAAGAAACAAAGTCCTGAGCTCTAGCTTTCCAAAGCCTAGACCTGCAAAGTATGAAGAGTCATCATCTGGACCTTCTCAAAATATGAGAAGCAGTTATTCCCACCCAAAGAGAGATCGGGAGAAATTCAGAAGTGCGCTTGTGGACATAATAATGTAAGTCATTTTTTCCGAGTAGAAAAAAAAATTCACTAATAATGAATTAATTCCAAAAAGAATTATAGTGTAAATACTTTAGATGTTAGTACTGCCGTAGCTTTAGGCAGGCTTTGATGGTGGTTGATTGTTATACATATGTTTTTTATGCCAAAAAGTGGTGCATGTCATTTACAAATTTAGTTACAAGTGAAAAGGTTTTGGTACCGTGTTAGCCAGTTGAAAAATTATTGAATGATCTCAGTGAGAGGAACAAAATTATAATCTTGTGATACCTTTTAATGGCTAACTAAAATAAAGTGATGTTACAAAGCAAGCTTTCGAGACATCTCAGGTCCCTTCATCAGGCATGGTATGATAAAATATCTGAAGAAACACAAATATATGCACAAACAGAGCAGAGGGATGGCATAATAAAAGACATATAAATAAACAAACACTGAGCTTAGAAAGTGAATCCTTAATTAGCTTTGATTAGTGGTGTGAGAGTTGTATTGTCCCAATATACATGTAGGAGACTCACCAGACATCTGATCCTACATGGATATTGGGACAATAACGCTCTCACACCACTAATCAAACCTAATTAAGGATTCACTTTCTAAGCTCAGTGTTTGTTTATTTAAATGTCTTTTATTATGCCATCCCTCTGCTCTGTTTGTGCATATATTTGTGTTTCTTCAGATATTTTGTCATACCATGCCTGATGAAGGGACCTGAGATGTCTCGAAAGCTTGCTTTGTACTAACAACCAGGGAAGGGGTGCACCGCCAAAAATAATGATGTTGTGTATTGAGGCAGGTGCTCACCCATGCGGCAAGGGGACTATGGAGACAAAAAGAGAAGAGTACCGCACATGATGGGGAGCACAACAACAATAAATGGTAAAAACAACCTTTATTTGTAGCAAAAGTTAAAAACCATTAAAATACAAAAAACACACCTAATAGCACGACATGCGCCCACCGCCCAGCTCCAAAGCAATATTGTGCGTATTAGAAATCATGAAGTACAAGCATTAATGACACGTGGCAAAATTTGAAATGACAATAAATAGCATGGATACAGCCGTAACAATACCTAGAGGGAGAATGATAGTAGGAATCAATATAAGCATATACCCTCATAAAGCCACAGGGCAAAAGGAGGCCCAGCAGTACCAGCACATAGTCAGAAGTATAAAATTACAATTTTTACCATTTATTGTTGTTGTGCTCCCCATCATGTGCGGTACTCTTCTCTTTTTGTCTCGAAAGCTTGCTTTGTAACATCACTTTATTTTATTTTAGTTAGCCATTAAAAGGTATCACTAGATTATAATTTTGTTCCTCTCACTGAGAACATTCAATAAAATTTACAAATTTGGCACATTTTATTTTTGCCTTCAGCTGTATCACAGTAAAAAAGACACTGATTATATTTTAATTTATGTTGTGATTTTTACCTCTTTCAGGAAAAATGATGGCACTACAATGCAGGATTTTCAATCTGATCATGCTAACTCGAGTTCTGAGGCATCTCCATTAGATAAAGAGATTTTGGTAAATAGACCGTTTTGCACTATAATAAAAGAATAAAAAAAAAATCAGTGAGTGTTTCACTAGAATTCATCATTGCAGCTGTATATTTACATATTATAAACATTTACTATAAAAATTCAACAAACGCATTGGCCAAAAGTATGTGGCGCATATTAATTATTAAGTTCTGGTGTTTCAGTTATATCCATTGCTAACCGGTGCATTCAGTCAAGCACACAGCTATGCGCAACCCATAGACAAAACGTTGCATTTAAGGGTATGGCCATGCTTTATGTGCCAAGTCTTATGCTTGATTTAAAATACACCTGAGAAAGCACCCAGAAAACACTCAAAAGAAAAATTGTATGCATTGCTACACAAAAAACAATGTGCTGTTCACATATTCAGTCTTTTTAGCGTCTTTTATTCAATTCAGGTTTCCAAAGACACCAAGAGGGTAAAAGAAGTGAGCTGACCTTTCTTCAGGTGTTTTCCCATTTTGAAGATGCTCTATACTTTGCAATACAAGTCAATGGGAAAGCTCAAAAGAAGCCCAGGCGTCTTGAGTGTTTTACAAATGTTTTTGCTTTAGAAATCAATCTGTGTGGTCATACATTTAGTGTAACATGTTCCATAAAGATAATTTAGGGACCTTAATTAGGAATTTCCGACATGAAACTTGAGATTGAAGTAACACGTTTAACAGCGTACAGTATTTTTTAGCATGTCTGCATTTCGTGTCCATTATTTTCTTTTTTTACTTTTTTTACATTAGAGGTACAATTATTACATAAGTCATGGCATTGACACAGAACATGTAGCATCAATGGAAGATTCTTGGCTAGAAAATGTCTTATGTTTGGTTCCGGAGCACTTAAAGGTTTACACTGAAAGTATTCACTCATTGTCAGATGAAATGAAAGAAGATTATCTTCTTAGTGTAAAGAAGGCAATCGGTGAGTTTCTTTTCTTTGCACACTCTTTTTGATCTTGTAGTTAACTTGTAGTAATCCATTTGTTTTTTATATAATATGTGACAAATCTGGCAAATTAACTCATGGGATTACGTACCATCTTCTGATAAGGATGTTTGGCATAGGATCACAGGAAGAACTTTCAATTGAACACAGTGTATTAAGGTCCAGTCACACTAAACAACTTACCAGCGATCCCAACAACGATTGGGATCGCTGGTAAGTTGCTAGGAGGTTGCTGGTGAGATGTCACACTGCGACGCTCCAGCGATCCCACCAGCAACCTGACCGGGCAGGGATCGCTGGAGCGTCGCTACAGGAGTTGCTGGTGAGCTCACCAGCAACCAGTGACCAGCCCCCAGCGCCGCGTGGAAGATGCTGCGCTTGGTAACTAAGGTAAATATCGGGTAACAAACCCGATATTTACCTTGGTTACCAGCGCACGCAGCTACACGTGCAGAGAACAGGGAGCAGCGCACACCGCTTAGCGCTGGCTCCCTGCTCTCCTAGTTACAGCACACATCGGGTTAATTACCCGATGTGTGCTGTAGCAACATGTGCACAGAGCAGGGAGCAGCGCACACTGCTTAGCGCTGGCTCACTGCTCTCCTAGCTACAGTACACATCGGGGTAATTACCCGATGTGTGCTGCAGCTACATGTGCACAGAGCAGGAGCCGGCACTGACAGCTTGAGAGCAGGGACGCTGGTAACGAAGGTAAATATCGGGTAACCAAGGACAGGGCTTCTTGGATACCCGATGTTTACTGTGGTTACCAGCCTCCAAAGAAGCCGGCTCCTGCTGCCTGCACATTTAGTTGTTGCTGTCTCGCTGTCACACACAGCGATCTGTGCTTCACAGCAGGACAGCAACAACTAAAAAATTTGCCAGGATATTCAGCAACAACCAACAACCTCACAGCAGGGGCCGGGTTGTTGCTGGATGTCACACACAGCAACATCACTAGCAACATCGCTGCTACGTCACAAAAGTTGTTCGTTAGCAGCGATGTTGCTAGCGATGTTGCTTAGTGTGACGGGGCCTTTAGGCTCAAAATTTACCTACAAGAGTTGTCTGGTCTAAAATGACAAGTCTTCAGTCACTCTATGTGAACGCAGACCTGTGAATCCATACATTGTTGGCATTCCTCAGGTGTCAGAGCTGGGGACAGTGGTCACGTGGCTGCGAGTATGCAATATGCATATTCCTGGCCAGAATTCCACTAGATGGGCATGATCATGCTCAATGTAAGTGTCAGAAGTTTCGCTACAAGCGCTCGATGTAACTATAAGAGCCAGAACGAGGCTGTCATAGAGTTGTATTGATTTGTGACCTCCGGCACGCTCCATGAAACCCTGGAGATTTTGGCAGGTCACAAATCGCCAGAGACCGACTGAGGTAGCACTGGAAAAAATGAAGTAAGTGGAAGGTGAGTATAATACAGGGGACAGGGATCTTACATTTAGTGTATGGGCACACTTTGAATATTTGGTTGCAGAAAGTTTTGCACAATTTCGGCATCCCTTGGCAAAAAACTCAGAACTAAAACGCTCGTTTATGATGCATTCTGGAGCTTTTTTATGTGTTTTTTAGCATGTGTTTTTCATTGCTTTCATTGGTAAAAAACGCAGGCAAAAATTGCTGAAAAAATTGACATGTTGCAGATTATTTTCTACACTAAATCTGCAAGGAAAAGAAACTAAACATGTAGGTTTCAGGTTTCTTATTTACTTTGCTGGCACAAGGATTTGCTTGCAGTTTCATGACAAAACTACAGTAAAAAAAAAATGCATAAAAAACACAATTAGGCTATGTGCACATGCTGCGTTTTTTTGACACTACGTTTTTGTGCGTTTTTGGCCGCTAAAAACGCACAAAAATGCACCCGCGGCAAAAAAAACGCTGCAAAAAACGCATGCGTTTTTACCTTGATTTGGTGCGTTTATGGCTGCGTTTTGCTGCTTTTTTATCTCTGTGTTTTTCAGCGTTTTTCCAATGCATTGCATGGGGGGAAAACGCAGAAAAACGCAGGAAAGAATTGACATGTCCATTTTTTTTTTTTAAGCTCAAAAACGCAGCTTAAAAAAAAAGTTGTGTGTGGACAGCAAAAATGAAAACTCATAGACTTTGCTGGGGAAGCAAAGTCATACAGTTTTGAGTCCAAAAACGCACCCGAAAAACGCGCAAAAACGCCGCGAAAAAGAAACTGTGTGAACTTAAACTATGAATGCACAGCCTTAAAAGCATCACTTCAGCGCTGGAATTAAAAAAAAACGCTGAAGTGATGCTTTAATCCTTTGATTACTTATACGGTACAATGGTATTGCAGTATATTGAGAAATTGTGATTCTTCACTCTACACTCTGTGCCCCATCTTGACAGAAAAAAACCCAGAAATGTAGAAGTTTTTACAAATTTTTTAAGCAAGAAAAACTGAAATATCACATGGTCATAAGAATTCAGACCCTTTGCTCAGACATTCAGACAGATATACTTTCCGTACCCACTGTACTTACTATTCATATAGTTCAAGTAAGTAATAGGGAACATTAGGAGCATTGTGGCATGTAAAACGTAAGAATGTGCAAATTATCATTTTTAGCATTATGCAGTTTATATCTATTTTACAAAGTTTGGAAATCCCATTTAATAGAACTTTAACATTGTTACATGCAAAAACATACATTTACTATAGAGAGAAATAGCACACCACACTTAATATCCATGCTGAATTGGGATTTCTTGAACATGGTGGTTGTTAATCCAGTTGGTGCAGCAGAACAACAAGTAAGAAAAAGTAGTAGGGATGCCCAGCACATCCATCCAGGCAAATAAAGTTCATCTTCTTTATTGGAAGCCATTAAAAAGATATACATGGAAATCCATGGAAACAAATTAGATAGCTTTGAAAAGAGGAGAAAAAATATGTGGCGCTATCTGAGAGTAGCAGCAAATTATAAATGGTAGGTGTGGTGTGTTGTATTGCACTCACCTAATGTAATGGGATCAAGGCATAAATATGTGAACCTCCCCGAGGGCTGGATGAACAGGTGGCCACCAGTCCGGTGAACTCTAGTGGAGTCCTCCAGAGGGATCCGAACAGACAGAGAAGGAAAATGCAATCTTCACTGTGAGCGCCAACACCGAAGATTGCATTTTCCTTCTCTCCATGGAAAAAGATGGAAAAAGCATACTGACATGTTCCTGGCATTACCGCCCTTAGTCATAGCATGTAGCTAGAAATTCGTCAGTATGCCTTTTTCATCCTTTTCCATGGATTTTTTCTGTATGTATTTTTAATGGTTTCCAATAAAGAAAATTAACTTTTATATGCCTGGATGGATGTGCTGGATATCCATACTACTTTTTTATTCATTTACTATAGTTTAAGTTCTCATGCTTTATACTTATATATTCTGTGTTTCTTTCAGTTGACTTTGTTTTAAAAGATCCAAGAGAGAAGAATGAAATTAAAGAACCAGTTATGGAACCACATCGTGTTGAGTAAGTCACGTTTTTAGTATAGGATAGTCGTGGCCAAAAGTTTTGAAACTGACATAAATTTTGTTTTTCACAGTTTGCTCGTTCAGTCTTTTTATGTATAATCTTTCTTTATTGAATAGAAGAGAAAGAA
Organism: Anomaloglossus baeobatrachus; assembly: GCF_048569485.1. NCBI lineage: Eukaryota > Metazoa > Chordata > Amphibia > Anura > Aromobatidae > Anomaloglossus > Anomaloglossus baeobatrachus. The sequence continues at coordinate 185,041,443 of NC_134359.1, forward strand.
AATAACATACAAATAACCAAGGATACAGAAATGGCTTCACATGTATCACCATTATATGAATAACAGTACTATAAACTTTTTTCAACTGATACACTACATCCTGCATAATATTAGAGCTATCCACTTCATTCTGTCTTCCTGTATCGCTACTCAAAACTGATATTTGCATATTTAAGAAGTAAAAATAAAAAAGAGAAAAGAAAAAATTCCAGTTCTCACTTGTTTTACTTTATGATCACCTCCATCACCTGGCTCATTCTTTTTAATGAGAACTCATTGTGCTCAAAATCTAGTATGATCTTTAAAAATAACCAACTCCTTCCAATTTCACCTGTACCGAGATAAGAAAGAAAAAAGTGACGAGAGAAAGAATAAACATACAAAGACTAGAAAAGTAAGCTTTAAGAAGATAAAGAGAAACATCTAAGGGTTTGGGAGGGGAGAGGGAGGTAGCCACTTATGAAGCCTATCCTGATCCGTTCACTAACTATTGACGTTCCACTAAGGCTCAAAATAGTGTTTGGTAACCCTCTGTGTCTTTGAAAAGTATCCAAGACATCCAAATTTCACAAACCTCTCGTTGCGTCCCTCTGCTTCTGCCATTAATTCTTCCATATGGTAAATATACTCAAATTCCTGCGTCCACTCCCTCAAAGCCGGAACCTCTTTTGATCTCCAGTGTCTGGGTATCACTGCCCTAGCCGCTGCCAGACAGAACCGTAGTATATCTCCTTTTTGGGCTTTAATAGAACCTGGGAGCATTGACAACAGTGCTATTTGAGGGGTCTGTGGCACTACTGTCCCAGTTATTTTTGTATATGTTTGAAAAATTGCCTCCCAGAATGGTTTAATTTTGGGGCAGTCCCACTATATATGCGTCATCGTCCCCCGGACTGTCTCACAGCGCCAACACTCCTCAGCGACAGAAGGGAAGATCCTGTGCAGCTGTACCGGACACTGATACCATCTTGTCAAAATCTTATATAGTTTTTCTCTTTTGTGTACCCTGCCGTTGATAGTTTATGTGTAAATATATATGCTCTCTGTTTTTCTGTGTCTGTGAAAGTCGTCTCCAGTTCTTCTTCCCACTTTGTCATATATTTGGGATCTGAGTCCGCGGAGGGAACTGCCTGACCTATCAACTTATATATGAGAGACATCAGATGTAGTGGTGTTGAATCCTGCATAAACAATTTTTCAAAGGGCAAAACCAGTGTGTCTGACAGACCTCCTATTCCCCGTGACCTAGAGTTGACAAACGAATAGAGTTGTCTGTATTCAATCCAGGACAATATCCGAGGGGGTTCCATATTTTGCATATCCGAGAAAGATCTCATGCTGGACCCTGCGAGGGTGTGATAAATCCTACCATCCTGTTGTACATTCCATCTTAAAAAGTTAGTCCGGCCAACTCCTGGGGGAAATTCTGGGTTGGAAATGATAGGTGCTAGAAGGAAGGGGCACCCCACCAACCCACCTCTCCGTTTTACCTGATCCCATACCCTCAACGTGGCTCTAATCAAAAAATCCGCCGAAGATAATCTCACCCCCTCTCTGGACTCAAGCCATGGAAGATATTTTAAGGGAGTTGAAGAGCTTTCCTGTTCAAGTGTGACCCATTTCTTAACCTTTTCGTTAAAATGCCAGTCAAACAGTCGAACTAACAGGGCCGCCTTATGATATCCGCGCAGGTCTGGAAGTCCAGCGCCCCCAGTAGTAATATGCCGTGTAAGTGTATGGTATTTTATTCTGGCTCTAGAGTGTCCCCATATAAAGTGAGTTAGAGCAGACCTGAGGGTCCGAAAAAAACTAGCTGGAGGGAGAATCGGCACTGCCTGAAATATATATAGAAACCGGGGTAGTATATCCATCTTAAACGTATTGATACGGCCAAACCAAGATATGGGTTTTCTATGATATGTCCGAAGCTCTTTGACTGTTCGTGTTAATAATGCTAAGTAATTCATAGAGTACAAGGATCCCAGATCTGCGGGGACACTTATGCCCAAATATTTGATAGCCTGGGATTGCCACTTAAATGGGAAGTTACTTTTAGCCAGTAACACTTCCTGTGGCTGCAGCGTGACATTTAAGGCCTCCGATTTCGCATAATTGACCTTGAAATTACTTAGATCCCCAAATCTCTCGAACTCTGCCAACAAGGAAGGGAAAGTAATGTGTGGCTGGGAAACATATAATAACAAATCGTCCGCATACAGCGCTGCCTTATATGTCTCTCCTATTCGCATACCATGTACACTGGGACTTTTCCTGATCGCATTAGCGAGGTGTTCCATTGTAAGTACATACAACAGCGGGGAAAGAGGACACCCCTGCCTTGTTCCATTTTTAATTATAATAGGTTGTGATAAGAAACCATTTGCCTTTATACGGGCCGAAGGACAGGTATATAAGGCCATTACCTTATTTAAGAAGCATGTACCCAGCCCTATTTGCTTTAAAGCCTCCCTCAGGAAGTCCCAATGTACACGGTCAAATGCTTTTTCTGCGTCCACCGATAGTATACCCAGTGGCTGAGACGAATTTTTGGCATGAGCTATTAGCAGCAGAGTCTTATTAACATTATCCCGCGCCTCCCTCCCCTGTATAAATCCTACTTGATCCGTATCAATGATGGAGGGGAGAAGGGGAGCAAGCCTATTAGCCAGAATCTTGGAGTATAGTTTTATGTCTACATTGAGTAGAGATATTGGTCTATAATTAGCCACCAAGGTGGGATCTTTACCAGGTTTTGGAAGAACCGTAATATGCGCCTCCAGTGACTGAGCTGCAAAGGGGGTTTCCCCTGAAATTGCGTTAAATACCTTTGTTAGGAATGGAGTAAGCATTTCTCGAAATGTTTTATAAAATGTAGGAGAAAATCCATCTGGGCCTGGACTCTTCCCATTTGGAGTATTCGTAATAGCTTCTCCCACTTCCTCTTCCGAGAACCTGCTTTCTAATTTTAGTACCTCCTCAGTTTTCAGAGTCGGTAAGGCTGTGTCCGCCATATATCTCTCAATGCGCTCAGTCAATGCCTGTGGCTCCATATCAGAGAACTTCCCTCGGATATTATACAGATCCGAGTAAAACCCCCTCAATTCCTTCAAGACCTCTGTCAGATTGCTCGTCTCCCCTCCCCCTCGCCGCCTCACTCTAGGAATGAATGTTGTGAGATTACGGGGATGTAACAGGTTTGATAAAGATCTGCCGCATTTGTTGGCGTGCTGATAAAGGAAACGTTTATAATGATTGCGATACCGGAGATATCTTTCATTCAAAAAAGTCCGAAGTTCCTCCCTACATTTTGTAAGTTCCGTCAGTGTCTCCCTCAACTGTCTACCCTTATGTGCTGTTTCCAACTCCTGAATCTTGTCTAATAACTCTTTTATTCGGGTATTTCTCATCTTCTTGATACGTGCCCCATGCTTTACCAGCACCCCTCTAATTACACACTTAAATGCCTCCCACTGCAAAGGCAGCGAAGTGGGGTCCGATTCGTGAGTGGACATGAAGACCCCAACCGTATCTCTGATATCAGACATGCAAATTGCATCTTTAAGCAGGTTATCATTGAGTCTCCACGTCCACTCCCGTCTCCGACTATCTGGGGGGGAAAAAGCCAAAAAGATGGGGGCATGATCAGACCACACAAAGCTTCCAATCGTGGGATCCGGTCTCCAGGCCAGCACACAATGGCTGACCAAAAATAAATCTATGCGGCTGTATGAGTCATGTGGAATGGAATAAAAGGTATAGTCCCTACCCGTAGGGTGTATGCTACGCCACACATCATTTAGTTGCATCCGATATATGTCCCGCTTCAGGGACGCCAGTCGCTTCAGGGGGATGTTGCTCCTTCCGGCCGATGTGTCTACTAAGGGATTCAAAGACAAATTAAAATCACCCCCCACTATCATTATTCCCTCCGCGAACTCAGATAAAACCTGCAAAAAGGCCTTACAAGTCTGTGTCTGCTCCACATTTGGAGCATACCATCCTGCAACCGTGTATACTGTATCAGAAATCCGAAGCTTAATTATGACATATCTACCCTCTGCATCCTGTTTCATGTCAAGGATGGAGTGTGGCAGGCTTCTATGAATGGCCAGCGACACGCCCCTAGACCGAGATTCGGTGTTGGCGCTGTGGAACCATGTCACATAGTTACGGTCCCTCAAAGTTGGGATATGTCCCACCTCAAAATGTGTTTCCTGAAGAAGCAGTATATGGACTCTCTGTTTGTGCATTTCAGTTAGAATTTGGGCCCGTTTTTGTGGTGTGTTAAAACCTTTTGTGTTTAAGGATCCAAATTTCAATTCCGCCATATTTGTTTTGTTTTCCTGGCTACCTGACATACAAGGGGAGGACACAAGGGGGTAAAGAATAGAAGTCAAGAAGGGTTACTTCAAAAAAGAGTATAGATGAAGATTTAGGAAAAGAAAAGATCAGAACAGAGAAGAAGATTTATATAGTACCGTAGTACAGAAATAGAGCACCAACGACGATGCCCAAGGACCTCAGTCCACCTTTATTGTTGGGGGAAACTGTGTCTAGCTATACCTTGTCCAGCACGGTATAGCGCCCCTCAAAGCGAGGTGGTCTTTCCAGGGAGAGTCACTCCCCACCGGCGCGGTTCTGCACCACCTAACTAAAACAAGTATACTTCCAACTGCATTAAACCAAGTAACGGGTTGAGACCTATTCCAGCTTACCTTACTATATCACTACCCCATATACCTCCCCTCTGCTTGAACAGCGAGCAATATCCTGAAAATATCCCCTCTATAAATCCGGCCCTATTATCGCTTAACTTTAACAATGGACATTTCTCCAAACATCAACTATTAAGTCTTTCTTGTCTGCAACAATCAGGGTCCCTCCCCTGTCGCCAGAGAAGCTCAAGAACCCCTTCTCCAACTGGTAGGACTCCAGACTCAGCCAAGGTCCATAGGAGCTCCTCTTCTCCTCCTCTGGGGAACTACAGCATGTGGCTCTACCCCAGGAGCCCCCGGAGGTAGGAATGGCCAGTCCCGGATCATCACTGATGGAATTTGAAGGGCTGCGGTGAATGGTGGTATGCCACCTGGGTGACTGAGAACGTGCATCCTTCCCGCCCTCCGGACTCTTAAGCGAAATGGAAAGCCCCAGGTATATGGTATGTTGTGCTGACGTAATATGTCCAGTAAAGGTTTCAGAGCCTTCCTCTTCTCGAGCGTCCATCTTGACAGGTCAGATAGAATTAGGATCCTTTGTCCCTGATAAAATATATTTCCAGCCTTCTGTGCTTGAGCCATTATATTATCTTTAATTTTGTACTTGTGTACTTTACATATAACGTCTCTAGGGTGCTCTGGATCCATGGCCTTGGGGCCCAACGCTCTGTGTGCCCTGTCTAGCTCCAGTGGAGAATCAATAGGCACTTGCAGTATATCATTGAAAATATGGCATAAAGTCTCGTTAAGTGCTGTATGTTCCACCGACTCAGGGAGGCCACGTAGTCTGATATTATTTCGCCGGTTTCTATTTTCGACATCATCTAGCATATCTGCTAAATACTGAAGCTGTATAGTATGAGATGCGTATCCAGCTTCTTGTTCTGTTACTTTAGAGGACAGTGACTGCACTGAGGATTCTGCTGTTGTGACTCTTTCTCCTAGCTGTTGTACTTCATCTTTGAGTCCAGAGAGTTCAGCCTTATATGAGTTTTCTAGCCTGGAGATATACTGCTCCATGTCATTTTTTGTGGGGATATTTTTAATGTGTGCACTCAGCTCTCCAATATTCCGCCATAGCTGGCTGATATCTTGGCCAGCCTGCGTCCCCTCCTGGCTATTCATTTGAGAACTGTCCATGTTTGGAATTCTTCCATTAACCAAAGTTATATCTATTATCCTTGTGGGATGCATTGTTGTGTTTATCTGGGCTTGCCTGCCTCCTTCTTTCTCTGAGCTGAGCTCTTTATCAGCCCCATCTTTACATGCGCTCTCCAGTCGCCTCTCCTCAGGCATTACTCTGCTCCCTCCCCCGCTGCCTTCCTGGTTGCTGTGCTTTGGCGTCTCAGCGCCATCTTGCGCGTCCAGCGCTGATATACCAGGCGTCCCCTTTACACCCGACCGGTCAGCACTCACCGCTCCCTGGGCTGCCTCCACGCTCACTCAAAAAAAAAAAAAACGAAAGCAAAAGGGCTCAAATGAATATTTTTGATTTTTTATTTTCTGCAAAAAAAAGTGTACCACAACGAAAAGCAAAGCCAACGTTTCGGCTTTTTTCAATCCTTTATCAAGGTTTTGCGTCTCAAATTGGTTGAGAGGGGAAAAAGGATGGGTTCAGCGTCTCAGGCGGTGTTATTACACAAGACAGAGGTACTCATATATGCAGAAAAAATGCATGGAACTGCAGATAGGAGGGATGGGAGGAGTGTGGTGAGGAGAGAGCCTGCAGAGAGCGCCAAAATTGAGTAGGACAGGGTCCTGGAGACATACTGAGATGCAAAACCTTGATAAAGGCTTTGCTTTTGGATGTGGTACACTTTTTTTTTTTTTTGGAGAAAATCAAAAATCAAAAATATTAATTTGAGCCCTTTTGATTACGTTGTCCTTTGTGCGCTGGAGTTATCCTTTTCTATATATAGCCTCTTTTACACCAAGCACCTGATTTATGAGCCAAGCCCTAACATATGCTTTTTAGATCTTTTAGTCAGATGTTTCTATAATTACTGAAGTACAAATTCATAAATGTTTACACTTTTATTAACAAATACATCAATTTTTTTCAAAGACTCAATATTTACATCATTGTCTCTTACTTTTCAAGACAAACCATTGTTGCCTAGTTTTTAGATTGTATCATAATTTGTTTGATTTTGCTTGTCCACCCACTTTTTCAGGATTAACCACAGGTTCTCAAGGAGATTGAGATCTGGGAAAATTCCTGGCTAAAGACCCAAAATTTCAATGTTTTGCTTAAGGGCACGTTACACGCTACGATTTATCAAATGATATTTTGTCGGGGTCACGGCGTTAGTGACACACATCTTGCCTTGTTTGACATATCGTAGCGTGTAACACAAATGAGCGACTTTGAACGAGCAAAAATACTCACCTTATCGTTGGTCGTTGACACGTCACTCATTTTTAAAAAATCGAACGTCCTTCTGTGCTCCGGTTGTTCATCGTTCCCGAGGCAGCACACATCGCTCCGTGTGACACCCCGGGAACGATGAACTGCAGCTTACCTGCGGCCGCTGGCAATGTGGAAGGAAGGAGGTGGGCGGGATGTTTACGTCCCGCTCATCTCCGCCCCTCCGCTTCTATTGGCCGGCCACTGTGTGACGTCGCTGTGACGCCAAACGTCCCTCCCCCTTCAGGAAGAGGATGTTCGCCGCCCACAGCGAGGTCGTTTGGAAGGTAAGTACGTGTGACGAGGGTTTACGACTTTGTGCGACACGGGCAAGAAATTGCCCGTGCCGCACAAACGATGGGGGCGGGTGCGATCGCACATGCGATCGCTCGAGAAATTAAGACATGTAAAGCAGGCTTTACCGAGCATCGTAGTTACCACTTTTACCTTGTGAGGTGGTCTCCATCATGCTGGAACTTCTCCTGGATTGTTGGGAGAAGTTGCTCTTAAATGAGGTTTAGATACCATTCTTTATTTATGGCAGTGTTCTTAGGCAAAATTACAAGTGAGCTAATTCCCTTTAGTGAAAAGCAACCACCACATAAATGGCCAAAGGATGCCTTACGGTTGGCATGACTAGGACTCATGGTAATGCTAACCTTTTCTTGTCTCTGGACAATCATTCTTCCCTATGTCCCAAGCAGTCAGAAGAAGGCTCTTCATCAGAGAAAATAAATTGTCAGGACGTATAGGGATTGGACTGTAGTGGACTAAGGTAAAGTTTTGGTTTTTTTTAATGATGTCTCCTTCAGTCCTCCTTCACACGCCCGTATCTCCAGTATGTGTTTGGTCCGTTTCCTCATGTGCCGGAGACAGGGGCACACGTAGACCCATTAAAATCAATGGGTCTGCGCTCACGTGCGTGTTTTACCATGGACCGTGTGTACGTGTGGAGCATAGGGTGCCCGTATGCTCCACACGTAGACATGTCCGTTTTTCTCAGGCATCACGGGTGACACATGGACCGCACATGGACCGCACGGATGTGATCCGTCTGACACGCACCAAATAAAACACGTGCATGTGAAATAAAAAGAATTTCTGTACTCACCTTCTCCAGCACTGCTGTCTCTGCCGCTGCTGGCACTTGCTTCCAACCCCCGCTCATTATGCTCATTGCATATTCACTCCACTGCGAACCGGAAGCAGCAGCAGCGGGGAGTGGGCAGGGCCGGAGACTGTAGATCAGCACCATGGACAGCAACGCCAGGAACAGGTGAGCAGAAAGTTCCCGTTCTCCATGTGTTATCACGGATAACACACAGAGAACACACGTGTGCCATAAACACGGCACATGGAGGGCAATACGCACCCTTGACATGTCCGTGAAAAACGTGCGTGATTTTCACGGATGTGTGAAGGAGGCCTCAGACTGTGTGGGATTGTTTCCAGCATCAGTCTGAAGGCAAAAGTGATAACTAAGTGGCTTGTAAACAAAACATTGATATTTTGAGTCCATGGCCAGGAAACATCCCAGATCTCAGTAAGGCCTCGTGCGCACGTTGCATTTTTTGCACATTTTTTTGGATGCAGTTTTGATCCCAAACTTGCATGCATTTCGGTCCCCAGCAAACTCTATGAGATATCATTTTTTGCTGTGCGCATGTTGCAGCTTTTTTTTAGCTGTGTCTTTGTGGTGACCACAAAGATGCAGCATTTCAATTCTTTCTGCATTTTTGCCAGCGTTTTTGAGCCCTTCCAGTCAATAGATTTGATTAAAAAAAATGCACTGGGCAAAAACGCTGTAAAAAACGCAGTAACACAAGGCAAAAAATACATCCCAAGGGGGAGTTTTTTTGGGACCAAATTCAAATTGTCCCTCCAGTAAGGAAGGAGACAAACTCTAGCGCCATCTATTGGAATTAGCAATCCAAAAAGTCAAAACGTGGCTTTTTAAACAAGTCTTTTCATAAGACTTAGGGGCACTTTGCACACTGCGACATCGCAGGTGCGATGTCGGTGGGGTCAAATTGAAAATGACGCACTTCCGGCATCGCATGCGACATCGCAGTGTGTAAAGGCTGGATGATACGATTAACGAGCGCAAAAGCGTCGTAATCGTATCATCGGTGCAGCGTCGGCGTAATCCATGATTACGCTGATGCGACGGTCCGATGTTGTTCCTCGCTCCTGCGGCAGCACACATCGCTGTGTGTGAAGTCGCAGGAGCGAGGAACGTCTCCTACCGGCCTCACTGCGGCTTCCGTAGGATATGCGGAAGGAAGGAGGTGGGCAGGATGTTTACATCCTGCTCATCTCCGCCCCTCCGCTCTGATTGGCCGCCTGCCGTGTGACGTCGCAGTGACGCCGCACGACCCGCCCCCTTAACAAGGAGGCGGGTCGCCGGCCACAGGGACGTCGCACGGCAGGTGAGTGTGTGTGTGAAGCTGGCGTAGCGATAACTTTCGCTACGCCAGCTATCACCACATATCGCTGCTGCGACGGGGGCGGGCACTATCGCACTAGACATCGCAGCATCGGCCTGCGATGTCGTAGTGTGCAAAGTGCCCCTAAAGCCTGCTTTACATGCTGCAATTTCTCGTACGAACGCATTTGCGATCGCACCCGCCCCCATCGTTTGTGCGGCACGGGCAATTTCTTGCCCGTGTCGCACAAAGTCATAACCCCCCGTCACACGTACTTACCTCCCAAACGACCTTGCTGTGGGCGGCGAACATCCTCTTCCTGAAGGGGGAGGGACGTTTGGCGTCACAGCGACGTCACACAGCGGCCGCCCAATAGAAGCGGAGTTGAGCGGGACGTAAACATCCCGCCCACCTCCTTCCTTCCTCAATGCCGGCAGCCGCAGGTAAGCTGTGTTCATCGTTCTCAGGGTGGCACACGGAGCGATGTGTGCTGCCTCGGGAACAATGAACAACCGGAGGTTCGATTTATAGAAAATGAGTGACGTGTCAACGAGCAACGATAAGGTGAGTATTTTTGCTCGTTCACACTCGGTCGTAGCTGTCACACGCTACGATATGTCAAACGATGCCGGATGTGCGTCACTTCCGACGTGACCCCGACGACATATCGTTTGATATATCGTAACATGTAAAACCCGCTTTAGGATTTATTGCCAGATCAGAATCCCAATTTGCAGACACGGTGTTTTGGGGTGAATGCCCCTCGTGAGTGCAAAGTGTGGGTGTCTGATCTGGCTTATGAGAACCTATGTGGGGACCACGGGGAAGACTATTCTCCTTATGGAGACCTGACAAACCAGTCTGGCTGTCAGTAAGGGGACTTATAGCTGCAATGTCCTTCTGGGAATTATTCAAATTGTCCCTCCAGTGAGGAAGGAGACAAACTCTAGCATGCATCCGTGGTCACCACAATGATGCAGTGTGTGCACACAACCTAACGTTAAAGGAGGAAAACGTGAGAGCCCCCACTCCCGTGGGGACCCTCTGGGGCTGGGCAGGCGGCGGTAGCTTGCTGCGCCCATTCTGGCCATCGGGAGGAATCTCCTGCAGGGCCGCGACAGCCGAAAAGGGGGCGTGTCCAGCCTGGGGGGCCTACTTCCGGTGTGAGGCCTCGGGCTGGATTTTGGAGCGATGCGGCCGCTCCCGGTGGATTGACTACATACCCCCCCTTCCTCCGCGTGGGGGCTGGAGGACGGCTGCCTGCAGGGTCACCTCACCTGTGTGGCTGGTTCATCGGGTCGGGAGAGGACTGGGAGCAGCAGACGACGGTGAGGAGGAGAGACAGGAGGCCTGCTGTCTATCCTGGAGAAGGCATTGGGACAAAGGTGCAGCTCACATCAGTAGCGGCTTCCCCCAGGCGAAAAGGACGGTGGCGGCTGATCTGAGGGCATCCTCTGGAGGCAGCTTGGCGCGGTAATCAATTTAAGTTTCAGCCTTTTGTAGTGGTGGGGGACAGTCGCTATAGTTGAGTAGTGACTAGAGATATGGGTAGCAGCTGGGAGGTGTGGTTAGTTCATAGGTCGTTTGGTGCCGTGGTCCCCGGGGGGTGTGGGTTTATGTTCTGGAGGCCGGGGGCAGAGTTACGGACGGAGTGGTGTCATGGCGGCACGGCCGTGAGGGTGCAGGTGGCGTCAGGTCCGGTGGTCACAGTTTCAGGATGGGCGATGGCGAGGTTCGGCGTTCACCGCAGTTTAGGTCTTGTGAGACTTGGTTACGGGTGCTGATGATTGCGGCACACGTGAGCGGGTGAGACGGCGCAGTTATTGAAGGTTTGCTGGTGTGTTTTATTAGGAATCTTCTAATGCATGGTGGTTACTATTGGATGAATTATGGTGGGTAAGGTAAAGGGGCGAGGGGTCCTGCGGTACGGAGTGTGCGGGGAGTTTTCAGGGGATTTCGTGAGTGATGTGTAGGTGCGGGGCTCCGGTATAGCGCAAGGGTTGCTGTGGATAATTGAATAAGGGAGAGCGGAAATGTGGGAGAAGGTGAGGTGTTGGTTGCTGTAATGTTTTTGTAGGTTTGCAACCGCATCTATGGTAACATGGGGTTAATTTGTGGTTAGTCAGCATTTTATCCTATTGTGGAGTTTGGTGCTGGGAGGAATGTTGAGTCAAGTGGGCCTGAATTGGTATCAACGTAGGTATTGGGCAGCTTTGGGCTGCTGCAGGTGAACTCAGTTTATCAGCAATGGTGGGCTGCGGATGGAATAATGGAGTTCTTCGGACAGCCGTGATTACGGTTGGGGACTATGCGAGTTATGGTTTGGACTATAGGATTGGGTACTTGTGGTGCGTAGAGTGTAAGTCGTATGGCTTAGGGCCATCTGGTATTATTGTGTGTTTTGCATGGGCGGGCTCCTGGCATCTTTGGGCTGGTGGAGTCGATTATAAATTCATATACAATTTAAAAAAAAAAAAGAGGACTGATTGGCCCGGTGGTAGGTATGGGCATCTTGGTAAGGGTTTGCTTAGGGAGTCGTGGTGCTCCGGTCTCACAGCACGAAGGAATTTGGTTTTGAAGGTGCAGTTGTGCGTTACGGGAAAATAGTGGTACATCCTTCGGTGGTCGGCTTTGAGCAGGTACTATGGTGTGGCCAATGTTTAATTTATCTTGGGGGTAATATGAGGGCTCAAAAGGGGGGGTTGTGTGTCTCAGGGTTTCCTTGAGAACGAAAGGCCTGGACATGGTGTTTGGTAAAGTTTGTGTCTCCTGATGCCCATAATTGCATATGGAGTCATTCGGGCCAGTGGTGTGGCTGCAATTTTCCAGTGTGCATTGTAGTACAGGGAGCTTGTCGTTGGTCCAGTTTGCGGAGGGATGCGGACCGTGAATTATGGTTTGGAGGTGTTGTTGGGGCCCTTGGGGATCGAAAGTAATGCTTCAATATCTTCGCCTCAGTAAGGGGTACAGGGCGATGGTTGCGGTTGTTTGTTTTTTGAGGGCGTGTTAATTTTGGTGTGGGGCATGGTTCCGTTAGGTTGTGTGGGCCTCGTGGAAATTAAGTGGGCCCGATTTCGGATGAAGAAGGTCCGTTAGTGTGGTATTTGAGTATGTGGGAAGATTTTGGGATTTTCTGGGAAAGACAGCTTGAGCCTCTGTTGTTGTCAGAGGGTGTTATGGCAGAATAAATAGGTCAAGGGAGACCGGTAGTGATATTTGGCTCTGGGGAAGCTGCAAGGTCAGCTTTAGGGGAAATTTCAAGGCTGAGGATTGCAGTCGTTTTACAGTGGGGGTCACTTTAGCGGTTTCCTGGGAGAACTAGGTTTGGGGGGCGAAGTGGCCCAGTAGAGTAGGCAGGGTGAGTGTCATCCTGTTTGTTGCATCTCAACCCCAGTTGTGGTCGAGTTCAGCTGGAGACAGGAGGATTAGCAGGGTGACTGTACAGTGGTTCTTTGGTCGCTATTAGGGAGGACGATGGTACGGTTGGTACTGCATTTAATTGGTTATACTGAAGCCGGTGGGGCATGGTGTGGATTCAGGAATAGTTTGGGAGCTTGTGGCATGGTGTACCGGTGTGCCTGACTGGCCGTCAGGGGGACCCAGTGGATGTCAAAGGTAGCCAGTGAGCGGAGTGAGCCAGTGTCGTGGCTGGGGTCCCTGTTGAGCTGGAGACGGAGGTTGCCTAAAGTTGTTTAGTATTATGGGGTGGCACCGACTATGTATGACGGTTTGGAAAGCGAGGAGTTGGTTTCCGGAATGTTTGTCTTGGGAGCCGAATCGTGGTATCAAGGTGTTTTGGTACGAGGTGGTGGGGTGGGCATGGTGTGTCGTTCAGCGTGACCCGTATTGAAGGGCAGTTTTAAAATAAATAAAAAGATTGTGACACTGTTGCTTCGAAGAGATTTTTTTGGGTGGTGTGTGCTGCCACCAAGGATGAGGGGAGTGCGGTGCAGTAAGGTGGACTGGGTACGTTGGCTGGTGCATATATGGGATGCTCAGAGTTTAAGTGATGGATGGAAGGGTTTAATGGTTGGTTTGGCTTGCAAGTTGGAGGAGAAAGCGTTGGGTGTGTGGGGGGTCCAGGCCACGCAAGGTGTCACGTGGCCTGTTCTGTGGCGGGGGTAGGTCTGGTCCAGAGGTGGTTTAACGGATAATGTTATTTGATTGGAGAGTCACTTGTAGAATATAGTGGCTCCGGTTACAAGGATCTTGCAGGCATGGGTCCTGCAAGGTGGGGGTATTGATCCGTAGGTGAGTCATACCTCATCTCCGGCCCGGTGTGTGTTGCGGCCAGGGATCATGTTTTGGTGGTGGAAGGTGGTTTCTGGACCGGGCCTACCCAGGGTTACATATTGTATTACGTACTGTATTATTAGTATTGTATTACCTATTATTGTTAAATGTTGGGGACGCCCGTTGGACGGCGCCCCCTTGTGTTAGTGTGTAAACAATAGGCAATAAAGGGCTGCTGTGGCCATTTTTACCAAGTCGCAAGCAGTGTTCGTGTATTATTGATACCGGGTAAGGGTAATTGGGAATAATATAGGAATCAACGACCAGAAAATCCCTCCTGGAACGTCAAGACCTAGAGATCACTGACTGTGTGCGTAGAGGACAAACCGGGTCAGCAGAGGCAGCTCAGTTAGCGTCACTGAACTGCCGCAGCACAACTGGAGCAATAGGACTGGAGCGTGGTAACTGGCCCTGGCTGTGCCTCGCTGCGAATCTTGGCGCGATGAGCACTGGACGCCTAACCCTGCCTACCACTTCCAGTCACACACTACCCTGCCACAAACACTGCAGATTCTCCTTGGCGCTGTGCCACACTATGGCTTTACTGCTCAGCCTGACACCAGTGCTATAACGATACTCGCGCAGCCATGGGCATTGTCCAGGGTCCTTTATAGCCTAAGCCCTGCCACAAACCAGACGCTAAATGGCAATGGCGCCAGCCGCGGCCACTCAGGGACCGCCATGTCACCAATGACATACACAAAATCATTGAATGCCGTGTCACTGGTGACGTCACGCGCATGCACAGTAGCGGGACTCCCACACTTAGAGCCTGGAGAGGCAGCGGGAACTTGCACATGCGCATTAGGGCAAAACAGGGACTTAGGCTCAGAATGAACTAAGACTCTGGAACCTGACGCCTAGCAGCCAAGCACCTGGAACGGCGGAGAGGTGGCGCAGGGGAGTCAGCCGACACCGCTGCAGGGGATGAGAACAGGGCGGGGGGGTTCGACGCTCGGGAGTTGCGATCCCGTTAGCGATCTCGTTATGTGTGACACCTACCAGCTATCAGGCCCCTGCTGTGAGATCTCTAGTCGTTGCAGAATGGTCCAGGTCATTTTCTTCAAAGGCGATGTCCTGCTGGGCAGGACACATCGCTGTGTTTGACACTGTGTGACAGGGTCACAGTGACTGCTGAGATCGTTATACAGGTCGCTACTGCGACCTGTTTTGTTCCTGCATCGCTGGTAAGATCTGACTGTGTGACATCTCACCTGCGACCTCCCAGCGACTTACCTGCGATCCCTATCAGGTCGCATCGTTTTCGGGATCGCTGGTAAGTCGTTGTGTGTGACTGAGCCTTAACAGTGGGTGTACAAACAAAACCAAATAAATTGTGATAAACTCCCTGTACTGATTAGATAAAAATGGGTTGTCACCAGTCAGACATTGTATAGAAGCTAATATCCAGTAACCACGGCAAATAGAAGCCTTGAAAACTAAGGGTCGACTCAACACTGTAAATATTAAGTCTTTATATAAATTTGATGTAGTTGTCAATAATCATTTAAAAACTTATGAAATGTTGATACTTATACTTCAGTAACAAAGAAACATCTGATTTAAAGATCTAAAAACACTAATGTTGAAAATTAGTTGGTACCATTGAAATTGTTTCAGAAAACTAAGTATTTCACTAAGAAGACTATTGCATTTACACATGTTTTGTTATACACATGTTTATTTCCTTTGTGTGTATTGAACAAGACACAAAAAATGAGAAAAAAGTAAATTGGACATAATTTAATGATACTCCAAAAATGGGCCCAACAAAATTGTTGGCACCCTCAACTTGATATTTGGTTGCACACCCTTTGAAAAAATATCTGCAATCAGGTGCTTCCTATAACCATCAACAAGCTTCTTATACCTCTCATCTGGAATTTAGGGCATCTCTTCTTTTGCAAACTGCTCCAGGTCTCTCATATTGAAGGGTGCCTTCTCCCAACAACAATTTTAAGATGTAAGATCCAGATGTGTTCAATAGAATTTAGATGTGGACTCATTGCTGGCTGCTTCAGAACTCTCCAGCACTTTGTTTCCATCCATTTATGTGTGCTTCTTGAAGTATGTTTGGATCATTGTCCTGCTGGAAGACACATGACCTAGGACACAAGCCCAGCTTCCTGACACTGGACACTACATTGCTACCCAAAATCCTTTGATAATCTTCAGATTTCATGATGCCTTGCACACAGTCCAGTCACCCAGTGACAGAGGCAGCAAAACAATCCCAAAACATCTTTGAACCTACACCATATTTTAGTGTATGTACTGTGTTCTTTTGTTTGTAGGCCTCATTCCGTTTTTTTTGTAAACAGTAGAATGGTCTCATCTGTCCAATAGTCACTTTCCCAAAAGGATTTTTGCTTACTCATGTACATTTTGGCAAACTGAAATCCAGGTTTTTTATGTCTCTCTGTCAGCAATAGGATTCTCTTGCGTCTCCTGCCATAGCGTTTTATTTCATTCAAATGTCTACAGGTAGTTTGTGCTGACACTGATGCACCCTGAGTGTCAGGATAAATACGGGGAGTACCAAGTGAATGGCGAAAGGGAAAGAAAACCCTGCATCTAGGGACGGGGCAGATGGTGACCCCTTGACCAAACCTACTGCTAGTCCTTGGGGTCCTTCACCACCCTAAAGAGATTCCGCAACTATGCGCCAAGCCGGATATCTGACCCTAGAGCTGAGCCCTAGATAGGGAACAGATGAGATGATCTCTTTGTCAACCCTCTAAATACTAAAGAAGACACAGGGAGTACACACATATGGGGGAAAGTGCATGAACAACTTAACTACAGATGCCTCAGGAAGAAATTCAGCAAAGAACAGCAATGATCCTACAGATGAGTGCAAGCCGCCTGTTTGCATCCAGAGCTTGTGAAGCAACTGAATATCACCAGTACAGATCCAAGGAAAATGAGAGTATTTAAACCCAAGGAGAAATACAGATGATTAGCAGCTGAAGGAAGAGGTGATCTGCTGGGTCCTAAATGAAGAAGGATGAAAACCTAGCAGAGGAGATACCTAGTACACTGAATACTGACAGCAGGAATAATAGATAGTCAGGGAGCATTTTGCGCAGCCCAACGCTGTAACCTTCTACTGCCGGACACCACAGGACTGTCTGTCACCTGTGACATACCTGTGACACTGAGCCTGCAGAACAGCTAGAACTTCATTGGAACTTGAATGGGGTTGCTAATCCACCCTCCGGACTATCCTGCGTTACAACCTTTCATCAAATATTCTCCTGCGGCCACATCCTGGGAGATTAGCTGCAGTGCCATAAGGGACATTTAGATCTCTGGAGATGGACTTGTAATCTTGAGATTGTTGATATTTTTATTGTGGCCAGCCAAAGGCACACCTGTGCAATTATAATGCTGTCTAATCAGCATCTTGATATGCTACAACTATAAGATGGACAGATTATATTGCCAAAAAAGAAGTGCTCACTAACACAGATTTAGACAAATTTGTGAATAATATTTGAGAGGAAAAAGGCCTTTTGTGTACAGAGAAAAAGTCTTAGTTTTTCTGTAGCACGTACAGTTTCCATGGAGCAGCATCATTATTATAAGGTATAGGAAATATACTGGCGACATCAAGAAAACAGTACTCTACATAGCAGAAAAAAATGCTTCCCCTTACAAAACAGTTTTTATTGAACCAAAATAATTTCACATGCAAAATAGAAACCAAATTATGAGCAGAAATTAAAGGTGCTTGACATTAGACTTTCATTGATATGATTTTTCAGGGTTGTCCCTATATAACATCCAACAGTAATTTGCCATCATTGAGTCATTTCAAAAACCCTGGTAGCGGTGTTCCATTACTTTAATATACTGGCAAAACTGCTTGCTTTGTTCATCGCTTACATCCCCAAGATTTTGAGGGAAGAAATCTAAATGTGAATGCAAAAAGTGCATTTTCAGAGACATGCGACATCCAAGACACTGGTATGCATTTAGCAGTTCCTCAACAACTTTCAAACTTCTCTGGGATGAGTCAATAAACAATCGCCAATCTGCAACAAAACACTCTTGATTCAGTTTTTCAAAGATGCCATTCACATTGTTAAAGGACAGCATTGGTCCATCAACTGTGAAAAATTGTGTTAAAGTGTTACTTCTGTTTCGGTAATAACACACTTTGACATCATCATGAACAAGATTCTTCTGTTTCAACCTAGATGCAAGAATTTAGCTTTTGACAATGAAAGGTCTCTGATGAGATAATTTAATTCATGTTGAGTAAAGCGTTCTGGCTGCTCGGCTGCTCCATCAGGTACATATTCATCTTGACTTGAGGTCTCCTTGTCTTCGCCAGTAGCTTCAGCAGCTCAATAGTCTTCATATTCTACTTCATTTTCATCCAATCCAGACAATGGTGGTACAGGAACTGGCAAGATACAATCATGTGAAACTGGCCTAATCGCAGATTCAGGTTCAGGGTAATTAATATTATGTTTGTTCTCTGTAGAAAAGCCCTTCAGTTTGACAAAACAAAAGTAGCAGTCATCACTATGATTTTTGGATTCTCTCCAAATCATGGGAACAGCAAATGACATATGCACTTTCCTCATATTCAACCAGTTACGAAGACCATTTGGACAACTTGAGCATATCACATGAGGGGCCCAGCATACATTAAAAATGCAGAAATAACGTAATAAAAAAAAATGCTTCTATCTCAGAAACTTTATGTGATAAAGCAAAACTAAGCATATTTTTGGAATCAGCACATCAAACTCCATAAAACAGACATATTACCTTTGCTGATGATTTTTTTTGTGTTGACCAGTGTAATGAGACATATATGGTTTGCAGATTGGGTGGGTTGTCACTAGAGATGAGCGAACCGGCCGTGGTTAGGCTCGAGTTCGGTTCGTCGAACGGAGGTCTCGTTCGAGTTCAGTTCGGCGAACGTTCGACGAACCGAACTCGAACCCATAGGAAAAAATGGCAGGCAATCACAAACACATAAAACCCCCCAGAAAATACCCTCAAAGGTGTCCAAAAGGTGACAAACAACTCACAACACAACACAAACACATGGGAAAGTGACAAGGACATATACTCATGCAAAAACAAAAGAGCTGGACAAGGAAAAAGAGGAGGAGACACAGATATAGGCATGGCACGCCCTTTTAAAATCATGTAAAACACGGCAAGGTGACTCCAAGCGGAGTTCTCCCTTTTTTCCAAAAATTGGGCCACACACACACCCACCCCTTCAGTGGCAGCACTTGTGCCCCAGTTGTACACTTCACAGCTAGATTTGCATCAAGCACATTCCAAAATACGCCATCCTTAACCGTCCCCAGGAGGACACTAGGGTTGGTAGCAAAGTCTTTGCTGATCCCAGATCTGTTCATCTTGGCTCCTTTTAAAAAACACAGCAAGGGTTACTCCAAGCGGAGTCTCCCTTTTTTTTCCAAAAATTGGGCCACACAGACACCCACCCCTTCAGTGGCAGCACTTGTGCCCCAGTTGTTCACTTCAAAGGTACATTTGCATCAAGCAGATTCAAAAATAGGCCATACTTAACCGTCCCCAGGATGACACCGGGGTAGGTAGCTAAGTCTTTGCTGAACCATGACTTGTTCATCGTGGCTCTTTCTAAAAAACACAGCAAGCAAGGGTTACTCCAAGCGGAGTCTCCCTTTTTTCCAAAAATTGGGCCGCACACCCACCCACCCCTTCAGTGGCAGCACTTGTGCCCCAGTTGTACACTTCACAGCTAGATTTGCATCAAGCACATTCAAAAATACGCCATACTTAACCATTCCCAGGATGACCCCGGGGTAAGTAGCAAAGTCTTTGCTGAACCATGACTTGTTCATCTTGGCTCCTTTTAAAAAACAATGTAAGCAAGGGTTACTCCAAGCGGAGTCTCCCTTTTTTCCAAAAATTGGGCCCCACACACACCCACCTATTCAGTGGCAGCACTTGTGCCCCAGTTGTACACTTCACAGCTAGATTTGCATCAAGCACATTCAAAAATACGCCATACTTAACCGTTCCCAGGATAACCCTGGGGTAGGTAGATAAAGTCTTTGCTGAACCATGACTTGTTCATCTTGGCTCCTTTTAAAAAACACAGCAAGCAAGGGTTACTCCAAGCGAAGTCTCCCTTTTTTTCCAAAAATTGGGCCCCACACACACCCACCCCTTCAGTGGCAGCACTTGTGCCCCATTTGTACACTTCACAGGTAGATTTGCATCAAGCACAATCAAAAATATGCCATACTTAACCGTTCCCAGGATGACCCCGGGGTGGGTAGCAAAGTCTTTGCTGAACCATGACTTGTTCATCTTGGCTCCTTTTAAAAAATACAGCAAGCAAGGGTTACTCTAAGCGGAGTCTCCCTTTTTTGCCAAAAATTGGGCCACACAGACACCCCATCAGTGGCAGCACTTGTGCCCTAGTTGCAAACAGGATGTTTTGATTTGCATCAAGCACATTCCAAATCCACAAGCATTTACTCTCCCCAGGATGACACAGGGGTAGTAAATTCCTTGTGGATCCATGACTTGTTCATTTTGATGAACGTTAGTCTGTCTACATTGTCACTGGACAGATGCGTGCGCTTATCTGTCAGCACACACCCAGCAGCACTGAAGACACGTTCAGAGACAACGCTGGCAGCTGGACACGACAAAATCTCCAAGGCGTAAGTTGAGAGCTCTGGCCATTTTTCAAGATTTGAAGCCCAAAATGAGCAAGGCTCCATTTGCAAAGTCATGGCATCGATGTTCATTTGGAGATACTCCTGTATCATCCTCTCCAGCCGTTGACTATGTGTCAGACTTGTTGTCTCTGGTGGCCTTGCAAAGGACGGTCTAAAAAAATGATGAAAAGATTCAATAAAATTGCTGTTACCAGCACCAGATACGGTGCTACTGGTACGGGTAGACTGTTGAAGATGACGAGACCGTCCCATGTTTGTCAAGTTACAACTGGGAGATTCACTCCGTGCACCTGCACGGTTGTTTGGTGGAAAAGCCGAGCTAAGATCGAATAACAGCTTCTGCTGATACTCCTGCATACGTGCGTACCTTTCTATGGCTGGAATTATGTCACAAAATTTGGACTTGTACCGGGGATCTAATAGTGTGGCAAGCCAGTAGTCATCATCACTTCTAATTTTGACAATACGAGGGTCATGTTGGAGGTAGTGCAGCAAGAAGGCACTCATGTGTCTTGCGCAGCCATGCGGACCAAGTCCACGCTGTATTTGTGGCATAGAGGTGCTAACCGTTCTTTCTTCCTCTGACATCTCCCCCCAACCTCTTTCAACTGAAATTTGACCAAGGTCTCCCTCATCCGCTGAGTCTTTCATGTCCATGGACAGTTCATCCTCCATTTCTTCATGTTCTCCTGCACCTTCCTCAACATTTCGTCTGCTACCATGCGCCCTTGTTGATCCCTGTCCCCCATGGTCCCATGCCTGCCGCGTTGGTGATGATGAACGTCTGGACCTTGGTGATGTTGTTGTGTCTTGCGCATATGAATCCTCCTGTAGTTCCTCCCCTTCCTGTTGTCCCACCCCCTGACTCCGAATAGTGTTTAGCGTGTGCTCCAGCATGTAAATGACTGGAATTGTCATGCTGATAATGGCATTGTCAGCGCTAAACATATTCGTCGCCATTTCGAAACTGTGCAGAAGGGTGCATAGGTCCTTGATCTGAGACCACTCCATCAGGGTAATCTGCCCCAACTCTGCATCTCGTTGGCCTAGGCTATACGTCATGAAGTATTACACCAGGGCTCGGCGGTGCTTCCACAGTCGCTGTAACATGTGGAGAGTCGAATTCCAGCGTGTCGGCACATCGCATTTCAGGCGATGAACCGGCAGGCCCAAAAGACTTCTGGAGCGATGGAAGTCGCTCAGCTGCGGCGGTTGAACGGCGGAAGTGAGCAGACAGTTTTCGTGTCCTGGTCAAAAGGCCATCTATGCCGGGATAGTGTGTTAAAAATTGCTGGACAACAAGGTTCAACACGTGAGCCATACAAGGCACATGTGTCACCTTGCCCAGGCGAAGGGCCGCACCCAGGTTTGCAGCATTGTCGCACACGGCCTTACCAGGCTGCAGGTTGAGTGGAGACAACCATTTATTAAACTCAGTCTCCAGAGCTGCCCACAACTCAGCCGCTGTGTGACTCCTATTTACAAGACATGTCAAGCTAAAGACCGCCTGATTCCGTTGCGCTCTGCTGCCAGCATAGTAATGAAAGGTGCGTGATTCCTTCTGCGCAGTGAGAACGCTGGTGGCCTGACCAGGCAGGCTTGGGGCGGAGGTGGAGGACCCAGATGAGGTGGAGGAGGCAGAAGCAGTGGCGGAACTTGGACAGACAGATTATTGACACACAAGTCGTGGGGACGGCAAGACTTGTGCAGCAGATCCTTCTCCATCTATCACCATAGTTACCCAGTGCCCAGTCAACGACATGTAACGTCCCTGTCCATGCTTACTGGTCCAAGTATCGGTGGTGAAATTCACCCGTTGACACACAGAGTTTCTCAAGGAAGCGGTGATGTTGTGTGCGACATGCTGGTGTAGCGCAGGCACACCTTTCTTAGAGAAGTAGTGGCGACTGGGCATCTGGTACTGGGGCACAACGACAGACATAAGGTCTCTAAAATCCTGTGTGTCCACCAGGCGGAAAGGCAGCATTTCGGTAGCCAAGAGCTTACAGAGGGATAAAGTCAACCTCTTAGCTTTGTCATGGGTTGCAGGAAATGGCCTTTTATTTGTCCCCATCTGAGGGACAGAGATCTGGCTGCTGTGTGTAGACGGTGTTGAGTAATGTGTCCCTGGAAAAATGCAGCTTTGTGAGGAAAGTGCAGGCATAGACATGATGTTGCCTTCATCCAACGTTGGTGCTATCGATGTCTGAGAGAGCTGTACACACGTACTTGTTTCCCCTTCCGAACCAACTGATGACCTACCAAGCAAACTGCCTGTTGCAGTTACAGTGGTGGAAGTTGTGCGAGGAAAACCAGGTGTGACAGCTGTTCCCACCGTCCTAGAAGATGAAGAGTGCGCGGTTGCACTGGAAGGGGCAGGCAGTGGGTGGTTTGCTCCGCTAGGCCGCATTGCAGCACGGTGAGCTTCCCACTGGGACATATGATATTTATTCATGTGACGATTCATGGAAGAAGTTGTCAAACTGCTGAGGTTTTGCCCTCTACTAACAGAATCACGACAAATTTTACAGATCACATAATTTGGGCGATCTTTTGCTATGTCAAAAAAGGACCAGGCTAGGCAAGGCTTAGAGGGCATGCGACCTGCTGAGCCCCCCCGACTAGTGCTCAGAGGCAGAGTGGTGGCTGAGGATGCAGTTGTAGACGTGCTACCAGTGGTCCGACTCTGTCCAGGAAGGCGCAAGGTAACTTCGTCGTCGGTTGCATCCTCCTCCACCGCCTCTGTTGACCTCCTCGAGTGCCTGACTGTGGGTTGACAGTAGGTGGGATCTAGAACTTTCTCATCAATTGTTGTGTTTGCACTCCCCTCACCCTCAGACTGAGCCTCTTCTTGCCCTGACCGAATATTTAAGTTATCATCCCAATCTGGTATCTGCGTCTCATCGTCATCAGTATGTTCCTCATTGTCTATAACAACAGGTGTTACAGTTTGTGAAAAAGGGTCAACATTATGCTCAGAAACTTGGTCCTCACGGCCTGAATCAGAGTCACAAAGGTTCTGGGCATCACTGCAGACCATTTCCTGGTCTGTACTCACTGTAGCTTGGGAGCAGACTTCTGATTCCCAGGCTATAGGGTGACTTAACAGCTCTGCAGACTCAGCCATCTCAGTTCCACCATACTGTGCAGGGCGGATGGAGACTTCAGAGCTGGGAGAATGCAAGTGTGATTGGGATGACAACTCAGAGGACTGGTGTTTTTTGGATGCGGTAGTTGAGGTGGCGGAGAGGGCACTTGTTGGACCACTTGAGATCCATTCAAGCATTTTCCTTTTTTGGCCATCATCTACCTTTGTTCCAGTTGTTTGTGTCCGTAAAAAAGGGAGCACATCGGATTGTCCACGGTAAGTAGTAGACATCTTACTTTTGCTGGAAGATGGTCTATCTTCAGCAGATGTTAATGGAGCTTTGCCACCTTCCCCACGGACAAACCCTTTTTTTTTCCTTTTCCAACATGCCTCTTCCCCTTTCAACCAGCATCTGTCATTTTGCCACTCATTTTGATTGCGACAAGATTGTGCACTTAAAATGTGGTAGTAAAAATTGAGAGGTGGTGTAGATTTCAGCGGTGGTCTAGCTTTATTAACAGCAGAATAAACAACAATAATTATCCCTGACAATGCAACTATGGCCCTTAAACTGGCAGCATAGTTTGCTAGTATAATGGCTTAGTAACAATGAGTTTGAGTGTGCAATGCAGGCAGACGTGCTGCAAATATCTTTGCACTAGTGGGACAATACAGACGTCCAACAGCCACTTTTAGGATGCCACTAAGTTTCCTCAGTGTTTGCTAGTATAATGGCTTAGTAACAATGAGTTTGAGTGTGCAATGAAGGCAGACGTGCTGCAAATATCTTTGCACTAGTGGGACAATACAGAAGTCCAACTGCCACGTTTAGGATGCCACTAAGTTTCCTCAGTGTTTGCTAGTATAATGGCTTAGTAACAATGAGTTTGAGTGTGCAATGCAGGCAGACGTGCTGCAAATATCTTTGCACTAGTGGGACAATACAGAAGTCCAACAGCCACTTTTAGGATGCCACTAAGTTTCCTCAGTGTTTGCTAGTATAATGGCTTAGTAACAATGAGTTTGAGTGTGCAATGCATGCAGACGTGCTGCAAATATCTTTGCACTAGTGGGACAATACAGAAGTCCAACAGCCACTTTTAGGATGCCACTAAGTTTCCTCAGTGTTTGCTAGTATAATGGCTTAGTAACAATGAGTTTGAGCGTGCAATGCAGGCAGACGTGCTGCAAATATCTTTGCACTAGTGGGACAATACAGAAGTCCAACAGCCACTTTTAGGATGCCACTAAGTTTCCTCAGTGTTTGCTAGTATAATGGCTTAATAACAAATGAGTTTGAGTGTGCAATGCAGGCAGACGTGCTGCAAATATCTTTGCACTAGTGGGACAATACAGAAGTCCAACAGCCACTTTTAGGATGCCACTAAGTTTCCTCAGTGTTTGCTAGTATAATGGCTTAGTAACAATGAGTTTGAGTGTGCAATGCAGGCAGACGTGCTGCAAATATCTTTTCACTAGTGGGGCAATACAGAAGTCCAACAGCCGCCTTTAGGATGCCACTAAGTTTCCTCAGTGTTTGCTAGTATAATGGCTTAGTAACAATGAGTTTGAGTGTGCAATGCAGGCAGACGTGCTGCAAATATCTTTGCACTAGTGGGACAATACAGAAGTCCAACAGCCACTTTTAGGATGCCACTAAGTTTCCTCAGTGTTTGCTAGTATAATGGCTTAGTAACAATGAGTTTGAGTGTGCAATGCAGGCAGACGTGCTGCAAATATCTTTGCACTAGTGGGACAATACAGAAGTCCAACAGCCACTTTTAGGATGCCACTAAGTTTCCTCAGTGTTTGCTAGTATAATGGCTTAGTAACAATGAGCTTGAGTGTGCAATGCAGGCAGACGTGCTGCAAATATCTTTGCACTAGTGGGACAATACAGAAGTCCAACAGTCACGTTTAGGATGCCACTAAGTTTCCTCAGTGTTTGCTAGTATAATGGCTTAGTAACAATGAGTTTGAGTGTGCAATGCAGGCAGATGTGCTGCAAATATCTTTGCACTAGTGGTACAATACAGAAGTCCAACAGCCACGTTTAGGATGCCACTAAGTTTCCTCAGTGTTTGCTAGTATAATGGCTTTGTAACAATGAGTTTGAGTGTGCAATGCAGGCAGACGTGCTGCAAATATCTTTGCACTAGTGGGACAATACAGAAGTCCAACAGCCACTTTTAGGATGCCACTAAGTTTCCTCAGTGTTTGCTAGTATAATGGCTTAGCAACAATGAGTTTGAGTGTGCAATGCAGGCAGACGTGCTGCAAATATCTTTGCACTAGTGGGACAATACAGAAGTCCAACAGCCACGTTTAGGATGCCACTAAGTTTCCTCAGTGTTTGCTAGTATAATGGCTTAGTAAAAATGAGTTTGAGTGTGCAATGCAGGCAGACGTGCTGCAAATATCTTTGCACTAGTGGTACAATACAGAAGTCCAACAGCCACTTTTAGGATGCCACTAAGTTTCCTCAGTGTTTGCTAGTATAATGGCTTAATAACAAATGAGTTTGAGTGTGCAATGCAGGCAGACGTGCTGCAAATATCTTTGCACTAGTGGGGCAATACAGAAGTCCAACAGCCACGTTTAGGATGCCACTAAGTTTCCTCAGTGTTTGCTAGTATAATGGCTTAGTAACAATGAGTTTGAGTGTGCAATGCAGGCAGACGTGCTGCAAATATCTTTGCACTAGTGGGACAATACAGAAGTCCAACAGCCACTTTTCGGATGCCACTAAGTTTCCTCAGTGTTTGCTAGTATAATGGCTTAGTAACAATGAGTTTGAGTGTGCAATGCAGGCAGACGTGCTGCAAATATCTTTGCACTAGTGGGACAATACAGAAGTCCAACAGCCACTTTTAGGATGCTACTAAGTTTCCTCAGTGTTTGCTAGTATAATGGCTTAATAACAAATGAGTTTGAGTGTGCAATGCAGGCAGACGTGCTGCAAATATCTTTGCACTAGTGGGACAATACAGAAGTCCAACAGCCACGTTTAGGATGCCACTAAGTTTCCTCAGTGTTTGCTAGTATAATGGCTTTGTAACAATGAGTTTGAGTGTGCAATGCAGGCAGACGTGCTGCAAATATCTTTGCACTAGTGGGACAATACAGAAGTCCAACAGCCACTTTTAGGATGCCACTAAGTTTCCTCAGTGTTTGCTAGTATAATGGCTTAGCAACAATGAGTTTGAGTGTGCAATGCAGACAGACGTGCTGCAAATATCTTTGCACTAGTGGGACAATACAGAAGTCCAACAGCCACGTTTAGGATGCCACTAAGTTTCCTCAGTGTTTGCTAGTATAATGCCTTAGTAACAATGAGTTTGAGTGTTTAATGAAGGCAGACGTGCTGCAAATATCTTTGCACTAGTGGGACAATAGAGAAGTCCAACAGCCACGTTTAGGATGCCACTAAGTTTCCTCAGTGTTTGCTAGTATAATGGCTTAGTAACAATGAGTTTGAGTGTGCAAAGGGCAGGAGGGTACAGTGGCAGGGTTGTGGGTCTGGGTACAGGAAAGGAAGCCTCCCTTTCTATCCCTCCTAATGGGGAAATGCAGCGAGGAAATCCCTGACCTTAGCTACACAGACGCTGTCATCTTGTGTAGCTGTTAAAATCTGTTTTCACGGCCCTGACTGTCACCTATGCCTCTGACCCTGCCAGTATTAGCCCTTACAAGGGCTGAAAAAAACTTCTATCCCTATTCTGTATAGCGCTGTGTATAGAGCGTACACAGCAGTATCGGAGACAGGAGCTACGCCAGCGGTGACTGACACCCAGACGCAGAAGAGATAATGGCGTCCGGACGGGCAGATAATCGTTTTTTATAATGCAGGGACATGTGACATGGACATCCTATCACACATGCCGTTGCTTCTCTGGCTAAAAGTTCACTTAGCTGTGTGTGTGTCTGGGATTGTCTGACATGCTGGCCCGCCCCACTACACGCGCGCGCTTAGGGAAGGAAGACAAGGAAAAAAAAAAAATGGCGATCGCCATTATCCAAACAGCAGTGATCTGAATGCGCTGTTCCCGCACACTATACACTGAAATTTCATAATAGTGGGAGTCACAGAGTGACTTACACTATTACAGCGGAAAGCCAGCTAGTAATTAGCTTGTCTTTTTGCTGCTAGAACCGTTCTCGAACGTATCTAGAACTATCGAGCTTTAGCAAAAAGCTCGAGTTCTAGTTCGATCTAGAACAGCCCCGAAAATCACTCGAGCCGCGAACTGGAGAACCTCGAACCGCGAACCGCGCTCAACTCTAGTTGTCACAGAAAATATATGCTTTTTTATATAAAGTGCAGTGCCTACATAAATTTAGGGGAAAAAAAATGTAAACATCAAGTTCCTACTATAAAACCGTAGTAACCTAGAATATTCATTATAGCTTTTTTTATATTTATTTCTCAATAATGTTATATTAATTATACAATCATTTAACTTTATTGTGCCATAAAATAATACAATTTGTTGCACATAAAACAAAGCCTCATGAAGTCACATAAGTGAAAAAATAAAATGATGTTGCATATAAGCGGAGAGGGAAAAACTAAAAAATAAAATTTAAAAAAGGCAAATCATTAATAAGTTAACTCATATTTATTCCTATACAATATTTTAAACTTTAGTTAAAAACCTTTTTAAATGCTTTTCACCTCGTAGATTGGAAGCAGTGCCAAAACCTTGGAAGAAGTCTTTTTTGGCAAATTACAACTTCATCAAGGAGAATTTGAACTCAATGAACCCAACAATGGCTGCAGTTTTAGATTTATGGCATTCATCATTCAAGTAAGTGAATACAGCCCAGTTCTTGGCTGGTCATCTTTATGTCTTTTTTGATGTGTTTTAAAATGAACATTAATTTATAAGGCTTTAAATTTGGCTAAAAAGTATTGTACAAAACTATTTCAAATCTGCAATGTGTGGGTACAACCATTACTCAATAAGGTGTAATTGTTTTGTTTTTTTTTTTATTTGTTTTTAATGTTAATTTTTATTACTTTTTTTACTTTCAAAGGCAATTACGTCTTGTTGATGCTGATGAATTTCACAACCGCCAGGAGTCAATGGACCTATCCATTTTCCAAAATCTTGTTATGCGACATATTGATTCTGCCAAAGAAAAATTACTTAAGAAGTAAGGAAGAATATAAATGTTACTGACTTGATTGCCTATTAGGAACTTTTGCGCACTCTGAGTTTTTTTATGCAGATTTGGTGCAGTTTATTGTGCAGTTTGTTGCCCAAATCTGCATGTCTATCCTTATGCCAGCAAAGTCAATGAGAATTCTGAAGGGCAGTGTGCACATTGCTTCTTTTTTCCCAGCACAAATTGGTGGCAGAAAAAACAAGCAGCATGTCAATTGTTGGTGCGATTTTTTTTTTTTTACCTGCATTTTTCAGCAGTTCAGCCAATGATTTCACTAAAGAAACACATGGCACAAAGCAGACCAAAAACACGCACCAAAAAAACGCATGCATTTTTTGGTGCGTTTTTCTGTCACAAGGTACATTTTTTGTTGCAGAAAAATTTCTGCACTTAATCTGCAGCGTGTGCACATAGCCTTAAGGGGGCTTTTCCGTGTCGTTGGGTCACGGAATTCGTGACGCACATCTGGCCTCGTTAGCGACGTCGTTGCTTGTGAAACGCACGAACGACCGTTAACGATCAAAAATACTCACCATATCGTTGATCGTTGACACGTCGTTCTAATCTCAAATATCGTTGCTGTTGCAGGTGCGATGTTGTTCTTCGTTCCTGCGGCAGCACACATCGCTATGTGTGACACCGCAGGAACGAGAAACATCACCGTACCTGCGGCACCCGCAATGAGGAAGGAAGGAGGTGGGCAGGATGTTCGGCCCGCTCATCTCTGCCTCTCTGCTTCTATTGGGCAGCCACTTAGTGACGCCGCTGTGACGCCGAACGAACCACCCCCTTAGAAAGGAGGTGGTTTGCCGGCCACAGCGACGTCGCTAGTCAGGTAAGTATGTGTGACGGGTCCTAGCGATGTTGTGCGCCACGGGCAGCGATTTGCCCGTGACTCACAACCGACGGGGGCGGGTGCTTTCACCAGCGACATCGCTAACGATATCGCTGTGTGTAAATTGCCCTTTAGTCCACCTAGCTGGCTTGGGTTATAGTTATCTCATACAGTTAGAAGTTGAGTACATGAATGTGTAATTAGACTGATGCTTTACAGTTATAGGAAAATTTTACTTTATAATTTATTGAAAATTTTAGTTTTTTTTTTTTTAATACTTGTATGTACAGTGCCTACAAGTAGTCTTCAACCCCCTGCAGATTTAGCAGGTTTGATAAGATGCAAATAAGTTAGAGCCTGCAAACTTCAAACAAGAGCAGGATTTATTAACAGATGCATAAATCTTACAAACCAACAAGTTATGTTGCTCAGTTAAATTTTAATAAATTTTCAACATAAAAGTGTGGGTCAATTATTATTCAACCCCTAGGTTTAATATTTTGTGGAATAACCCTTGTTTGCAATTACAGCTAATAATCGTCTTTTATAAGACCTGATCAGGCCGGCACAGGTCTCTGGAGTTATCTTGGCCCACTCCTCCATGCAGATCTTCTCCAAGTTATCTAGGTTCTTTGGGTGTCTCATGTGGACATTAATCCTGAGCTCCTTCCACAAGTTTTCAATTGGGTTAAGGTCAGGAGACTGACTAGGCCACTGCAACACCTTGATTTTTTCCCTCTTGAACCAGGCCTTGGTTTTTTTGGCTGTGTGCTTTGGGTCGTTGTCTTGTTGGAAGATGAAATGACGACCCATCTTAAGATCCTTGATGGAGGAGCGGAGGTTCTTGGCCAAAATCTCCAGGTAGGCCGTGCTATACATCTTCCCATGGATGCGGACCAGATGGCCAGGCCCCTTGGCTGAGAAACAGCCCCACAGCATGATGCTGCCACCACCATGCTTGACTGTAGGGATGGTATTCTTGGGGTCGTATGCAGTGCCATCCATTCTCCAAACGTCACGTGTGTGGTTGGCACCAAAGATCTCGATCTTGGTCTCATCAGACCAGAGAACCTTGAACCAGTCTGTCTCAGAGTCCTCCAAGTGATCATGAGCAAACTGTAGACGAGCCTTGACATGACGCTTTGAAAGTAAAGGTACCTTACGGGCTCGTCTGGAACGGAGACCATTGCGGTGGAGTACGTTACTTATGGTATTGACTGAAACCAATGTCCCCACTGCCATGAGATCTTCCCGGAGCTCCTTCCTTGTTGTCCTTGGGTTAGCCTTGACTCTTCGGACAAGCCTGGCCTCGGCACGGGTGGAAACTTTCAAAGGCTGTCCAGGCCGTGGAAGGCTAACAGTAGTTCCATAAGCCTTCCACTTCCAGATGATGCTCCCAACAGTGGAGACAGGTAGGCCCAACTCCTTGGAAAGGGTTTTGTACCCCTTGCCAGCCTTGTGACCCTCCACGATCTTGTCTCTGATGGCCTTGGAATGCTCCTTTGTCTTTCTCATGTTGACCAAGTATGAGTGCTGTTCACAAGTTTGGGGAGGGTCTTAATTAGTCAGAAAAGGCTGGAAAAAGAGATAATTAATCCAAACATGTGAAGCTCATTGTTCTTTGTGCCTGAAATACTTCTTAATACTTTAGGGGAACCAAACAGAATTCTGGTGGTTTGAGGTGTTGAATAATAAATGACACTCTGAATAAACTTTTCACAATTTAAAAAAAAAAAAAAAAAAGAAATAACATTCTTTTCTTCGGCGCTCCATTGGGAGACCCAGACGATTGGGTGTATAGCACTGCCTCCGGAGGCCACACAAAGCATTACACTAAAAAGTGTAAGGCCCCTCCCCTTCTGGCTATACACCCCCCGTGGGATCACGGGCTGCTCAGTTTTCAAGCTTTGTGCGAAGGAGGTCAGACATCCACGCATAGCTCCACTGTTTAGTCAGCAGTAGCTGCTGACTATATCGGATGGAAGAAAAGAGGGCCCATACTAGGGCCCCCAGCATGCTCCCTTCTCACCCCATTCCTATTGGCGGTGTTTGTTAAGGTTGAGGTACCCATTGTGGGTACGGAGGCTGGAGCCCACATACTGCTTTCCTTCCCCATCCCCCTGAGGGCTCTGAGGAAGTGGGATCTTACCGGCCCCCAAGCCCTGAGGCCGGGCTCCATCCACAGACCCGTAGAACCTGCTGGATACGGAGCTGGGTACCGTTCAGGGACAAGGCCCTGCGACTTTCAGGTACTCTGTGTCCCCGTATGGACAGGCCGCGCACACTCCAGACTTGCTGGGTGTGCTAGTGCGCCGGGGACAGTAGCGCTGCGCGCTGGGGTTACAGTCACTGCAGTTTCTCTGAGGGACTTTATGTGTTGGGGACTGCCGCGCCGGCCGCCCCTGGAGCGGCGGCGCGGTTGAGACTTGTGGTGCGCCGGGGACTTAGCGCCGACCGTGCTTTTACGACGGCGGCGCTTATAAATCTAGTCCCCGGCTTTTTGCGGCCTAGCTCCGCTTCGTTCCCGCCCCCACCCTGTCAATCAGGGCAAGGGAGAGACGCTGTACGATAGTCAGCGCCGAGGGCTGGAGTCTGATTTACATACTCCAGCCCTCTCACTGGGCACAGTGGGACGCCAGTTCCCGCTCTTTGTCTGCAGCACGCCCAGGGCCCGCCCCTCTCCACAGGACGCCGGCAGCCATTCCTACATGCAGTCTGGCTGGAGAACGGACACAGGCTCTGGGAGACCCAGACAAGGGATTTCTGGCGACCACACACCCGCGTTAAGCGGGCGGTAAGCAGCACATTAGTGCTGGCCCCACTAGTGCCACAGTGTTATATTGGTGTATTTTTTTCTCTATACCATATATATATATATATTGCACTGTAAGGTCGCTTCTTGGCTGTATACCCTATATTGCTCTGAGGAGACGACAACATGTCATCCGCAAAACGCAAGGGTGCCAAGACACAGGCTGTATACGCTGCTTGTGCCGCTTGTGGGGCTGATCTACCGGCAGGTTCCAAAGACCCCCATTGTGTGCAATGTTCGGTCCCTGTGCCACTTCGTCAGCCGGAGTCTATGGTGGTAGTGGCCCAGGCAGAGTCACCGGTGAACCCTGTCCCGGTGACGGGGACAGAGTTTGCAGTTTTTGCTGACAAGATGTCTGTCACTATGACAAAAATCCTAGAGACCTTGCAGGCCAGGCCGGTCACTCAGACCATGGACACTGCTGCGTCAATGTTCCCCGGTCCCCCTCAGTTGGAGTTAATCCGTGCTTCAAGGGGGTCCCAGGCATCTCAGGCTGAAGGCTCTGACTCAGATGACAGTCCCAGGCAGCCTAAGCGAGCTCGCTGGGAGAGACCCTCCACGTCATCACGCGGATCAGGGTCTCAGCGAGAAGAGTCTCTGCGTGATGAGACAGAGGAGGGTGATCAGGAGTCTAATCCTGACACCGCTCTCAATCTGGATACTCCTGATGGTGACGCCATGGTAAATGACCTTATAGCGGCCATCAATAGACTGTTGGATATTTCTCCCCCAGCCCCTTCAGCAGAAGAGGCAGCTGCACAGCAGGAGAAGTTCCATTTCAGGTATCCCAAGCGTAAACTGAGTACTTTTCTGGACCACGCTGACTTCAGAGAATCAGTCCAGAAACACCAGGCTTATCCAGACAAGCGTTTCTCCAAACGTCTTAAGGATACACGTTATCCCTTTCCCCCTGACGTGGTCAAACGCTGGACCCAGTGTCCAAAGGTGGATCCCCCAATCTCCAGGCTTGCAGCTAGATCCATAGTTGCAGTGGAGGATGGGGCTTCACTTAAAGATGCCAATGACAGACAGATGGACCTTTGGTTGAAATCTGTCTATGAAGCTATCGGCGCGTCATTTGCTCCAGCATTCGCGGCCGTGTGGGCACTCCAAGCTATTTCAGCTGGTCTGGCACAGGTGGACTCTATCATACGTCCAGCAGTGCCGCAAGTGAAGTCCTTAACTTCGCAAATGTCTGCGTTTGCGACCTATGCTATCAACGCTGTCCTGGACTCTACGAGCCGTACCTCAATGGCGTCTGCCAACTCGGTGGTTTTGCGCAGAGCCTTGTGGTTAAAAGAATGGAAAGCGGATTCTGCTTCCAAAAAAATGTTTAACCAGCTTGCCACTATCTGTAGACAGACTGTTTGGTGAGCAATTGGCTGAAATCATTAAACAGTCCAAGGGTAAAGACTCCTCCTTACCCCAGCCCAGATCAAGCAAACCTCAACAAAGGAGGTGGCAGTCGAGGTTTCGGTCCTTTCGAGGCTCCGGCAAGGCCCAATTCTCCTCGTCCAAAGGGACTCAGAAAGAGCAAAAGGGCTCAGATTCCTGGCGGGCTCACTCACGCCCCAAGAAAGCAACCGGAGGAACCGCTTCCAAGGCGGCTGCCTCATGACTTTCGGCCTCCTCCCTCCGCATCCTCGGTCGGTGGCAGGCTCTCCCGCTTTTGCGACATTTGGCTGCCACAGGTCAAGGACCGGTGGGTAACAGACATTTTGTCTCACGGGTACAGGATAGAGTTCAGTTCTCGTCCTCCGCCTCGGTTCTTCAGAACTTCCCCACATCCCGACCGAGCAGATGCTCTTCTGCAGGCGGTGGGCTCACTAAGAGCAGAAGGAGTGGTGATCCCTGTTCCTCTTCAGGAACAAGGGCAAGGTTTTTACTCCAATCTCTTCGTGGTTCCAAAAAAGGACGGCTCGTTCCGTCCTGTTCTGGACCTAAAGCTGCTCAACAAGCATGTGAACGCCAGGCGGTTCCGGATGGAATCCCTCCGCTCCGTCATTGCCTCAATGTCTCAAGGAGATTTCCTTGCATCAATAGACATCAAAGATGCTTATCTCCACGTGCCGATTGCTACAGAGCACCAACGTTTTCTACGTTTTGTGATAGGTCACGAACATCTCCAGTTCGTAGCTCTGCCATTTGGTCTGGCGACAGCCCCACGGGTTTTCACCAAGGTCATGGCGGCAGTGGTAGCAGTCTTGCACTCCCAGGGACACTCGGTGATCCCTTACTTGGACGATCTACTTGTCAAAGCACCCTCTCAAGAGGCATGCCAACACAGCCTGAATGTTGCGCTGGAGACTCTCCAGACTTTCGGGTGGATCATCAACTTTTCAAAGTCAAATCTGTCACCGACTCAATCACTAACGTATCTTGGCATGGAGTTTCATACTCTGCCAGCGATAGTGAAGCTTCCGCTGGACAAGCAGCGGTCACTACAGACAGGGGTACAGTCTCTCCTTCATGGTCAGTCGCACTCCTTAAGGCGCCTCATGCACTTCCTAGGGAAGATGGTGGCAGCAATGGAGGCAGTCCCGTTTGCACAGTTTCATCTGCGCCCACTTCAATGGGACATTCTCCGCCAATGGGACGGGAAGTCAACTTCCCTGGACAGGAAAGTCTCCCTTTCCCAGACGGCCAAGGACTCTCTGCAATGGTGGCTTCTTCCCACCTCATTATCACAGGGAAGATCATTCCTGCCCCCATCCTGGGCAGTGGTCACGACAGACGCGAGTCTGTCAGGGTGGGGAGCAGTTTTTCTCCACCACAGGGCTCAAGGGACGTGGACTCAGCAGGAGTCCACCCTTCAGATCAATGTTCTGGAAATCAGGGCAGTGTATCTAGCCCTACTAGCCTTCCAGCAGTGGCTGGAAGGAAAGCAGATCCGAATTCAGTCGGACAACTCCACAGCGGTGGCATACATCAACCACCAGGGAGGGACACACAGTCGGCAAGCCTTCCAGGAAGTCCGGCGGATTCTGCTGTGGGTGGAGGACAGAGCATCCACCATATCAGCGGTTCACATCCCGGGCGTAGAAAACTGGGAAGCAGACTTCCTCAGTCGCCAGGGTATGGACGCAGGGGAATGGTCCCTTCACCCGGACGTGTTTCAGGAAATCTGTCGCCGCTGGGGGGTGCCGGACGTCGACCTAATGGCGTCGCGGCACAACAACAAGGTCCCGACGTTCATGGCGCGGTCTCGCGATCAAAGAGCTCTGGCGGCAGACGCCTTAGTGCAAGATTGGTCGCAGTTCCGGCTCCCTTATGTGTTCCCACCTCTGGCACTCTTGCCCAGAGTGCTACGCAAGATCAGATCCGATTGCAGCCGCGTCATACTCGTCGCCCCAGACTGGCCGAGGAGGTCGTGGTACCCGGATCTGTGGCATCTCACGGTCGGCCAACCGTGGGCACTACCAGACCGACCAGACTTACTGTCCCAAGGGCCGTTTTTCCATCGGAATTCTGCGGCCCTGAACCTGACTGTGTGGCCATTGAGTCCTGGATCCTAGCGTCTTCAGGATTATCCCAAGGAGTCGTTGCCACCATGAGACAGGCTAGGAAGTCCACTTCTGCTAAGATCTACCACAGAACGTGGAGGATTTTCTTATCCTGGTGCTCTGCACAAGGAGTATCCCCCTGGCCATTCGCGTTACCTACTTTTCTTTCCTTCCTGCAATCTGGGTTGGAAAAGGGCTTGTCGCTCGGCTCCCTTAAAGGGCAAGTCTCGGCACTATCCGTGTTTTTTCAGAAGCGTCTAGCACGACTTTCTCAGGTGCGCACGTTCCTGCAGGGGGTTTGTCATATCGTCCCTCCGTACAGGCGGCCGTTAGATCCATGGGATCTAAACAGGGTACTAGTTGCTCTCCAGAAGCCGCCCTTCGAGCCTCTGAGGGATGTTTCACTTTCTCGTCTCTCACAGAAAGTGGTCTTTCTAGTGGCGGTCACGTCTCTTCGGAGAGTGTCTGAGCTAGCAGCGCTGTCATCCAAGGCTCCCTTCCTGGTGTTCCACCAGGACAAGGTAGTGCTGCGCCCCATTCAGGAGTTTCTCCCTAAGGTGGTATCCTCTTTTCATCTTAATCAGGATATCTCCTTGCCTTCCTTTTGTCCTCATCCAGTTCTTCGGTATGAAAAGGATTTACATTTGTTAGATCTGGTGAGAGCACTCAGAATCTACATTTCCCGCACGGCGCCCCTGCGCCGCTCGGATGCACTCTTTGTCCTTGTCGCTGGTAAGCGCAAAGGGTCGCAGGCTTCAAAAGCCACCCTGGCTCGATGGATCAAAGAACCAATTCTTGAAGCCTACCGTTCTGCTGGGCTTCCGGTTCCATCAGGGCTGAAGGCCCACTCTACCAGAGCCGTGGGTGCGTCCTGGGCATTACGACACCAGGCTACGGCTCAACAGGTGTGCCAGGCAGCTACCTGGTCGAGTCTGCACACTTTCACCAAACATTATCAGGTGCATACCTATGCTTCGGCGGACGCCAGCCTAGGTAGAAGAGTCCTGCAGGCGGCAGTTACCTCCCCGTAGGGGAAGGCTGTCTTTGCAGCTCTAACATGAGGTATTTCTTTACCCACCCAGGGACTGCTTTTGGACGTCCCAATCGTCTGGGTCTCCCAATGGAGCGCCGAAGAAGAAGGGAATTTTGTTACTTACCGTAAATTCCTTTTCTTCTAGCTCCTATTGGGAGACCCAGCACCCGCCCTGTTGTCCTTCGGGATTGTTGGTTTTTTTCGGGTACACATGTTGTTCATGTTGAACGGTTTTCAGTTCTCCGATGTTACTTCGGAGTGAATTTGTTTAAACCAGTTATTGGCTTTCCTCCTTCTTGCTTTAGCACTAAAACTGAGCAGCCCGTGATCCCACGGGGGGTGTATAGCCAGAAGGGGAGGGGCCTTACACTTTTTAGTGTAATGCTTTGTGTGGCCT
Organism: Anomaloglossus baeobatrachus; assembly: GCF_048569485.1. Lineage (NCBI taxonomy): Eukaryota > Metazoa > Chordata > Amphibia > Anura > Aromobatidae > Anomaloglossus > Anomaloglossus baeobatrachus. The sequence goes on from NC_134359.1 coordinate 185,078,825, forward strand.
CCGGAGGCAGTGCTATACACCCAATCGTCTGGGTCTCCCAATAGGAGCTAGAAGAAAAGGAATTTACGGTAAGTAACAAAATTCCCTTCTTTTGCTGCAGTGCATTTCACACTTCCAGGCTGATCTACAGTCCAAATATCACAATGCCAAGTTAATTCCAAATGTGTAAACCTGCTAAATCTGCAGGGGGTTGAATACTACTTGTAGGCACTGTATAGTGTATGTATTTCTTCATTGGGCACAGATGTTTTACCTATCATTGAATGTGGGCATAGATGAATAGGTCGTGCAAATTGATGCATAAAGAACACATGTAAAGATTAGGGCTGAGCGGATCCGGACGGTAAAACTCCGGATCTGCGCGGTTTCAATGCTATTTGGGTGCTGGATTTCAGGTGCATGATCTGGATTCGGTAATTAAAGTGAAAATATACTAAAGAAGAATTAAGTGAGAGTTTTATACTTAACGAGACTCGGTGTCTTGGTGGCACACTGCTTCCGGGTCGCACATTCACTTCCTGTACTGTGCATCGCATACACACAGCTTTCCGTGTTTTCCCCACTCACCGGCCATCCTCTTGTCTGTGATTGGTTCCAGGCTGACGCACCCCCTAGCATGTGACAGTCATCGCTCATTACGGCTCAGTAATAGGCTACACTCAGAGCTGGCAGTCTTCTCTATGGCTGCTAGCTGTGAGATGTAGTAGAGCTGGATGTGTCAACGTGGGACCTTGTGTGGATTATGCCAGAGCTGCAGGGTGTTGGGGGTTTATAAAGAGGTGAAGGAGGGTGTGCGATTTGTACTTTATTCTAAATAAAGAATTTTTCTCTGTGTTTGTTTACTTACATTCACTTACAGCTTAGTGTGATGCAGGTATCTCATAGACGCCTGTGCCATTACTAACCTAGGGCTTAGTAGCAGCTGTGCGCTGCTATTAACCCCCTTACAACCCGATTGGCACCGCATCAAGCCACCGGAAGGGCCGGTAATGCGCCAGGACTGTCACATCTAATGGATGCAGCAATACCGGGCGGCTGCGGGCTGAGAATACCAGCCCCCAGCTGGCATTATCTGGGGATGAAAATTAGGGGGACCGCACGTCATTTTTTTTTTTAATTATTTAACAAAAGAAAAGCCGCACGCGGTTCCTCTTCTTTTGATACACAGCCAAGATAAGCACAGGGCTGCGGCTGCAGCCTGCTTTTCTGTGCTGGGTGTCAGAATACGGGGGGGCGACCCTGCACCAATTGTTTTATTTAGTTTTACAGGATGATAGTGACACAGATGCTGCGGTGATGTTACATATGGTGGGTAGGGAAAGCCATGCATATTCACATATTTCATATGCATATTTCAGCTCCAAATGTGCACCTCCTGGCAAAAAAACACGGCAAAAACCATGGCAAAAAAATTCATCAAAACACCACGTTTTTTTGCCAGGAGGTGTAGATTGGATGCAGGAATATGGTGTGAAAAATTCAACACCAAATTTGCATCCCTTGGACCAAAAATGGAAAAAAAAAATTTCTGCCAGCAGGTGGAAATTTGGTGCTGAAATCTGGTGCAGACAATTTCAGCACCAAATGTGCATCGCCTGGCAAAAAAAGCGGCAAAAATTGCGGAAGAAACCGCGGCAAAAAATGCGTTAAAACACCACTTTTTTTGCCAGGAAGTGTAGATTGGGTGCAGGAATATGGTGTAAAAGTTTCAGCACCAAATTTGTATCTTTTGGCCAAAAAACCCTGCGATTTTCTGCTAGGAGATGCAGGTCTGTGAACTCAGTGACCTCCACCTGAGGTCAGGTTACCTGCAATCACAGGTGAAGGACCGTTGGAACCTCCAGCTGTGACCGCAAATGACCTAAGTGACGTCACCGCTCATTGCGCAGCTCATTCATTCTATGAAGTTCACAGAGAGTGGTCGTTCTCTATGGCCTCTCTCTGTGATATTCAGATGTAGCACAGCTGGATGCATCGTCGTGGGACCTCGTGTGGATAGACGCCTGTGCCATCAGAAACCTAGGGCTTAGTAGCAGTGATGCGTTGCTATTAACCCCTTATTAACCCGATTGGCACCGCATCAGGCCACCGGGAAGAGACTGTATCGCACCGGGATTGTCACATCTAATAGATGCGGCAATACTGGGCGGCTGTGGGCTGAGAATACTAGCCCCCAGTTGGCGTTATCTTGGCTAGGGATGAAAATTGAGGGGGACCGCACATCTTTTTTTTATTATTTATTTAAATTAAAAAAAAAGCCGCATGCGGTTTCTCTTAGACAGGAATCACACTTGCGAGGGACCTCCAAGAGTCTGCGATAGCATCACCAAAGCCTCGCACGTGTGACTGTGGGCACTAGATACACAGCATAGATACAGCCCGACAGCTGGGGCTGCAGCCATGGGCTATATCTGTGTTGCTGATTGTTTTATTTATTTTTTTATTTTTTACCACGATACTGACCTGCAGATACTTGCACTGCTTTCCCCACCCACCGGCCGTCGTGCCGCATTTGATTGGTTGCAGTCAGGTGACATGCTGCTACTCAGGGTGGGGGCGCCTCTAACTGCAACCAATTACATGCGCTGGTGGACGGGCAAAGTAGTGAATATTGATTTGTTGGCTCCGGAAGGGAAAGAGTGACCTGGAAGGAGTTTGCTGCCATAACACAGCCTCGGTGAGTACACCATGCACGCTCCTAACCAACTATCACCTCCACAGACGTTTTTAATCTCCGGATTCAGGAGCCCATTGACTTATATGGGCACCAGATTCCGGAGCGGATCTGACTTATTTTTAAATCTGGCAGTGATCCGCCGGTCCCAGTTTTTGGGGAGTTCGATCAGCCCTAGTAAACATGTATTCCTGTATATAACTAGAGCTAATTTCCAAAGAAGAATGGGCACAAATGTCAGCGTCTAGATGTTCAGAGCTCAGTTGTATAATTTTAAAATACTTAGAAAACCATGAATCATTTCCTTAATACTTCACAAATACTTGGTACATAGTTTTGGTGTAAAATCTAGAGAAAGAGAAATATGCCAAAAGAAAGGGTATCATCTTAAAATATAAATGTTATTATACACACAAGCCAAAACATGATTTTTAAGACCACTTAAAAAAGCTAAAGGTCTGTTATACACCAATCACAAAGTACTTCTAATAAAGCACTCATTACACTATCCAAATACACATGTACAAGGTGTCCCTACAATGAAGTACAACTCTAATACATTGAAATACATGAATTGAACAACTAAGTACCCATGAAATAGATTTGTTGAGCGTGGACAAATATTTACATCTGAAACAATCAAATACTCAACTAAACTGCTGGCACCACCACTGGTCAAAGGTGAGAGATACAGAAGGGGAAAAAGCATACAATAAATGTAAGATCATACATGTAATAAAGGTGGTGAAGGAGGCAGTATAAAAGGCACACAAGGCAAGGTTTGGACTGTGACTGTGACATATATGAGGCAGGTAAGTAGGGGTCAAGAGACCCATGGTCAATCTGCGCATCACAATCCTTACTTGGACTACAAACATGACTCTGGCCTAATACTCAAAAGGATGTCCATTAGCTGTAGGGCAATGTAAAACTGATTTCAGGAAATGCTTCTGGGAGGCAGCAGTAATAACTGAGCAGTGCTTTTCAGCAGCACATTCTCAGTCTTCCCTGCACACAGGTGGTAATTATTATACACAGTGTACAGCTCCATACAGGAACACCTCTTTGATGCTCTTTCAGTTGCTGGCTGAGCACCCCCCATGGCACTAATGGTAAGCTCCAGAGTGAAGCGTTGGCCTGTCCCAGGTTACAGGCTGCTGCTTTGTGACAGGTCCTCTCTCCAACCAATGAGTAGAGCAGGTGAAGCCCTGATCAGTCTACACTATATATGCAGCTTCTTTGACATGGCATAGAGTGGCAGAAATATACATACAGTTGAAACCAGACATTTAATACACTATCTCAGAAGACATATATGCATGTTTTCTCACTATCTGACATGAAATTAGAATAATCCTTTCCCGCTTTAGGTTAATTAGGATTACCAAAATTATTTATATTTGTCAAATACCAGAATAATAAGAGAGAATGTTTTAAGGCAATTTTTATTACTTTCTGCAAAGTCAAAAGTTTACATACACTAAGAGTACTATGCCTTTAAACAATATGGGACAACCCATATGATGATGTCATGTCTTTGGAAGATTCTGATAGGTTTATTGGCAATATCTGAGTTAATTAGAGACACACCTGTAGATGTATATTTATTGCTCACCTGAAACACAACGCTTCTTTGGTTAGCATCATGGTAAAGTCAAAAGAAATCAGCCAAGATCTCAGAAAGAATTGTGTACTTGCACAAGTGTGGTTTGGGTGCAATTTCCGAACATCTGAAGGTGCTTTGTTGATCTGTGCAAACAATTATACGCAAGTACAAACAAGATGGGAATGTCCAGGCATCATACCGTCATCATACCGCTCAGGAAAGAGACAGGTTTTGTGTACCAGAGATTACCATGCTTTGGTCAAACATGTGCATAGCAACCCAAGAACAAAAGCAAAAGACTTTGTAAAGATACTTTCTGAATCTGGTAAGATTGTGCCATTATCCACAGTGAAACGAGTATTGTCTCAACATGGGCTGAAAGGCCACTCTGCCAGGTAGAAGCCATTACTTCAAAAGAAACATAAAAAAAGCCAAATTAATGTTTGAAAATGTACACGAGAACAAAGACCCTAATTTTTGGAGACATGTCCTGTGGTCTGATGAAACTAAAATTGAACTGTTTTTCCATAATGACTGAAGCTTTGAAGCCTAAGACCACCATCCCAACTGTGAAACACAGTGGTGACACCATCATGTTGTGGGTTTTTTTTGCTGCAGGAGTGACTGGTGCACTTCACAAAATAGATGGCATCATGAGGAAAGAAGATTATGTGGCAATACTGAAGCAACATCTCAACACATCAGCCAAGAACTTAAAGCTTGGGTGGAAATGAGTATCCGAAATGGACAATACCCAAGCATAATGCCAAACTGGTTAAAAAGTGGCTTAAAGATAACAAGGTCATTGTTTTGGAGGGGCCATCAGGAAGCCCTGATCTTAATCCTATTGAACATTTATGAGCAAAGCTGAAAAGGCCGGTGCGAGCAAGGCGACCTACAAACATGGCTCAGTTAAACCAGATCTGTCAGAAGGAATGGGCCCAAATTCCTACCAACTATTGTGAGAAGCTTGTGGAAGGAGATCCAAAATGTTTGACCCAAGTTATACAGTTTTAGGGCAATGGTACCAAATACTAATGAAATGTATGTAAACTTTTGACTTTGCAGAAAGTAATAAAAATGCCTTAAAACATTCTCTCTCTCGCTCTCTCTCTTCTCTCTCTCTCTCATTATTCTGGCATTTGGCAAATAAAAATAATTTTGGTTCCTAATTTACCTAAAACAGGAAAGGCTTATTCTGATTTCATGTCAGATAGTGAGAAAAACATGTATATGTGTCTTTTCGGATAGTGTATATAAATTTCTGGTTTCAACTGTATAAAGTGATTGTTTTTTTTCTTAAATAAATTACACCCCCTTACATTAAAAGCTAAATGGCGCCTTAGGTAAGTGCTAATTTTCACTTTTTATCCTGGCTCTGGATGGAGGATAGTAAAAAAGGCCACAAAAATTCTGTGCATAAAACATTTTTTCTTATGAAGGAAGAGCAGTGATGTTAATCCCTGGTAAAGACTTCGGAATATGATGGAGCTGAATAAGAAATGCATAAGAAAAGCAAATAAAATAAAAATCTCACAAAGTATATAGGTTGAGTCTTTTGTGACTAGTTACAATATTTCCAAGCCTATATTTGTACATTGTTATTTTTGAGTAATAATAGAGATGGTAATATTGCAGTTTTTCTATTTTCACAGATGGTTTCCAGAAATTCAGAACATCTATTACCAAGGAAACAAGAGGAAGCAAATTCCCAGCAACAGCAACTATAAGAAACTTGAATCTTTCTTTAATTGTGCTGCTGCATTAATGACAGAGCAGCTGCAGAGCCTCGCTCTAGTATCCATGCAGGATTATACGGATCTAATAGTACAACCACCAGTGAGTATGGCCCCTATATAAGTAATAGGCCGATATACTGCACATTATATTCATACATTCTTTTTATCAATGTCATTTCAGCACTACCAAATTACTGCACAGATTTCCATTACATGGACACTTTTATTAGAATATTAGTAAAGTACACCTTCCGGAACACCTGACCTCTTCATGTGCTGCTGGCACAGGTTCATGGACAATTACATTTTATCAGGCTATAGGTCTGCCTTCAGAGCTAAAGGGAGGCAGGGAGCCACATGAGAATGTTACGTGGAAAAAATAGGTTGCTCAGAGACGTGACTTACGAGTAACACCTCTTGTAATAATCAGAACAGAAAATTGGAAGTAAACCATTCAGATGTACAAAGCATAGACTTACACCATTGCCAAATGTTTGCCCAGAGATCTCTGCTCATTTATGTACAGTATACATTTGCATACCTCCCAACTTTTAAAGAAGGGAAAGAGGGACAATTTTTGTCAACGGCAATTTTTAGGCCACACCCCCTAACCACACCCATTTTACAAACAGCCACACCCATATCCACTCCCCATCTACACCCATCCAGCAAACTGAAACTGCAGAAGCTGTCCGTGATCGCTCTGAGCCGCCACAGATCAGCAGAACAGATGTGCAGAACAGGCAGGGAGTTAACTACAGGGTGTGCAGGCGGCTAGGACCCAGGAGGAGAGCTGAACAGGGTGTGCAGGCAGCTAGGACCCAGGAGAAGAGCTGAACAGGGTGTGCAGGCAGCTAGGACCCAGGAGGAGAGCTGAACAGGGTGTGTAGGCAGCTAGGACCCAGGAGGAGAGCTGAACAGGGTGTGCAGGCAGCTAGGACCCAGGAGGAGAGCTGAACAGGGTGTGCAGCTAAGGGTATGTTCACACATCAGGTTTTTGCTGTGCGGCATAATCCGGCGCTTTGCGGGAAAAATGCATGTGTCGTTTTTTTTTTGCCGCCGGGTGCGGTTTTTCCTCATAGACTTTTATTAACCTCGTATTCTGCCGCATGTACTTGCGTTTGATCCGTTTGTTGCTGGATGCGGCAAAAATCGTCACTCCGGCGGCTGCACAGGACGCAGAGAGGAACGTTTTTTGCCAGTGGCAAAAAAATGCATAGCGCCGGGTGCGGCGCTGTGCGGAATCGTGCATAATGAAAGTCTATGCGAGCCGGATATGGTGTCATGCTTCAAACGCCGGAAGCATGTACCGTATCCGGTTTTTACTTCTGAGCATGCCCAGAAGTGATATAAATTCATTGCTTGTCAGAAAATCAATCAATCAATCAATCACTCACTCACTCTCTCTCAAACTCACTCACTCACTGACTCACTCACTGACTCATTCACTCACTCTCACCCACTCACCGATCACCGGCGAGGGGCTGCACGGCTGTCACACTGCTCCGGCGGCTTCTCCTGATTTGAAAATGCCGGCCGCCCATTATTCAATCTCGTATTCACTGCTTTCCCCGCACACCGGCGCCTATGATTAGTTGCAGTCAGACACGCCCCCACGCTGAGTGACTGCTGTCTCACTGCAACCAATCACAGCCGCCGGTGGGCGGGTCTATGTTGTGCAGTAAAATAAATAAATAATTAAAAGAAAAACGGCGTGCGGTCCCCCCCAATTTTGATACCAGCCAAGATAAAGCCACACGGCTGAAGGCTGGTATTCTCAGGATGGGGAGCTCTACGTTATGGGGAGCCCCCCAGCCTAAAAATATCAGCCAGCAGCCGCCCGGAATTGCCGCATCCATTAGATGCGACAGTCCCGGGACTCTACCCAGCTCTTCCCGAATTGCCCTGTTGCGGTGGCAATCGGGGTAATAAGGGGTTAATCATGGCAGGCATCTGAGACACCCCCAATGATTAACCTGTAAGTGAAAGTAAATAAACACATACACCCAAAAAAATCCTTTATTTGGAATAAAAGACAAAAAAACACCCTTTTTCACCATTTTATTAAAATCCCCAAATACCCCTCCAGGTCCGACGTAATCCACAGAGGTCCCGCGACGCTCTCAGCTCTGCTACATGAAGCTGACAGGAACGGCAGTAGTACACCGCCTCTCTCTATCAGCTCCACGCAGCAACTGAAGGGAGTCGCGCTGTCAGCGGTGACGTCACTGAGGTAATGCCGGGTTGTGTGCGGTGATTATGCGTGCAGGGTAGTGCCGACGTGTGCAGTGATAATGCGTGCGGTAGTGCAGGGGTGTGCGGTGATGATGCGTGCGGGGTAGTGCCGGCGTGTACGGTGACAATGCGTGCGGTAGTGCAAGGGTGTGCGGTGATGATGCGTGCGGTAGTGCAGGGGTGTGCAGTGATGATGCGTGCGGGGTAGTGCCTGCGTGTGTGGTGATAATGCGTGCTGCAGTGCAGGGGTGTGCGGTGATGCTGCATGCGGGGTAGTGCTGGCGTGTGCTGTGACAATGTATGCGGTAGTGCAAGGGTGTGCGGTGATGATGCGTGCGGGGTAGTGGCGGCGTGTGCGGTGATGATGCGTGCGGTAGTGCAGGGGTGTGCGGTGATGATGCGTGCAGTTGTGCAGGGGAGTGCGGTGATGATGCGTGCGGGGTAGTGCAGGGGTGTGCGGTGATGATGCGTGCGGTAGTGCAGGGGTGTGCGGTGATGATGCGTGCGGTAGTGCAGGGGTGTGCGGTGATGATGCGTGCGGTAGTGCAGGGATGTGCGGTGATGATGAATGCAATGCGGTAGTGCAGGGGTGTGCGGTGATGATGCGTGCGGTAGTGCAGGGGTGTGCGGGGATGATGCGTGCGGTAGTGCAGGGGTGTGCGGTGATGATTGATGCGGTAGTGCAGGGGTGTGCGGTGATGATGCGTGCAGTAGTGCAGGGGTGTGCGCTGATGATGGATGCGGTAGTGCAGGGGTGTGCGGTGATGATGGATGCGGTAGTGCAGGGGTGTGCGGTGATGATGCGTGCAGTAGTGCAGGGATGATGCATGCGGTAGTGCAGGGGTGTGCGGTGATGATGCGTGCGGTAGTGCAGGGGTGTGCGGTGATGATGGATGCAGTAGTGCAGGGGTGTGCGGTGATGATGCGTGCGGTAGTGCAGGGGTGTGCGGTGATGATGGATGCGGTAGTGCAGGGGTGTGCGGTGATGATGCGTGCGGTTCTGCAGGGGTGTGCGGTGATGATGCGTGCGGTAGTGCAGGGGTGTGCGGTGATGATGCATGCGGTAGTGCAGGGGTGTGCGGTGATGATGCATGCGGTAGTGCAGGGGTGTGCGGTGATGATGCGTGCGGTAGTGCAGGGGTGTGCGGTGATGATGGATGCGGTAGTGCAGGGGTGTGCGGTGATGATGCGTGCGATAGTGCAGGGGTGTGCGGTGATGATACGTGCTGGGTAGTGCCGGCGTGTGCGGTGATGATGCGTGTGAGGTAGTGCCTGCGTGTGTGCAGTGATGATGCGTGTGAGGTAGTGCCTGCGTGTGTGCGGTGATGATCCGTGTGAGGTAGTGCCTGCGTGTGTACGGTGATGATGGGGTCTCTCTCTCTGTCTCAGCATAAAAAAAACATAAAAAACACAAAAAAAAACGCATCCGTCGCATCAGTTTTTTCACAATCTGAGATGGATCCGTTGCATCAGGCACAAACCGGATTGTGCCTGATTGGAAAAAACTGATGTATGAACTTAGCCGATGCAGCAGCTCTGCCAGGCAGGAGATCATGTGGTCGGTAGCTGATAGAAGCATTTGCAATGCTTCTATCTTTGCATATTACAGGCCAGTGCTGTGCATCTGCAGGTGAGGACACAAGTGGTAAGTACACACTGTCTTCTCCCCAATGTCCTGATCTACCGTGGTGTGCCTGCAGCATTGAGGAGCAAACACTGCACACACGATAGATCAGGACACAAACACACGGGAGTCAGAGAAACAGCTGGAGGAGCACAGGCTCCGGGCCGGAGGGGAGGGAGGAGGGAAGGGAGAAGGGAGGAGGGGGGAGGGAGGGGAGGGAGGGGAGGGAGGGGAAGGGAATCAGCACTGGGGACATTCATTACCTTAGCAGCAGCAGCACAGAGACTAGCGTAGCGCGTTCTGCTCTGTAATTCTCAAGACACGTGTTAGGATGGTAGGAAGGAAAAGCATCGAGGCGGGGAGAGAGTGGGTGGGCGGAGCCACGGGATACGGACCTCCCGCCCGGGGCAACGGGACAAACTCTGCAAAGCGTGATAGTCACGCTGTATCCGGGACGGTTGGGAGGTATGCATTTGTATGTGTACATGTACAACCTCCCTCTGTCTACAATTATTATGGAGGCATTTGGGGCTATTTCTTATAGATTTTTTTATTACTTTTGGGCAATATAATCTCTGTAATACTGTTCGGCAAGATTGAAAGGTTTCCTTCTATGAATATATATGGGGAGACCTTTCATGTGGAACTGTACTTTCTACACACTTTGCATGAATCAATAGTACAGACAAATATTAGTATCTTCCTTCCCCACTTTTATCAGACACTTGTTCCCCTCCCCCTGCCTCCTGAACATGTCATCCACTCTGAAAAAATTGCTGAAATTGTATTACTCAGACAAGTCAGACTGCAGGTGACATATGGCAGCCCATTATCCTCTGTGGAGAGGGGTGTTGGGATTAAAAGTGAGGAGCAGGGAGAGAAAACAGGCAGAGGAAGACAGAATCATGGTACATATCTATTTAAGTGTTTTACATTGCATATCAACTTATTTCACATCAAGCTCTGCTGTATATTTTTTCCATGCTGCTGAAGCTTGTTTTTGTGTGCTAAAAATGAATGAAGAGCAGGAATCCCTCTGTGTGCTGAGCACTGTATGGGAGAGATCACGCCAGCTATTATCCTCCACCAGATTTCAAATTAGACATACAGTCTGCAGAGGGGAAAATTGGTGACAATGCAGGATATAAGTCATTTAATAACCAGAAATAGTGTTATTCCTCATGCACACACAAAGGACAGTTAGAGGACCTTTTACCATATTTTTCATTATTGATACACAATGTAATAGTGGCTTTAGAGTGGAATAAAACTTTTTTTAAAAAATGTTGCCTCTCTGTTGCAGAGATATTGGCAATCAAAGTATTTGGCACCTAATGAGTTAACTTTTGTTAAGTCCAAGTGGGTATTATCAGATAGCTCATAGAGAGAGAAGTATACACTGTTAATGGGATTTGCCGCCAATGTTAAAGGTGGCTTGTCAATGTTATATGGGATCTCCGGTATTAATTATTATTGTCAATTTTGACTACTAATAACTAATATCCAATACTAATTGAAACCATGTACTAATAAAGAATATTTATTATATACACCAAAAAGTCTACAGTTTATTATACTACTAGCTACAACACTAATATAAAATACTATAATAGCACACAGTAGCACGTAATACAACTCACAATTACCTAATAATATTTTCACCTATGTTACCTAAAACATATACATGATAGCAGCCAACCTCACTAGCTGTCCCTAGAATGAGATCAAGGGGTTAACAGAAAAGGGATGTAGGAGAGGTGTAAGATAGGAAATTAGGCCATGCAGGGGGAAAGAGGCGTTGCTTAGGTCCACTATGCTCATCATGATGCCAGTAAATAAAGAGAGCGCATGTGGCCAGCGATAGGTTTTTAAAATCATATGAAACAGGGGAGTGTCAAAGTGCCAGGTGTGGGGGATGGTCCTCACCAACTGAGCTAAGGTTTACTCCCTTCATCCTGGCTGATCCTGTTTTCAGCAGATGGACAATTGTCTATCTGCTTTTGACTGGACATTTCTTTGTCCAAGGCAAATCCTCCCCCTAGCCTGTGTACATATTTATCTATCCTTAAAGGGAATCTGTCACCACTTTCACCTTTTTAAACTGTTAATATGGGCATACATGTTATAGAACACTGAAAAAAATCCATACCTTTATGTCTTATATTACATGCATTGTTGTGGAAAAATCATCTTTTATCACTTTATGTAAATGATCTCTTCCAGGCTATGGGGCGGATGCTGCCTGGAAGATAACTCCGCCTCCAGAGCCTATTTTAAATAAAAGGGGCGTTACCAGTGTGACACAAGTAACTGACATAGAACAGGAGAAATGAAAATTTTCTTCTTTCAAACACTTTTTTTTACAGCTCCCTGAGCATTTGCTTCATTGCAACAATGTTGCAACACTGTGTGTGTGTGTGCAAGCTGGAGGCTGAAGCTGAGAGGCACCTACAGAAGTGTCAGGTAGAATAACATACAGCTCTGCAGTGAGAGCAGCGCAGCCATCACACATCACACTGGTAACGCCCCTTTTATTTAAAATAAATTCTGGAAGCGGAGTTATCTTCCAGGCAACATCCGCCCCATAGCCTGAAACAGCTCATTTATTCAACTGTGACAGACTGAATAAAAAAATATAAGGAAAACCGCATTGTATTATTTTTAAAAAATTAATTTGTCTTTTATTGCATGAAATAAGTGTTTGATCACCTACCAACCAGCAAGTATTCTGGCTCTCACAGACCTGTTATTTTTTTCTTTATGAAGCCCTCCTACTCTGCACTCATTACCTGTGTTAATTGCACCTGTTTGAACTCGTTACCTGTAAAAAAGACATCTGTCCACTCAATCAATCACACTCCAACCTCTTCACCATGGCCAAGACCAAAGAGCTGTCTAAGGACAGATGGGACAAAATTGTAGACCTGCACAAGGCTGGGATGGGCTTCAGGACAATAGGCAAGCAGCTTGGTGAGAAGGTTACAACTGTTGGCACAATTATTACGAAATGGAAGAAACACAAGATGACTGTTAATCTTACTTGGTCTGGGGCTCCATGCAAGATCTCGCCTTGTGGGGTAAGGATGATTCTGAGAAAGGCAGGTATCAGCTCAGACCTACAGGTCAATGACCTGAAGAGAGCTGGGACCACAGTCTCAAAGATTACCATTAGTAACACACTACATCATCATGGATTAAAATTCTGTAGGGCACGCAAGGTCCCCCTGCTCAAACCAGCACATCTGCAGGCCCATTTGAAGTTAACCAATGACTATCTGGATGATCCAGAGGAGGCATGCGAGAAGGCCATGTGGTCAGATGAGTCTAAAATATAACTTAGAATCATAGCATGTAAGAGTTGGAATGGACCTCAAGGGCTATCAGGGCCAACCTCCTGCAAGTGTAGGTTTTACTAAATCATCCCAGCTATATGTTTATTTAATTTCCGCTTGAAGATTTCCATTGATGAAGAGTGTGTCGCCCTGGACTAGCCAGGTGGTCACAGGTAGACCCCCTGCACAAACACCAGCCCCTAATAAGGTGACATCAGCCAACCTATAAAACCCTTGTCACCTCCCTCAAGGTTTGATGTTCACACCAGGGGGCGGAGCCAGGCAGTTAGCCACGCCCACCGAGGAGTTCACAGGCCCTGAGGCAGGAAAAACAGATTAGATTAGTTTTGACAGTGAAGTGGAGTGGAGTTCAATTGCAGACCTGTGTCCAGGTCTGCCACAGTCTAACACTAGGTGTCTGGGTTGGAGCCCAGTCACCTCTGGCAAGGAGGTAGACGGTGGTTGCCGCCTGCAGGAGCCGGGAAGACGGCTGGTGGAACCGTAAGGGTAGTGGCGCGCCGGAACTGAACTGGGGAGCCAACTGGAAACCGGAGCACCAGGAGCGGTACTCAGACCCAGAACGAGGTCCAGAAGCCACTGGACCACGTCGAATTCACTGATTGAGGTCTGGACCTTAGGTCCTTTCCTGTCCCAAGACCTGAAAGATGGCAACAGCCCACCGAGGGCAATAGAAAGCCACCGCCCAGGCAGAGAGATCCCACGGGCCAGCGCCTGCGAGCGAACGGGTTCCCCGACACACATCAAGGCGGGGAGCGGACTACCGTTGCTGAAGCATAGGCAGTCAAATTCTACTAAAGAGGTGCAGGAGAAAGGCGGGAACCACCAACCTGAGAAAGGGGCACAGCGCAGCCGGCTGCGGACACCGACCACCATCCTTTTTGGTTTACCAGAGACTCCGGTGTATCTGTCACAGTGAGTACAACAGTGCCCTCAGACCACGCACCGCACCACACCATCTTGCCCGCACCTCACAACCATCAGGCCCCAGAACCATCACCCCCTGGCCACGGAGGGGTCAACACCAGGCTGTATAACATCGTCACCGGGAGCCTAGTTAACGGCAGCAGTGGTGTCCACATTCACCACAGCCTGTGGGTGGCATCACGAACTTTAATCCCTAAAAACACCACGGCCATGGCCGTGAACCTCCCCACCGAAGTCCCTACACGTAGCGCCAAACCCCTTTCAGAGTGACGTGACCCCCGGGTCCGGAGGCGCTCGAGCCACCCACCAAACGAGCCCGGATCCGAGTGGCTCGGCAGGACGAGCACGGGTCAGTACAAGAGCTCACTACGTCTCATGGTAGCCTGTCCCACTCTTTGACTGTCCTCACTGTCAGAAAGTTTTTCCTAATGTCTAATCTGAATCTCCTTCCTTTTAATTTCGTCCCACTGCTTCTTGTACATCCTTTTGCTAATGAGAATGGTTCCCTCTGCACTGTTCCTTCCTTTCAGATAATTGTAATCTGCTATTAAGTCTCCCCTTAGCCTTCTCTTTGCAAACTAAACATTCCTAGTTCTTTGAGCCGGTCTTCATATGACATGGTTTGCAGGCCTTCTACCATCTTGGTTGCTCTTCTCTGGACTTGCTCCAATATATTGATGTCTTTCTTGAATTGGGGCACCCAGAACTGTACACTAGGTGGGGTCTGACCAGGGTAGAATATAGGGGAATAATTACCTCTCTTGGTCTAGATTCATTGCTTGTCTTGATACATCCCAGAATTTTGTTGGCCTTTTTAGCTGCAGCACCACACTGTTGGCTCATATTGAATCTGGGATCTACTATTATGCCCAAGTCCTTTTCCCTTGTGCTACTGCTTTGTTCTATTCCTCCCATACTATATGTGCTTTTTACATTTCTTTTACCTAGATGTAGAACTTTGCATTTGTCCCTGCTAAACACCACTCAACTCCACTCGCCATGTTTGGAGAAAGAAGGATGAGAACAACCCCAAGAACATTGTCCTAACCGTGCAGCATGGGGTGGAAACATCATACTTTGGGGATGTTTTTTTTCAAAGGGGATAGCACAACTGCACTGTATTGAAGGGAGGATGGTTGGGGTCATGTATTTCAAGATATTGGCCAACAACCTCCTTCCCTCAGTAAGAGCACTGAAGATGGGTTGTATCTGGGTCTTCAAGCATTCCAGTGACCCAAAACACAGCCAGGGCAACTAAGGAGTGACTTCATAAGAAGCATTTCAAGGTGCTGTAGTGGTTTAGCCAGTCTCCAGACCTGAACTCAATAGAACATTTTTGGAGGGAGCTGAAACTCAATATTGCACAGCAACAGACCCATGACCTGAAAAATCTGGAGTAGATCTGTATGGAGGAGTGGGCCAAAATCCCTGCTGCAGGAAACATCTGACCTCTGTAATTGCAAACAAAGGTTTCTGTACGAGATATTATTTTCTGTTTTTCTACTGCGTCAAATACCTATTCATACAATAAAGTGAAAATTAATTATTTTAAAATCATACAATGTGATTTTCTGGATTTTTTTTTATCATTGTTGAAGTGTACCTACGATAAAAATTACAGCTCTCTCCATTCTTTGTAGGTAAGAAAACTTGCAAAATTGACAGTGTATCAAATACTTATTTTCTCCACTTTATATATACTTGGGACACTTCCCTCTTAAATCATTAGATGTCAAATACTTTACTAATATTACCACAACAGAAGTGTAGTCACTATTACGTTGTGTGTCCTGTTCAACATGGAAAATTTGGTAAAAAAGTCTTCTTTAGGCCTGTGCCACACATCCGTGCCTCCGGCACGTGTTTGTCATTTTTTACACGTACCGGCGGCACGGAGACACTTTAACCAATGCTACCCTATTGTAGCAGGCACACACACGTAAAACCACACGGAACGTGTGTCCGTGTGCGTTTGTACGTGTGTGCGATTTTCAAAGCGCTGACATGTCCGGTTTTTCGCCGGCAGCACGGGTGTCACACGGCCCGCACCCGCACCACACGGGTGTAGTGTGGATGCGGTCCCGTGTGACACGCGCCGGAGAAAACACACATGTCAGTGAAAAAAAAAAAAAACATTAACTCACCTTCTCCAGCCCTCCTGTCTCTGCCGCTGCTGCCTCTTGCTGCTGACCGCCGCTCATTATTCTCATTGAATATTCACTTCACTGCCTGGCAGCAGCAGCAGCGGGGAGACGGGAGGGCTGGAGACCGAGGATCAGCACCACGGACAGCAGCGCGGACAGCAGGAAGGACCAGGTGAGTATGATAATTACCGATTCTACGTGTGCTATCGCGGATAGCACACGTAGAACACACGTGTCACGCACGTACCAGAGACACGTACTTACCTGCACACAACACGCAGGGAAAATACGTGTCTCTCGGCACGTGCGTGAAATTCACGTGAGTGTGGCAGAGGCCTTAAGAGAAGTTATTTGAAGCTACAGTTAAGGCTACTTTACACACTGCGATATCGGTCCCGATATCGCTAGTGTGCGTACCCGCCCCCATCTGTTGCGCGACACGGGCATATCGCTGCCCGTGCCGCACAACATCGCCCAGAGCCGTCACACATACTTACCTGTCCGGCGACGTCGCTGTGACCGGCGAACCGCCTCCTTTCTAAGGGGGCGGTCCGTGCGGCGTCACAGCGACGTCACTGAACCGCCGCCCAATCGCAGCGGAGGGGCGGAGATGAGCGGGACGTAACATCCCGCCCACCTCCTTCCTTCCGCATAGCGGCCGGGAGGCAGGTAGGGAGACGTTCCTCGCTCCTGCGGCGTCACACGCAGCAATGTGTGATGCCGCAGGAACGAGGAACAACCTCGTTACTGCTGAAGTAACGATAATTGGGAATGGACCCCCGTGTCGCCGATTAGCGATTTTTCAATGTTTTGCAACGATGCAAAATCGCTAATCGATGTCACACGCAACGGCATCGCTAATGCGGCCGGATATGCGTCACGAATTCCGTGACCCCAACGACTCCGCATTAGCGATGTCGTAGCGTGTAAAGCCCGCTTTACTCTTTCAATCTAGCTGAGAGAAGCAGAGAGAGGTTGGCAGGAAATAGCTCTTTAACTACTGTTTCCCCGAAAATTAGCCCTGCCCGAAGTTTAAAGCCTATTTGTAGTAAGCTTTAAATATAAACCCTACCCAAAAATCAGCCTCAGTTGCGGTTCAATAATGAAGTATCCATACTGCTAAAAAAATTTCCGGACGCAGCAGGACACTTCGTTAAAAAAGCAGACATCCTAAAAGAGTGATGACAGCCCCAAAAGAAAGGACAGACCCTGCAATCATTCTCCTCAGACCCCGAACAGCTACAGCTTGCAGGTGCTGATGTTGTGCGAGCTCTCCCACTGAGATCTGAATCACTGTCAGGTCTGCTCACAAACGGACCCATAACACCTCCACTCTCACGCACACACACACACATACACACACACACATCCAATCCCAGTACCATTCATCACACATCACACACAAACACATACGATCACAGTAGTATCACATACACCCAGCCGGTGATACCGTACTGCTCCGGGGACCTGAGACGCTGGTGGAACGTGAGAACTTGCAGTGGGACACATCGAGGTCCTGCAGTGGAATGCATAGGGGACCCCAGGTTCTTGCATTCCACAGCAGCTGGAAACTGTACGGTATCACCGGATATGTGTGTGTGTGTGATGTTACTGCAATCAGATATGGGTGATGTGTGATGGTACTGCAATGCGTGAGCCGAGGGATGCATTCCACAGCCCCCCAGGTCACCCCTTCTAGCTGGAAGCAGGAGAGGACTGCTGTGGAACACACGAGAACCTGCTGGGAGCGCCTACTGTGGATTGCAGGAGGACCTGGCAGCGACGCAGATGTCCGGGGTCTGGTAAGTACAATTCTTCTGGGGGAGTGTCTGCCATTCTTATCACCTCTTCCCCGACCCCCATTTTTTATTATATTGATTAAGGTCTGGATTTAAGTGACAATAAATGGCCTAATTAGGCGCAGAGGGTGATGAGAAAAGCTACTGCTCCTCTTCTGACTTATTTGAGGGGAAAAAAGACCCCATGTGGGACAATCAGTGAGAAAATAGTTTTTCTGAAAAGGAGGAAATAACATAAACAGTAGTTCATGTAAATGCCTCAGCTTCTAAAGGGTCATATACAGTAAAGCTGGGCTTTTACCTGATTTTGACACATTTTTACACCTGCTATGTAAATAACATGCAAAATAAGTGCAAAAATATGTTTTACATGTAAAGACCGCATTGTCATAAAATGTAATTGTGCAAATGCATAGCAAATTGCAGAATCGCAGCAATTCATGGTAGAAATGTGTTTTTATTTTTTTTTTAGTTTGTACAAAAATCCCATACTTCTCACAGATCCTGCTCCCCTGCTGCAACCTATCAGCTCCATCTTGCATCCTTCTTCTCTTTCAAATTTACTAATAAAAGGAGGTCACTTTTTCTCAGCCATATAGAACAGACTGGTAACTGAGAGCTATAATCGTAGGACAGCTCTGTTTCAACTTGTCTTGTTTTAAGGCTTAGATTTATAGCTTTAAAACAAGACCTAGCTAAGGCCTGCGCCACACATCCGTGCCTCCGGCACGTGTTTGTCATTTTTTACACGTACCGGCGGCACGGAGACACTTTAACCAATGCTACCCTATTGTAGCAGGCACACACACGTAAAACCACACGGAACGTGTGTCCGTGTGCGTTTGTACGTGTGTGCGATTTTCAAAGCGCTGACATGTCAGTGTTTTCTCCGGCAGCACGGGTGTCACACGGCCCGCACCCGTACTACACGGGTGTAGTGTGGATGCGGTCCCGTGTGACACGCGCCGGAGAAAACACACATGTCAGTGAAAAAAAAAACAAACATTAACTCACCTTCTCCAGCCCTCCTGTCTCTGCCGCTGCTGCCTCTTGCTGCCGACCGCCGCTCATTATTCTCATTGAATATTCACTTCACTGCCTGGCAGCAGCAGCAGCGGGAGACGGCAGGGCTGGAGACGGAGGATCAGCACCATGGACAGCACCGCAGACGTCAGGAAGGACCAGGTGAGTATAATAATTACCGGTTCTACGTGTGCTATCGCGGATAGCACACGTAGAACACACGTGTCACGCACGTACCAGAGACACGTACTTACCTGCACGCAACACGCAGGGAAAATACGTGTCTCTCGGCACGTGCGTGAAATTCACGTGAGTGTGGCAGAGGCCTAAGGTTTACTCAGTGGTGTGGTCATTAGTAGCCATGGTGTATCTAACATGTTCTAGGCTACTGATGTGCCTCCTTGCAAGGGCACATATGATAATGTACTTAACAGGGAAAGGGTTAAATATTTGATGTAATAAAGTTAAACAATCAGAAAAAGAAACAGAAGAAATCATGGTCAGCACTTTAATGCTGCATAGCTTTGAAATGTGTAGAGTAAGCCGCATGTTCTCCACTGGGGTGTCCTGGAATTCTTCTTCACGGATCCTTCACAGCAGCGCAGAACAAACACTTTACTTTCGTGGTTCGCACTTTCTCACTGCACGAAATATATCTTCTAGCTATATCAAAGGAATCTTACTCTATATTTCTACTTTAGTAACTAGGAATAATAGTGCAGATATAAAACCCATTTATTCTGTGTAACTTGAACAAATTACATTTAGTGAAGAATGTATCATATTAGTTACATGAAATGAGTTCCAATTATAATTATTTTGAGATTGTATTTCTAAAGGTTTATTTTTCTATCTAATTATTATTGTCTTCTCAGGATTCAATTCGTATCTATGAACATCCAGGCTTTATAATAAGACCTATCCTTGACAATGTTTCAATAAAATTTGAACCGGACTTTAATGATTATGAAATTATCCTGCTAAATGTTTTTGATGTGATGGTTAAAGCTGTCAGTCTGGTTCCAAGAATTGAATCAAAGCTATATTCTGATTGGGTGAGTGTATTCATGTACCATAAATATCATACATTGTTGATGCCTTCCAACACTATGATGATCATGTAGGTTGTTAACTAAAAGTAATTCATAGAAAAGTTGACTTCTTAACTAAGCACAGGGATCCAAACACTTAACCCAGATGGCAATATGTACAGTATGGTGCAAAGGTTTTAGGAAGGTATGGAATAAATAATGCAAAGTAAGGCTATGTGCGCACGTGTGCGTAATTCATGCAGTTACGCTGCGCTTTGTAGCACAGCGTAACTGCATGCGTCCTGCGTCCCCTGCATAATCTATGGAGATTGTGCAGGGGCCGTGCGCACGTGGCGTCTTAGAGCGCAGCGCTTCGGCTGCTGCCCGAAGCGCTGCGTTCAAGAAGTGACATGTCACTTCTTCCGTGCGCTTTGCCGGCAGCTCCTGCTCTGTCTATGGCAGGAGCTGCAGGCAGAGAGCATGGAATCGGCTTTTTTTTTTTTTTTCTACGGACATTTTCTGCAGAGATTTGAAGCGCACGTGTGCTCTTCAGATCGCTGCAGAAATTTCTGCAGGGCTAGTATGCAACGTGCGCACATAGCCTAAAAATGTTTTCAAAACAGAAATGTTACATATCTTAATTTTCCAAAACTATAAGATGCTCCTTAACAAAAGGAAGTACACCAGAAGGGGCAAAACTACAATAAGTGCAGGGGGTGCAATTACACCCAGGTGATAAAAGATAGAGGGCCCAAAAAATTATTTTGGCCTACATGAAAGGACTAATGCCATTAACAAATTTGGGGCCATGTTGGAGCATTTGCATTGGGTCTATGAGCTTCAAGTTAAACCACTGTACATCAGTCTCATCAGATCTAAGGCATCTCCCGTGTAATAAGATGCCCCATGGATTTAATCACCAGAAAATAGAAAAAAATATTTTTTGTATTTTTAAAACTTATCTGGCAGTGTAAAGTGGAGGGGTCTGTAGCACTAATGTTATGTAATGGGGTAGAATAGGATAGTAATACATCTATTGATTGTGTTTCTTTGCAGTGTGTGTATTATACACACACAGCTCTGTACATGCACATTTACACTTAAATACACAGCTCTGCTACATGCACATTTACACTTACATACACAGCTCTGCTACATGCACATTTACACTTACATACAGCTCTGCTACATGCACATTTACACTTACATACACAGCTCCGCTACATATGTGACGCCCTGGACCCCAGGGGTCACAGGTCACTACACAACACCATACACCCCCTTCCCTGGACAGGTCACACCAGTCAAACATTAAACCCTTGTTGCCACCCTCCAGGGTTGATGTCCACACCAGGTGGGGCAGAGCCAGGCAGTTGGCCCCGCCCACCGAGGAGTTCACAGTCTGGAGGCGGGAAAGCACAGTAGTCATTCCAGTTGTGGTCAGGAGTGAGTGAGGAGTGAAAACTGTTGGTGTCTGGGCCAGAGCCCAGGCACTTCCAGCAAGGTCGGCGGACGGTGGTGGCCGTCTGCAGGAGTTGGTGAAGGTCGGCGGAACCGTGGGACCGGGGTTGGGCGGTGGCCCGCCGGTACCGAACCGGGGAGCTGATTGGAGCCAAGCACCAGGCAGGGTACTCAGACCCGACTAGGCTTAAAGCCAACCTTTAGTCAAATTCTCTGATTGCGGTCTGGACCTCAGGGGTTCATTCCCAACCAAGTCCCGATTGAAGGCAACAGCCCAACCGTTCCAGATAAGTGCCACCGCCAAGGGCCAGAGATCCAAAGGGCCAGCGTCTGCGGGCAAAGGGGCTCCTCCGGCACGTATACGTCGGGGAGCGGACTACCGGTACCCAGGCATCGGAGTCAACATACAAAAACACAGGTGCAGGGAAACGACAGCCACCATCAACCCATCCAGTGAGAACACCGCAGCCGGCTGCGGGCCCCGTCCATCCAGCCATTTGGTTTACCAGAGACTCTGTCCATCTGTGTCTGAGTGAGTACACCAGTGCCATCTGCCACCGCTCTGCGTTGCACCGCAACCCTGCACCCTGCGAACCCCATCCTACGGGAACCCAACCTCCCACCGGGCCCTGGGACCAACAGCCCCTACCCACGGAGGGGTCAACACCTAGCTGCTCCCCGCCATCGCTCCCGGGAACCCCGACACCAGCAGCGGTGGTGCCCACCATCACCACAACCCGTGGGTGGCGTCACGAACTCTATCTATCCCAAAACAGATCCAATTCCTCCCCTTTTCACTCGTGGCCGAGGAGCGCTGCTCGAGCCCCGGGTCCGGCCCACTCGAGCCACCAAGGAGAAGGCACCGGATCCGAGCGCGATCTCCCCGAGTAGCCCCCGCGACGGGGGACTGGCCCCCGCCCGCGACACATACACACATATGCACACTATACATTACTTTATCTTGTAGTTCCTGATCAGTACCTGAATGTAGGCTGAAGGAGTTGAGCAACTGAAGGACGTTCCACTCAATAAACTGAAAGACGCTTCAGATCATGTGTTCAGTCACATGACCTCTAAGGTCCTTGAATTACTCATGTTACTCAACCCGTTCACATTCCCATTAAGCATTCTTTACTGTTCTGTACTGATCACATAGATCAGTGCAGAGCAGGAGAGAGAACAACTTTCTGTGTGATCTGGGAGGACATGCTGTCCGTGTTCTCTATCCCTGGTAACTGCTTCCAGTCTCTAAAGCACACACTTTTTTGCAGAAGTGTTTCTTGTGTGCTTATAGTTCAAAAAATACAGTAGTTACATAAGTTGAAAAAAATTGGCAGCTCTAACTGTAAAGAACTCTTTCCAAATTAGTTGCTGGAATCACCTTTCTTTCACATGTAATGAATATCCCATGGTCATTTGAAAGGTCTTTTGAAAGAATAAGTCATGTGCCAGAGTTTTGTAATAAACACACATGTATTAATACACATGAGCTAAACAAGCCCAACTTTTCAAAACCCCTAATCATAGGAGAGTCTTTACATGATTGTTACAAGGGATGTAAGGCCTTTTCATTGACTCAATCTTCCTTTTTAACACTAGAAGTCCCAGAGAGGGGTCATTTAACATTTCTACCTTTGGAACCCAGAGACGGGTCGAATGACATTCTTTTGTTTACACTCTCTTACAAGACCTTTGTTGAGGTGGATCAACACAATTGCCCCCTGCAGATTCCTCAGGCAATGGCCACATTTACAAATGAAAGAATGCTAATTGGAGCCATCAGAGTTGTCAATTTGGACTAAGGGTCATTTGACCCTTTTTCGGGACTTCAGGGGGAAGCTCGAAATTTCTGGGACTTCTAGTGTTAAAGTGTGAAGCCCAAAAGTGGATTTTATATTGAAGATGTGGCATTATTACAAGGGATTTATAGGGGGGTAACATTAAATTGGGTCATGGGATTTCATTTCTATTTTGATACACCCTAAAATCTTGTTTTCTTTTGCAGCTGCTACCTGACATTAAGTGCTGCTGCCTAGCTTACTAGTAACCAAAGTACCCAAGTCCTTCTGTTCTGTAGTCCTGAGAATATTTCCATTTAATGTATATGTAGCAATAGAAATAGAATTACTCTGGCCTATGTGCATTGCTCTACATTTATCAACATTAAACCTCACCTGCCATGTATTTTTCCATTCAAAGACATCTTATCCAGATCATTCTGTAATACTGTAGTGTCAGGCTCAGTTTTTCATATCCTATATAGTTTTGTGTCATCATCAGTAAGACACTTTTCTTTCAATCACATTCATGAGACCTTTAATAAAGATATGATAAAGAATTGGTCCCCACACAGATCCTTGTGAAGACTGCAGTATCTTGTTAAACGGAAAGGTTTTAGTCCAGAGGATAAATCTTGATTTGATATGGAGGATTTTCATGCAGATTGCCTAGTAAGAGAGTTCTATTAGTGGCTTAGCAGTTGGGATCTCAGTGGGTCCAGTGGCCCCTACTAGAAGGGGGCTATTGTCATGTGTCGGAATTCCAACCCATGACACCGTGCTTTGTGCCTTGTCTGTCCGCTGAGCCATAGCAGATACACCTTTTCTCTGGGTGTTTACTATCTGTTATCCTTGCTTTAGTCTTTTAGGTAACAGGTGATTTTTTTTGTATCATTTGTCTGTCCGATACCTTCTGGATGCAGCTATATATACCTTCTCCCGTTAGTGTATCCTGCTTGTGATATTCTCAATTGAATGTCCAGCCATACTGCCGTTTTATATGTCACTCAAGGTAAGGACTAGCTGGGGTTTATCTCTCTGCTATTTTTGCTCTTCACTGTGCACCTATCTTCCTTTTGAAGCTATGAAGTAGGCGGCATACTGTGCAGTACTTGTTTAATCTTTTCACTTTGTTTTACTCACTTTGGGATCTCTTCCTACCTCAGCACGCCTCCTTTACTGTAGGTAACTTTCACTCTGCTCTGCCCTCAGATTACTTAGGAGGAACATGAAGCACTCTATGGCAGGTCAGGCATCATTTAGTCTGGGGTTAGAGGCATTCTGGCCTACGCAGGTGCCATTATGGGCTGCTGAATCCAAACTCTAATTTGTACAGGAACCGGTTGTGTTAATTGCAGTTTATAGTGTTTTACCTATTTCTCCCGTGTGAGTTTATTTCTCAATCATAACACTTATTAGTTCAGAGCATCTGCTGCCATTTTTTTGTACCACAGTTCCTATATCTTGGGGTCACAGTTGAGTCCCTTCACCTTGTTTCCATGTTGAGGGTATGATTTTTGGTCACATTTCTTCTATAAAGAGCAATGCTGGCAAGATTTCTCTGAACAGTAGATGGGTGTAGCTGGCTTCCACTGTTTGCTGCCAGTTCTGAGCTGATGGCACTGCTTGCTGTACATCTGATTTCATAGGGAAGTGCCCATGATGTGTCTTTAGCTATACTAAGTTTATTTGGCCAACCACTGTGTCTATGGTCCTCAGTATTGCCCATTTCTTCATGTCCACAATGATGAGAAATACAGGCAGATACTTATTCATCATGCAATACGAAAAGAGAGATTGACTACTCAAGATGTATTCTGCAGCAGCAGAACCCCAGATATACAGCTAATGTTAAGAACTATCTTCAGCATAAAGTCGAATAATGAGCCCTGGAAGTGATGGTGTGGTCACCACAGAGCACTGATCTCAACATCATCGAGTCGGTGTGAGATTACATGGCTAGACAAAAAGATTTGGTGCAAGCCTACATTCACAGTAGTTCTGCTAGATCTTCAAGAAGTTTGGAACAACCTCCCTGCCAAGTTCCTTCAGAAACTGTTTGCTTGTGTACATAGACAAATTGATGCATGATGTTCTCATGAAGGCAAAGGGTGATCATACAAAATATTGATTTTATTTAGACTTAGAATTTGTCCATTCACTTTCCATTTTGTTAATTGATACAAATAAATTATTAAAACTTCTATTTTGGAACGTGTTCTTGCAGCATTTTTATTCCACACCTTCTTAAACATTTTGCACAGTACAGTACATTAATACAGTGCTTACATCAATTGTAAAGCAAAGAAATAGCATTATAAAGTGCTAAAATAATGCAGCTGTGTAGACATCTTTATCAACTGTATCAACTGTCATAATTGGTTTTCTCCCCTTCCCTGTAGTAAAAGTGTGTGGTGCCTTCCATGCAATTGCATCATGCATCCTGTTCTGGTGATAGCAATAGAGCCCCCTTAAGAGAACATAAAGTAATCTAGTTCCTAGGGGTCACCATATGAATACATGATCTAACTGTGGAAAACTGTTTATTATGGTGTAAATCACTTGAAAAGTCATAGAGAATTTTTGCACAATTGGAGTTGCACAAAAATGTTCCAACTTTTGGTGTTCTTACACAGTTTCACCTAAATGAGTGAAGTTGGTCCACGATGTGGGCATAACACCAAAAATCTTACTCCATTCAATGACTGGAGAAAGATCTGTGGTGAGTCACACGCCACTTGTGAAAAGCTCCTGATTCATTAAGATGCTTGAGTCTTTTAATGAAACAACCACCTTTGACTGCAACACCCTCCGCTATCAAAACTCGTGTTCATGCTTGTCTATTCCATTCTTTGCATCTGGCCCAGACCTCTATAATGACTTTTCCTGATGAACTCTTTTGGTCCTTGGCTGTGCAGTCCTTCCCAGCCCTCTGAAGCAAAGGATCAGGGTTTGAAGAGATAGCGTATTATTTGTGTATTGGCCTTCCATACTGTTGTGTTTTTTAAATTTTTATTTTGTTGTAGGCCTCTGCTTACATTTCTTTTAGCAGGAGAAGATATTTTAATTATGAATTTCTATTGTGAATGTGTTGGAAATGCATGGAACAGTAATATTGTAAATATGTCTATCTCTAAAAACAGGATAATCAGTCAAACATGAATTTAAAGCCAATTGTTCTTGAAGAAATTCTGGAAGAACACAAAAGAAAAGTCAAGGAATTTGTAGCTCAGGAGAGTCTTTTGCCTAAGGAACATTTGAAAGTGTATGATAAGTACAGCTTCATAATAACCAAACAGGCAGAGCTGGATGTCCAACAGTTTTTAGCTGAGACACACACATTTGAAGAAATTATGAGAGAAGTCATGAAATATGAAAAACTTACAGAAGAAATACAGTATAATTCAAGAAAGGTAATGTTTTATTTTCTGTATAAAAGTTATATAAAAGTCTTATAAATCAATATCAATTGTGGGCAACTAGTGTTCAAACTTTCCAAGGAGTGTGTAGTTTTTTTTATTTAAACATTTTGATATGTTTTTCCATAATCTGGCATATCAAAGGACACAACATTGGAGTATCTACATTTTACTGTGGATATAACATTAATAAAAGTGAATGGTCACAATTAAAAACTTTTCATATATTAAAATGTCAAAATGTTTTTCTTTCCTTTTTTTTTATACACAACTATAAAGCTAAATGAAATTTTTCCATCAGTGCAACCCATGTCCGTATGTTCCACTAAGACATATACAGTTAGGTCCAGAAATATTTCAACAGTGACACAAATTTCGTCATTTTTTGCTGTTCACCAAAACATATTCAAGATACAGTTATGTAACACTGCTCTACATTAATTTTGATGGCTACAAGATAACATGATCTTTATGAATTTTGTTGTGCTGAATAAAAAAAAATCACATTTCTTTCTTCCAGTCATTTCCGTTGTTTCTGCAAAATGCTGTTTACTAAGAAATTGTTACAATACGAGGTGCTGCTGATAAGTCTTTGGCTTTGTGATCTTTTTTTGTTTCTATGGTAACGAAAGTTACATCACATGAAAGACTTATGTGTCTAATATTGTGACGGGGTATGCGACAGAGCAGTAAGGGACACCAGGCCAATGAACAATCCAAGAAGATTTAATGAGACAGGGAGCATAAAACATCCAATAATAAAATGGTTCTTTAGAGTCCACACAAAGGAAAAACTAACTAAACTAACATGTTCTTCTCTCCTGGGATCAGCCCCTTAGGTGGGCACACCTCCCCCTGGCCATTTGATGCATGAATGGACTTTAGACTGCTGGCTCTGTTCTGTTTACCAAGTTGTAGATTGGAGAAGTCCCATGCTGAGAAGAACAATATATATATGCAACCCCCACCAAATCAATGACAATAGCTACTGCTGAAGCCTGATTGCAATATGATACAGGCTGGGGGGGAAGGTATGGTCACTTACATCCCAAGACATAGTACTACAGCAAATACAGAGAGAAGGTAAAATACATCACATGGCATCTTATACAAAAATATGGGATGGAGACAACTACATACATCATGACAATTCCTTCCCCTCCCAACCTGTGTACGTACTAGGGACCTCTACAGGTCGCTAGTTAAGTACACGCAGGCATGGCTGACATGACTCAAGGCTCCTCTTGCCTGGACAGTCCATCTGCATTTTGGGTGTTGGCTCCAGGTTCTTTAGTGTATGATGAAGATGTAGGGTTGAATGTTCGGGTCCAGTTTATATCCTCCTTCACTTAAACTCTGCTTCCTGCACCCACAAATCGGCATTGTATATCTCCCACATCATTGCCTAGGAGTATGTCTGCAGGAAGGCCGCTCATCACACCGATTATGCATTGTTTTGCCCCAAAGCCATAATCCAGGGTCACACTCGCTCTTGGAATGTATCTTTGAGTACCTCCAGCCAATTCAATGGCAATTCCTGGTCCCTGTTGAATTGCTTCTGGTTGAATTACTCGGGGATCTGTGATGGTGAGAAAAGCCCCAGTGTCACGAAAGCCAACAACTTTTTGGCCATCCAGCACAACCTCCTGTAGATGTCTATGCTGAAGATCAGAAGAACGGGCGGCTGTGGCTCGCACCCCATAGACTCCTGGTAGGGAAGTCAACATATCAGAGTCACTTGGCAAATCATCAGGGCCTGAATCCAGCTCTTCTGCTGAGGGTGTCTGTAGATAATGGACAGGCAAAGGTGGTCTGCAGCTGTTCTGCCTTTGAACACCTGGACAGTGAGCTTGCAGATGCCCAGGATGCCCACAACCATAACATCTGCGCTGCATCTCACTCCTTCCAGTTTGCCTTCTGGAGAAGTAGGTAGGAGACCTTGGTGACTGATAGGGAGGTGCAGGTGCTGGAGGTGGTTGTCGATTTGGAGGATGACTCCACGGGATAGATGGGCATGTGGCCCGCAGATGCCCGGGATGCCCACAGCTATAACATCTTCGCTCTTCTACTTTCTCTCCTCGTCGCATTCCAGAAAATGTGGTCGAAGCAACTGGAGGCACATACACACGGGTATCCACATGAGGTGGTGATCTAGGAAGTTGAGGAACATTGGGCACTGAAGGACAAGGAACCTCTGGTGTTGGGGAGCTGGTCATTTTTGCTCCCTCTGCTAGCAGCTTCTTCCACTGAGGCTTGATAGTGAGCACCTCATCAGCTAGAGCAGCAGCTTGTTCCACTGTCTCTGGTCTCCTCTCACGCACCCATTCCCGGATCTCAGTAGGGCACTTGGCATAAAACTGTTCTTTTAGGATGACCTGGAGGAAGGTCTGCCAAGTTAAGGCCCCCTCTCCCTCCAGCCAGCGATGGCATACTTGTTTCAGTCTGTGGGCATACATTTTGAAACACACTTCCCCATCACAGGCTAACGTACGGAACTGAGACCTGTAAGTCTCTGGCGTTACAGCATAATGTTCTAGAATAGTCTGTTTAATATCCGCATACTCACAGTTCCACCGAGGGTCCATAGCTCTATAGGCTGCAGCAGCTCCACCCTCTAAGATCCCAACCAGATGCCGGACGTGCTCCCTTTCTGGGACTTCCATTAATCGACACTGATGCTCAAAGTCCTGGAAGAAGCCCTCAATGTCACCAGCAGCCTCATTAAACTGCTTGAAGTCTTTGCGGGACACCCTGGGAAGTTCCCTCATGATGGGTGCTGGGGTTACAGTCTGTCTGGAACCTCTCGCGGCTTCCACAGCGAGCTGCTTATCCAGCAATGCCATCTCCTCCATCCTGCGCTCCTTCTCTTTAGCTCCACGCATGACCTCCATCTTATATTCTATGGTGGTCTCCTCTCCCAGCAAGGCCATCTCCTCCTCGTACCACACAACCCATTGACGTTTTTGGGTATTCACCTCCGGCTCCTGTCTTTGCTCCCCTTGCTGTGGAAATTGTTCCTCGGTGCCATCTTGCAGGCAAGCGTTTTCCAATGCCTCAATTAGTTGCTCCTTAGAGAGTCCTTTGTAGCCGACACCTAATTCACGGGCCTTTGTTTGTAGGCTCACCACAGTCCAGTTCCTGTATCCTGAGGTTCTGGTTTCAGACGTTGATTGGCCGTTGTCCTCCATTTCTTCTGCTCTGATCCCGCTGCTGCCACCAGTTTGTGACGGGGTATGCGACAGAGCAGTAAGGGACACCAGGCCAATGAACAATCCAAGAAGATTTAATGAGACAGGGAGCATAAAACATCCAATAATAAAATGGTTCTTTAGAGTCCACACAAAGGAAAAAGATCCAGGGAAATCCGACGCCAAGGAAAATGCAACAACAGTCCTTAGATGTGTTCCTTAAATCCGATAGCGTGGCTGAGACAACACAATCCCATGTGGCCACTTGATCTCCAGTCTGCAACAGTCCATACACATTCTCTATGATCCAGCCTCAGCCATAGGTCCTCATCCTTCTCCAGCCGATATCCAACTAACTGAACTAACATGTTCTTCTCTCCTGGGATCAGCCCCTTAGGTGGGCACACCTCCCCCTGGCCATTTGATGCATGAATGGACTTTAAGGCCCCGTCACACTAAGCAACATCGCTAGCAACATCGCTGGTAACGAACAACTTTTGTGACGTTGCTAGCGATGTTGCTGTGTGTGACATCCAGCAACAACCTGGCCCCTGCTGTGAGGTCGTTGGTTGTTGCTGAATGTCCTGGGCCATTTTTTAGTTGTTGCTGTCCTGCTGTGAAGCACAGATCGCTGTGTGTGACAGCGAGACAGCAACAACTAATGTGCAGTGAGCAGGGAGCCAGCTTCTGCGGAGGCTGGTAACTAATGTAAACATCGGGTAACCAAGAAGCCCTGTCCTTGGTTACCCGATATTTACCTTTGATACCAGCCTCCTCCGCTCTCACTGCCTGTGCTGCCGGCTCCTGCTCTGTGCACATGTAGCTGCAGCACACATCAGGTAATTAACCCGATGTGTGCTGTAACTAGGAGAGCAAGGAGCCAGCACTAAGCAGTGTGCGCTGCTCCCTGCTCTGTGCACATTTAGCTGCAGCACACATCAGGCAATTAACCCGATGTGTGCTGTAACTAGGAGAGCAAGGAGCCAGCGCTCAGTGTGCGCTGCTCCCTGCTCTGTGCACATTTAGCTGCAGCACACATCGGGTTAATTAACCTGATGTGTGCTGTAACTAGGAGACTGGGGGCTGGTCACTGGTTGCTGGTGAGCTCACCAGCAACTCGTGTAGCCACGCTCCAGCGATCCCTGCCAGGTCAGGTTGCTGGTGGGATCGCTGGAGCGTCGCAGTGTGACAGCTCACCAGCAACCTCCTAGCAACTTACCAGCGATCCCTATCGTTGTTGGGATCGCTGGTAAGTTGCTTAGTGTGACTGGACCTTTAGACTGCTGGCTCTGTTCTGTTTACCAAGTTGTAGATTGGAGAAGTCCCATGCTGAGAAGAACAATATATATATGCAACCCCCACCAAATCAATGACAATAGCTACTGCTGAAGCCTGATTGCAATATGATACAGGCTGCGGGGAAGGTATGGTCACTTACATCCCAAAACATAGTACTACAGCAAATACAGAGAGAAGGTAAAATACATCACATGGCATCTTATACAAAAATATGGGATGGAGAAAACTACATACATCATGACAAATATATGTTTTCAAAATTTTGTGTTTGTTGCTTATGGAAACAGTATTCTATGCACGCGGGAAAACAAAATGGTGGAGTCTAATGCGATATTCACAGCAAGTGAGGAAAGTTTGCAAAGGATATTCATGGTGATATGTCGCAGGGATCAATGCCCTTCATATTCCACAGTTAAATACTGGGTTGCCAAATTTAAAATGGGCCACTTCAGCACCAATGATGAGCAATGCCCTGGACGACCAAGAGTGATTGTTGTTCCGGAGATCATCGATGCTGTGCACAACCTCATACTGGAGAATCAACGAATTTCAGCTAGGGCAACAGAAGACATCATGGGGATTTCCCATGAACGTGTTTGTGTCATTATCCATGAACATTTGGATATGAGGAAGCTATCTGCACCCCAAATGTTTGACAACAGATCAAAGAAGCATGCGAGTGAAAACTTCCCGGTCCATTTGTCAGTGTTTCCGGACTGATAGGAACTTCCTGGATCGACTGGTCACTATGGATGAGACCTGGATTTATTTCTCTGACCCTGAAAACAAGGAGCAGTCAGAAGAGTGGAGGCACAGTGGTTCTCCTCGTCCAAAGAAGTTCATGGTGCAAAACTCAAGCACTCAGGTGATGGCGTATGTGTTCTGAGATAAGGAGGGCGTGCTGCTAGTGGACTATCTTCACAAGGGTTCCACCATCGATGCAAGGTATTACATTGAACTTTTGGACCAATTGAAGGCAGCTCTGAAGGCCAAAACGAGCGGCAAGCTGTCCAAATGAATATTGTTCCTGCAAGACAACACCTCCGCTCACACTGCACAACAGACAACGGCAAAACTGGCAGAGCTGGGCTTCCAGCTGGTTGACCACCCACCTAATTCACCAGATCTAGCTCCCTCTGACTATTATCTGTTTCCAAACATGAAGGAACACCTCAAGGGGGCCAAATTTCTGATGCCATGGCTGCTACAGATGCCTGGTTTGAGGGACAACTGAAATCCTTCTATTTGCTAGGCGTACAGAACTTGGAATAACGATGTAAGAAGTGTGTTGATGTGCTGCCTTAGCAGCGGATTGAACCACTCGGATCTGAGGGTAGTGTCTGTTCGTGGCTCGAGGGTCTCCGGACCCGGGGGCTTAGGTGCCACACTCTAAAGTAAAAGGGGGATATTTACAGGGGAGTTATAGTTCGTGATGCCACCCGTGGTGTGCGGTAATTGGGAGTACCGCCGCTGCTGTTGGGAGTACCCGGGGTGATGGAGTGGGGCAGCAAGGTGTCGTTGCCCTCCACGGGTAGGGGTAGGCCCCGGGACTCTGGATGGTGATACTTGGTGCCGTGAAGGGAGAAAATCACTCAGGTACTCACTCAGCAAATAAGCAGACGCTGACAACCGGGTAAACCAAGTCTCTGGGTGCCGCTGCCGCTCAAAAGGGAGCTCGTCCGGGTCCCATCCCCTGCAGTGCTGCCTGGTGATCTGTGACCTACCTCCTGGCACAAAGTTTAAATTCACAGTAGTGGCCCAGTAGTCTGGAACTTGCCGGGCCCCGCTCTCCACTGTGGCTAAGTGTGGGAGCCTGCTCTCAGGGCTCACGCTTGGGATTTCAGTGGGCCGCTTGTTTGGAAAGCCCTATCTCCCTCGTTGCGCTAGTGCCCCGATTCTGGAGCTAGTGGGAACAGTCCATAAAGGCTCCGTTCTCCGCAGGCTAATTGCCGGGTTGCCTGAAGCTTCTCCCAAACCTAGGGTCCGTGTACCCCGCCGTGCCTTCGGTCCTGGACCGGTGATAGGACAAGGCTGCTGACCGTCCTCTCTGACAGGTCCAGGCACCTAGCCTCAATCCCTTGCGACCGGAGGTCCGACTCCTCTAGGTCCAGATCACCATCTGCAACCTAGTCAGCTTCTCCTGGGAGCCACTACTCCCAGCTTCCTCTGAGCTCCTCTCAGCTAGAGGGCTACCTCACTTCCCTCTCTCCACTTCACTTCTCTTCTCTACTTCACTCCTCACCTCCCCTTCCTGAACCCTAGGTGGGCGACCCTATTCTGCTTAAGCCGTCCACTGGTGTGCCTGGTGGATGTGGTGCAGGGTGTATCTAGGATTTGATTTGCTGTTGGAGGCAACACTGCAAGATGGGGACCCAGAACCATGAGGGATTTGAATACTGCAAGGAAGGGCAGTTTGTGCAGTACCCTGTGATGACCTGAATAGTCCAGGGGCGTCACATTGACATCAGTGGAGAGTATGTGGAATAAATGTAAACTTTCATCATCCTATCTAATTTCTTTCTGGATAAAGCCAAAGACTTATCAGCAGCTCCTCGTAATAATGTAACATATATAATTTATTATTTAGATATGCTGAACACGCAAAATGAAATGCTGAATATGCGGTTGGTATAACTAATGGGAAGACTGCTTAATAAACTGCTAATACTGACGACGTGGAAATTTTATGTCTGTATATGCAGCGTGAAAACTGATATGAGCCGCCATTCATTCACAGGGATTACTGTAACATATGTGCTGATTTCTACTTCGGTCGCTAGGTTGGACCACACTGTTGTTGTGGGTGATGCTTGATATAACAATACTATTTTATTCCTTGGACTTGTGGTTCTGTCCAGGCTAGAAGCTACAGAGTTAATCTTGTTTTCTTGATGTCTGTCTGCTGTCAGCACTGAGTGGGGCTATTCTATATATACCCTAGAGAGCCTACTCTCACTTTCAGTCAATAGATATTCTATTCTAGTTTGTACCTGTGTTCTAAGCTCCTTTATTTTGACCTTATTTTCGGTTCATTGACCTCAGCTTTACTTTTACTACCGCTTGTTGTTGATTCTGTTCTTAACATGACCCCCTTGATCTGACCCGGCTTACTGAGTATCCTCCTTGGTAGCTTATACCACCAAAGAGCAGCTGACTCTGTGGCCCTTACCCAGGGGCCTCTGTTTACACTGGTGAGCAAAAGGGTAACCATGTTTTTAACTTTTGAATTTCAGTCTCCATATCTCACCATCCACTACAGCTTTGGAGGGTGATACTACCTTCATTTTATAGCCATTTTATCTTGACTATCTCATTCATAAATTTGACTTGCAATGATTTAGCATATGATTACTTGTGCAGATTCTCGTCATGTCTCTGCATTGTTACTGTTTTGCTCGTAGTGGTGGATAAATCTGTTTCTTCCCATATACTACATTTTACAACCTGATCTCACTCACATTCCCCAATAGCTCAGTGTGTTACTAGGTTGATTCCCAAGTGAAAGTTCACTGGTTCAAATCAAGGGGTGCTATGAAGAAGATTTCCCAAGAAAAAGATAGAGCATCAGGCCCGCAACACACATCCGTTGAAAACGTGCGTGTTTGGTCCGTTTCCGTACATACCTGTTACGAACCGGCGCCGCCATAGCCGCAAGCAGCCTGCTTCCGTTCTTGGCCGTGCCTCGGGTCGTCCAGTTGGCTGCTCCTTCCACCACGTCTAAGTGTGGAGAGGCGGCTAGTGCGCATGCGTGCGCCAATTTACCCCAGCCAGAGTCTAAGCCCGGTGTTTTGCCTAGTGAGCATGTTCAGCCTAATTGTGTTATGTCTGAGACTAAGTCCTCAGTTCAGGCTACTGAGCATGCTCCCACAATTAACCCTAACAGCCTCTTTGCACAGGTACTTGGACTTCGTGCTGTGTCTAAGTTCTGGGATATGCCTACTGAGCATGCTAAAACTGATAGTCTTCTTTCTGAGCCTGTTGCTCAGGCTACTGAGCATGCTCAGGCACTTAGAGCATCAGAGGCTAGGTCCGGTAAGGACCTCACTGAGTATGTCCGTGAGGTGGCAGGCACTGATAGGGCAGAGAGTGTCAGGTGTCCTGATGACGTGGCAACTCCGGACTGGCTCGCAGAGGCCCGCCCCTATGATCTGGCACCTCACCATTGGTCGTCAGACGATGACTGGTGAAGTGTTTGGGGCGTGGCTGCCATGAGGTCATCAATGACGTGGCGGTTCCGGATAGGTCGCATGTGACGTCACTGATGACATGGCACTCTGCTATTGGACCTTGGTGGTTCCACCCTGGGTTTGGGGCGGACCCAGGTTATAAAAGGGGCTGGAGACAACATGGAGGTGCGCAGTCTTCATTTAGAGTTCTTGGTGGCATAAGCCTTGTTGGAAGCGGTAGGTAGGGCTAGGCGAACGGTGCCTGTCACGCCAAGATTCATGGCTCAGCACATGAGGGTCAGGCGCCGTGCTTCCTTGCTACCGTTCCTGTTGTGCTAGAACAGTCCAGTGGCGTTAACTGGGCTGTGGCTGATGCGTTACCTGTTCAGTTGTGCCTCCTACGCACACAGACAGAATACCTGTTGCGTCACCTGTCAGAGAGTGCCCTCTACGCACACGGACAGTGTACCTGCTGCGCCACCTGTCTGGTTCTGCCCTCTACGCGCACGGACAGCGCACCCCAGAACCCCTGTGAAGTTAACAGGGTGTTCCTGGATTGGGTGTGTGAACCCTATTATCCTCCTCGGCTTCCCAGTCAAATGCTACTGGTGTGACTACCTGGTCTGACGTGTCCTTTACACACGTGGCCAGTCGAGTGGTGGCCAAAAACGCTAATCGGAGCACCGCTCGGCCTGACGTGTCTTACACACGTGGCCGACAGGGCGCTGTCGCAGCGGTCTTCTCGGTCAACGCTAACTGGTTACCATCCGGCCTGACGTGTTGTTACACACGTGGTCGGAGTAGCGTCCGCTCCACCGAAACGCTAACTGGGTTGTCGTCCGGTCTGACGTGTCCCTACACACGTGACCGGTTCCTTGAGTTATCTCAGAGCCATCCAGCTCTATAGTCTCTGCCTAACCCACAGCGTGCCAGCAGCTCCATTACCATCTGGAGCACGGTGGGCGCCGACTGGCGATTGGGATATATACCCCATGTCCTAATCTGCCGGTCCCCCGTAACAGTAAGACTGCGCCAGGGTCTGGCTGGCATGGCGGAGATGGAGCAGCTACGTCAGTTCATACTGCAGCTTGATGCCAGAGTGAGGTCTCTGGAGAAGTCTGCTCTTGCTGCTGATATGGATGATGTGGTGGCTCAAGCGGCTGCAATGGTGTCCGTCACCAAGCCTACTCCAACCCTCCCTCACCTCTCGCTGCCCAACAAGTTTACGGGGAACAGCAAGGCATGTAGGGGATTCGTGAACCAGTGCTCAGTCCACCTAGAGCTGTTGGCTGCACGGTTTCCTACAGAGAGGTCGAAGGTGGGGTTTATCATCTCCTTGCTCTCTGATAGAGCACTGGAGTGGGCTACACCATTGTGGGAGAGGAATGACCCCGTAGTACAGGACTCTAAGGAGTTTTTGGAGTCCTTGCGACAAGTGTTCCTGGGGCCTCAGGTCACTCACGACTCGGCCCTACAGCTACTGACTTTGGAGCAGGGGCTACCTCCTCAAGTCAATATGCGGTGAGTTTCAGGACACTTGCTGCAGAACTGGGGTGGTCAGAGAGGACTCTCATTCCACTGTTCTGGAGGGGATTAGCCTCGCACGTGAAGGACGCATTAGCGTCGCGTGAGGTACCAACTACCCTTGAGGGCCTCATGACTCTGGCTACCCGCATTGACCTGCGGACCTCCGAACGTCAGCTGGAGCGCAGGTCAGAGGGTCGTTCAGCCACTGTAGTGGTCTCTCCTACTGCACCTCCCTTAGAGGACATCTCTGTCCCTATGGACATCGCTACGGTTGGTGTTGCTAGGTCTTCGAGTCGCAAGGGCATTTACTGTTTCGCTTGTGGGCAGTATGGTCATTATGCCAACCGTTGCCGAAAGCGTCAGGGTAAGCAACCGCGATTGGTGACCATAGCTGGAGGTAGACTGGACTCTGCGTCATCCATTAGGGTGATGTTTCCCGCGTCCATTTCCTTTAAGGGGTCAACATGGTCCACAAGGGCAAGTGTGGACACAGGTGCTGGGGATAGTTTCATCTCCTCCTCTTTTGCCCGGCGGCATGCCATCCCACTGGTGCAAATGCCAAGGCCAGTGAGAGTCCGTGTGGTGAATGGGTCCTTGTTGCCCAAGGTAATTCACCAGCGGACAGTGCCCATTACCCTTGCCATGTCATCTGGGCATAGGGAGACCATTTCATTTCTGGTTCTTCCTAAGGGTGCAGATGATATTCTGCTGGGTATTCCTTGGTTGAAGCGGCATTCCTCACATATCGACTGGTCGTCTGGGGTGATTACGCGGTGGAGCGAGTCTTGTAGCTCCCACTGCATGTCTCCATCTTCCGCCCGTCGCTCAGTGGTATCTGTGGCGACTTTAGACCATTCGAGTGGGAGGACCGCTAGAGGGGGGGGTACTGTTACGAACCGGCGCCGCCATAGCCGCAAGCAGCCTGCTGCGGTTCCTGTTGCGCCCAGGCGCCAGCTTCCGTTCTTGGCCGTGCCTCGGGTCGTCCAGTTGGCTGCTCTTTCCACCACGTCTAAGTGTGGAGAGGCGGCTAGTGCACATGCGTGCGCCGATTTACCCCAGCCAGAGTCTAAGCCCGGTGTTTTGCCTAGTGAGCATGCTCAGCCTGATTGCGTTATGTCTGAGACTAAGTCCTCAGTTCAGGCTACTGAGCATGCTCCCACAATTAACCCTAACAGCCTCTTTGCACAAGTACTTGGACTTCGTGCTGTGTCTAAGTTCTGGGATGTGCCTACTGAGCATGCTAAAACTGATAGTCTGCTTTCTGAGCCTGTTGCTCAGGCTACTAAGCATGCTCAGGCACTTAGTGCATCAGAGGCTAGGTCCAGTAAGGACCTCACTGAGCATGTCCGTGAGGTGGCAGGCACTGATAGGGCAGAGAGTGTCAGGTGTCCTGATGACGTGGCAACTCCGGACTGGCTCGCAGAGGCCCACCCCTATGATCTGGCACCTCACCATTGGTCGTCAGACGATGACTGGTGAAGTGTTTGGGGCGTGGCTGCCATGAGGTCATCAATGACGTGGCGGTTCCGGATAGGTCGCATGTGATGTCACTGATGACATGGCACTCTGCTATTGGACCTTGGTGGTTCCACCCTGGGTTTGGGGCGGACCCAGGTTATAAAAGGGTCTGGAGACAACATGGAGGTGCGCAGTCTTCATTTAGAGTTCTTGGTGGCATAAGCCTTGTTGGAAGCGGTAGGTAGGGCTAGGCGAATGGTGCCTGTCACGCCAAGATTCGTGGCTCAGCACATGAGGGTCAGGCGCCGTGCTTCCTTGCTACCGTTCCTGTTGTGCTAGAACAAGTCCAGTGGCGTTAACTGGGCTGTGGCTGATGCGTTACCTGTTCAGTTGTGCCTCCTACGCACACGGACAGAATACCTGTTGCGTCACCTGTCCGAGAGTGCCCTCTACGCATACGGACAGTGTACCTGCTGCGCCACCTGTCTGGTTGTGCGCTCTACGCGCACGGACAGCGCACCCCAGAACCCCTGTGAAGTTAACAGTGTGTTCCTGGATTGGGTGTGTGAACCCTATTTTCCTCCTCGGCTTCCCAGTCAAATGCTACTAGTGTGACTACCTGGTCTGACGTGTCCTTTACACACGTGGCCAGTCGAGTGGTGGCCAGAAACGCTAATCGGAGGACCGCTCGGCCTGACGTGTCTTACACACGTGGCCGACAGGGCGCTGTCGCAGCGGTCTTCTCGGTCAACGCTAACTGGTTACCATCCGGCCTGATGTGTTGTTACACACGTGGTCGGAGTAGCGTCCGCTCCACCGAAACGCTAACTGGGTTGTCGTCCGGTCTGACATGTCCCTAAACACGTGACCGGTTCCTTGAGTTATCTCAGAGCCATCCAGCTCTATAGTCTCCGCCTAACCCACAGGGTGCCAGCAGCTCCATTACCATCTGGAGCACGGTGGGCCCCGACTGGCGATTGGGATATATACCCCTGGTCCTAATCTGCTGGTCCCCCGTAACAATACCGGAGATACGACCAAACGTGCACATATGTTTTTTTATGTTTAAAGGCACACGTGCGTGTTGTTTGATCTTCCGTGTGTTCGTGTGCGTCCCACGTTTTTTGCTCCGTTTGGCACGGAAGCATGTTCGTTTTTGGGACGGAGCTCGCACACACGGACATAATGTTAGCCTATGGGAGTCCAAATAAAACGTTCCTTGCACGGATGTGTGGTTATGTTGTCCGTGAGAAATGTCCGTGTGTGATGCAAAATGTCGTTACTACATGTCGGAAGACAGAGTAGCGGGCTGAGAATGAACTCGGGTGAACTTCACCCGACTTCATTGTCCTGCCACGGCTCTGTCTGTGTGCCGTGTACTGATTAGCGGTCAACTGTGAACGATTCACCGGTGACCGCTAGTCCCCCGAGTGACTGAAGTTTCCCCCCCTCTCTCATACTCACTGATCCCCGATCACCGGCGTGGCAGTGCACGGCGTTCACACAGCTCCGGTGGCTTTTTCTAATTTGAAAAAGCCGGCCGCTCATTAAACAATCTCGTATTCCCTGCTTTCCCCGCCCACCGGCACCTATGATTGGTTGCAGTGAGACAAGCCCCCACGCTGAGTGACAGGTGTCTCACTGCACCCAATCACAGCAGCCAGTGGGCGTGTCACTATGGAGCATAGAAATAAATAAATAAATAATTAAAAACAACCTGTGTGCGGTCCCCCCCAATTTTAATACCAGCCAGATAAAGCCATATGGCTGAAGGCTGGTATTCTCAGGATGGGGAGCTCCACGTTATGGGGAGCCCCCCAACCTAACAATATCAGTCAGCAGCCGCCCAGAATGGCCGCATACATTAGATGCGACTGTTCTGGGACAGTACCCGGCTCTTCCCGATTTGCCCTGGTGCGTTGGCAAATCGGGGTAATAAGGAGTTAATGGCAGCCCATAGCTGCCACTAAATCCTAGATTAATCATGTCAGGCGTCTCCCCGAGAAACCTTCCATGATTGATCTGTAAATTACAGTAAATAAACACACACACCTGAAACATCCTTTATTAGAAATAAAAAACACAAACACATTCCCTGGTTCACCAATTTAATCTGCCCGACAAAGCCCTCCATGTGCCGCGTAATCCAGGATGCTCCAGCGTCGCTTCCAGCTCTGCTGCATGAAGGTGACCGGAGCAGCAGAAGACACCGCCGCTCCTGTCACCTCCACGCAGCAAATGAAGAGATCCGCGTGAGAAGCTGAGCTGTCACTGAGGTTACCCGCTGTCACTGGATCCAGCGGGGGCCGCGAGTATCCTCAGTGACAGCACAGCTGATCGCGCTACTCACCTCAGTTGCTGCGTGGAGCTGACAGGAGCGGATGTGTCTTCTGCTGCTCCGGTCACCTTCATGCAGCAGAGCTTGTAGCGACGCTGGACCATCCTGGATTACGCGGGACATGGAGGGCTTTTTTGGGCTGATTAAATTGGTGAACCAGGAAATGTGTTTGTGTTTTTTATTTCTAATAAAGGATTTTTCAGGTGTGTGTGTTTATTTACCGTAACTTACAGATTAATCATGGAAGGTATCTCGGGGAGACGCCTGACATGATTAATCTAGGATTTAGTGGCAGCTATGGGCTGCCATTAACTCCTTATTACCCCGATTTGCCAGCGCACCAGGGCAAATCGGGAAGAGTCGGGTACAGTTCCAGAACTGTCGCATCAAATGTATGCGGCAATTCTGGGCATCTACTGGCTGATATTGTTAGGCTGGGGGGCTCCCCATAACGTGTGGCTCCCCATCCTGAGAATACCAGCCAGCAGCCGTATGGCTTTATCTGGCTGGTATTAAAATAGGGGGGGACCGCACGCCGTTTTTTTTAATTATTTATTTATTTAGTTTACTGCACAGTATAGACACGCCCACCGGCTGCTGTGATTGGGTGCAGTGACACAGCTGTCACTCAGCGTGTGGGCATGTCTCACTGCAACCAATCATATTTGCCGGTGGGCGGGGAAAGCAGGGAATACGAGATTGTTTAATGAGCGGCCGGCTTTTTCAAAAGAGGAAAAGCCGCTGGAGTTTAGAGAACAGCCGGTCACCGGTGAGTCCTTCGCGGGTGACCGCTAATCAGTACACGGCACACAGACAGAGCCGCGGTATGAGGATGAAGTCGGGTGAAGTTCACCCGAGTTCATTCTCAGCGCGCGACTCTGTCTGCTGTCAGCCGGCATGTATCAACGACATTTAACATCACACACGGACATTTCACACGGACAACACACAAACACACACACGTCAGTTAAGTTTCACACGCACACACGGCCATTCCACACGCACACGTGGTTACCATACGCCGGACACACAGCCACCACACGTGCGTTATTTACGGACCAAAAAACGGATTACGGATATGAAAAACGGCCTATATTACACGTGCGTGGTAATCAAGGACGTGTGTTTTAGGCCTCAGCCAGCTCATTTATAGCAATCTCTCGGACAATAAAATTTCCAAACTGCATCTTGTGAGTGACATAACAGTTATAAGAATACGAACTGATGTCCGTCCATCCATTCAAAGGCAAAGATGTGGACGTTGAGGCAAAATATCAGAGTCAATAAGTTGGTCTATCACAATGTCTATCAGTTCTGTCACAAGAAACACAGCCGTGTAGGTGACTCGTATGCTTCATAATAGTGATAGCATAGACATCCATGCAAGCACCATGCGATGCATGGTATACAAGTCTGAAATGATGGCCCGAAAAATGGGGAAGAAGCCTTAATTTCAATATCATCATAGGAAGCGTTGGCTCGAGTTTGCAAAAAAGTACTAAAAGTGAACAGTAGAAGATTGGAAAGATTAGTGATTTGGAGCAATGAAACGAAAGTCAATAGACTAGGCTCTGATGGGTGGAAGAAACATGGGAAAAAGGGGCTCACGGATTGAAAAATTAAAGGAACTGTCAAGTTTGGTGGAGGAAGCCTAATGATATGGGGCTGTTTCACAGCCAAAGGAGTTTGATACTTGACCAGGATTGATGGTGGTCTCATTGTTGAGCTATATGAGTATCCTACATGACGAGTTACTTTGTACACTCAAGTACTATGGGTATGAAAAGAACGACATAGTGTTCCAG
Source organism: Anomaloglossus baeobatrachus (assembly GCF_048569485.1). Taxonomy (NCBI): domain Eukaryota; kingdom Metazoa; phylum Chordata; class Amphibia; order Anura; family Aromobatidae; genus Anomaloglossus; species Anomaloglossus baeobatrachus. The sequence goes on from NC_134359.1 coordinate 185,121,416, forward strand.
CAGAACAACGATCTGAAGCATACATCGAGATTGGCAAAAAAATGGTTCAATCACAATGAAGTAGAGGTGCTGAATTGGCCCACACAATCCCCAGACCTCAACGCAATCAAACACTTGTGGGTAGAACAAAGAAAAAGCTGTATGCATACCCAAATGTGTCTACCAGTATGCACCATTATTGGGAACATGTAGAAGAGACCAGCGGTCAGTTTTTGGTCGAGACATGCTTGAATCTGATTGAGAGCATGCCCAGAAGGATTCAAGCAGTGTTGAAAGCCAAAGGTGGATTTACAAAATACTAACAAAATATTAAAAATAAAAATTTAGATTTTTTTTTAGGAGCAAAACAGTAACAATACAGTGACATGACACAAATCTGCATTACTAATCAAGCCTACAACCTACAATAGCCCTCAGTCCAGTAGACCACTGCGCAACCAGCTCTGTCCTCACCTATCGTACCATCACCCATTCCCTGTAGACTGTGAGCCCTCGCGGGCAGGGTCCTCTCTCCTCCTATACCAGTCTGTTTTGTACTGTTAATGATTGTTGTACGTATACCCTCTTTCACTTGTAAAGCGCCATGGAATAAATGGCGCTATAATAATAAATAATAATAATAGACTAAATAGATAGTCAAATTTATGTATGGGATAGCTAAGATGATTGTCTATAAAATGAAGGTAGTTGAACTTTTGAAGCTGTAGTGGATGATGATATAGTGAGACTGAAAGTCAAACCTTCAAAACATTGTTATCCCTTTGCTCATCAGTGTAAGTCCAGATCAATGTACAGTCTAGATTATAACATTGCACTCTCAAAAAAAGGGAAACAAGGTTTTTCTTTGCAATTCTTGTATTTTTATTTATATAGAAATGTGACAGGGGAACGTTTCGGGCCAACGAGGCCTTTCTCACGCCTAGTCACTTCAAGTAAAAGATTTGGCTTATACGTCGCAGACGCAGGAATAAGTAGAATAGAGGAAGTCCACCAAAAATTAGCAAGGTTGAAATCACTATATGCAAATTCTGTTATATTACTTATAGCGGGTTTATGTACCCCAGGAGCTTTAAAAGGACGTAGTATATGTGGCGCCTTAGATCTCCTGAAAATACCTGCATTCGGCCACATCCTGGGAAGGAGGCAATAAGAGGACCCAGTCCACCATAGCAGTGTAATAGCTAATAGACAAACTACAGATGTGAATTCTTCTTCTTCTTTCCGCTATATAGCTAGAATCACAATAGAGAATATTTCCCATATTTTCAGGAGATCTAAGGCGCCACATATACTACGTCCTTTTAAAGCTCCTGGGGTACATAAACCCGCTATAAGTAATATAACAGAATTTGCATATAGTGATTTCAACCTTGCTAATTTTTGGTGGACTTCCTCTATTCTACTTATTCCTGCGTCTGCGACGTATAAGCCAAATCTTTTACTTGAAGTGACTAGGCGTGAGAAAGACCCCGTTGGGCCGAAACGTTCCCCTGTCACATTTCTATATAAATAAAAATACAAGAATTGCAAAGAAAAACCTTGTTTCCCTTTTTTTGAGAGTGCAATGTTATAATCTAGACTATATTTCTGGACTTCGGTCCTCACATCTGCACCTCAACCTCACTGACGGGCCGTGTGCACACCATAGCCTTTTTATATCAGATCAATGTACAGGCATTAAAAAGTGAAGGCCAGTGCAGCCCCAGGGTTCTGGGAACTGGAGTAACTTGCACTAGTAAGTTTGTTTATGTTATCCGTTTTGCAGCTGCCAGATGACTACAAACTGTGTGCGCCTGACACTTATAAGTCACAGCAAATGTAACTCTGTTGAAAAGGTTTTTGTTTAATGTCATTCAAAACTTGAGTAGTGTGTGTACAGTGCAGGAATGAGCCTGATATATTTTCTTATATTTGTGGTTGTTTTACAACAACCAAAGGAGAAAACGAGTGTCAAATTACATTTCCTTGATAGCCAACTGGAGTACTTGAAACAAAGTATATTACATGCCATTGCTTCTTTAGAAGAACTTATTACCCCGATATAAAAACCTTTAACCAAAGATTTCTTATTTGTGAAAAAATTTGACTTATTACATATTTTTTTTACTTCATTTCTGGAATCAGCACCCTTTCATTTGGGTAAAATCATCAAAAATATTTAGGTCCGCAGTATTTTTGTTTTTCAATATAGACCAGTGTAATTAATATGGACTTACAGGACACACGTAGCTTTAATTAGAGGGTATTCACATCGTAATTGTAGTAAGGGTTTAGAATTTACAGCTCTTTAATATGCAGCTTTCTCTTTTTTATGGGGCCAAAAGTAATTAGGCAATTATCTCAAAAGATTTTTAATGGTCTACATGGGCTATTTACCAGCTAATTCATCATCAATTAAGCAGGTAAAAGGTCTGGAGCTGATTCCAGGTGTCAAAGGAGCTCTCACTGGAAACAGACAATCATTAGGCTGTTAAAAATAAATTCATCAGAGAGATAGCAGAAATGTTAGGACTGGCCACATCAACAGTTTGGTACATTCTGCAAAAAATAGAGTGCACTGGTGAGCTTGGGATTTCAAAAAGGCCTGGATGTCCACAGAAGACGACTGTGATTAATAGTCACAGAATCCTTTCTATGGTGAAGAAAAATACCTTCACAACATCCATCCAAGTGAAGAACATACTCCTGGAAGTAGGCGTTTCAGAATCTTAGGGCCGCTTTACACCCTACGACATCGCTAGCAATTGTTAGCGATGTCGAGCGCGATAGCACCCGCCCCTGTCATATGGCCGATATGTGGTGATCGCTGCCGTAGCGAACATTATCGCTATGGCAGCGTCACACGCACATACCTGCTCTGCGACGTCGCCGTGACCGGCGAACCGCCTCCTTTCTAAGGGGGCGATTCGTCCAGCGTCACAGCAGCGTCACTGAACCGCCGCCCAATAGAAAAGGAGGGGCAGAGATGAGCGGGACGAACATCCCGCCCACCTCCTTCCTTCCTCATTGCTGGCGGGATGCAGGTAAGGAGAGGTTCCTTTTTCCTGCGGTGTCACACATAGCGATGTGTGCTGCGGCAGGAACGAGGAACAACATCGTTACTGCAGCAGCAACGATAATTGAGATTAGGGGGGGATGTTACCGATTAGCGATTTTGAATGTTTTTGCAACTATTCAAAATCGCTAATAGGTGTCACATGCAATGACATCATTAACGCGGCCGGATGTGCGTCACAAAATCCGTGACCCCAACGAGATCGCTTTAGCGATGTCGTAGCATGTAAAGCCACCTTAAGTCTACCATAATGAGAAGACTTCTTGAGACCAAATACAGTGGGTTCACCACAAGGTGCAAAGCATTAATTTGCCTTAAAAATAGAAAGGCAAGATTAGACTTTGGCAAAAAACATCTGAAGAAGCCAGCCCAGTTCTGAAAAGGTATTCTTTAAACAGATGGACCTAAGATTAACCTGTAACAGAATGATGGGAAGAAGAAATTGTGGAGAAGGCTTATAACGGCTCATGATCCAAAGCACACACCATGCTCAGTAAAAGATGGTCAAGCCAAAGTGATGTCATGTGCATGGCTTCCAATGGCACTGAGTCACTAGTGTTTATTGATTATGTGACTGAAGGCAGAAGCAGCTGCATAAATTCTGAAATGTGAAGCGCTATACCTTCAATCAAATGCAGCAAGGTTGATTGGATGGCGCTTCACAGTTCAATGGACTATGACCCAAATAATACTGCAAAAGCAACACAGGAGTTTTTTAAGGCAAAGATGTAGAATATTCTGCAATAGTCAAACCAGTTCCAGATATCAACCCCATTGAGCACTTGTTTTATATGCTTAAGACAAATTTAAGGCAAAAAGATCTAAAAACAAGTGTCAACTTAAATCAGCTGCAGTAAAGACCTGGCAAATCATCACAAAGGAGCAAAACATGACTTCTACACTTTAGGCATCCATTGCTGTAAAGGATTCTCTACCAAGTATAAAAAATGAACGTTTTATTTATGGTAAAGTTAATTTGTCCAATTACTTTTAAGCAGCTGAAATGAGGAGGCTTTGTAGAAAAATAGTTGCAATTGCTAAACATTTCACAGAATATTTTGTTCAGTCCATTTATTTAGTGTCTCAGTTGTTTCTTTTTAAATTCAAAAGAGTAGCATCAAGAGCCTAAATCACAAAGATTCTGTCTCTGTCCAAATATGTCTGGACCTAACTGTAGGTATCCTAGAAGGGGGCTGTTTTATAACCAGACCAGAGATTAATTGCAAAGATCCACTCTAAAGGGTGCTTTACACGCTGCGACATCCCTAGCGATTGCTAGCGATGTCGAGCGCGTTAGCACCCGCCCCCGTCGTACGTGCGACATTTGGTGATCGCTGCCGTAGTGAACATTATCGCTACGGCAGCATCACATGCACATACCTTGTTAGCGATGTCACTGTGGCCGCCGAACAATCCCTCCCTCAAGGGGGAGGTGCGTTCAGCGTCACAGCGACGTCACCGCGACGTCACTTGGCAGCCGTCCAATAGAAGTGGAGGGGCGGAGATGAGCGGGCCGAAAAATGCCGCCCACCTCCTTCCTACCTCATTGCCGGTGGACGCAGGTAAGGAGATGTTCGTCGCTCCTGCGGTGTCACACATAGCGATGTGTGATGCCGTAGGAACGACATCGCTACTTACCAGAAAATGATATTTGTTTTTTGTACGACCTCTCCAGCACCAACGATTTTTACCATTTTTGCGATCGTTGAAGGTCGCTCGTACGTGTCACACGACGCCGGATGTGCGTCACAAACACCGTGACCCCGACAATAAATCATTAGCGATATCGCAGTGTATAAAGCACCCTTAAGTCTGGATGACTCAGCACAATCTTTATTAAAAGTTTGTCCTACATAACACCAAATTGCAGATCTCCAAAATTTCATAAGATGTGCAAATGGGAACTTTCAGTTTATTTTCATTGGCCATGTGAAAGGAAGAAGTGGGTCCACTTTTGTACCTGGATCCATCTCACCATGAGCCTAGCTGTTTGGTTGGGATTACACTGACCTGTGCTTGAAGAAAACCTGCTAGCAGGATTTCACCCCAAAACTATTTATATGTATATGTAGCTCTTTCAAAGGAAAGTCCAGCAATACTTTTACATCGTCAGTCCATTCCTCCATTGCATTTTGATAAATAAATAAGGTTGTTTACTTGCTGCCTCTGTCACTTCAGCTCTATTCCTGCCCAGTGCTACCTTCTCCTTCTTGACTGGCTGCCTCTATGCTGTGACCTCAAGCAAGGGTGCTGTCACAGTGCTGGATGGGGAATAGAGCTGAAGTGCCAGAAGCATCAGATCTACACCCTCATTTGCATATCAAAATGCCAAGAAGGAATGGAGTGACCATGTAAAAATATTGCTGGAGTTGTCTTTAAAAGAGCTGCAAGTCCATATAAATAGCTTTGGAGGGGTAATTTCCTGCTCATAGATTGCCATTAAATTATTTAGCTTCAGTTATTATTTATTCATAACGCTTTACAATACAGGTGAGCAGACATTTTTTTTCTGAATTCTTAAAGGTATATATACTTTTTCTCTTAAGAGCAGATTATTGAATGTGTACTCATTACTATTCTCATTTGTATAAGCTTGTAAACCATACTATAATGCTTTGTCAGATCATCCGTTTAGGAATGTTTGAACTTCACTGTGATGAATTAATCAGATCACTGACCAAGCGAACAGAGTCTATTTGTGGAAAATTGGTAGGAAAAATGTTTAAAGATCACCAGGAAAGCAACAGAAGGTAAGCTGTTTACTGCAATTAGCACGATTATTGTCCGTGACGAATATTATTGAGCATTTATTCTTGTACACAAATTTGTTAAATTATTCTTACTCTTGGAGCAGTTTTCTATATTTTCATTGTAATTTAGGGATAAGTAGGAGAGTCTTTGAGCTATAGTTATATAGTTCAGCTTCTGGGGCAAAAAAGAAAATCTGTCACTAAATTTCAAATACAAATGTACCGCCTCGCGCTTGGCTGCAACCGAGCCGCTCAGATCCGCGCTCATTGGTGGGTGGCTCGAGCGCCTCCAGACCCGGGGTCACTTTGCTCTGAAAGGGTTCTGGCGCTACTTAGGGGGTGGTAGGTAGGTGTACGGCCGGAGCCGTGTTTGAGTTCATGACGCCACCCACGGGATGTGGTGAAGGTGTAGACACCACCGCTGCAGTTACGGGGCACCTGGGGGAGATGGTTATGCAGCAAGATGTTAACCCCTCCGTGGGCAGGGATGATGGCCCCGGGACCCATTGGGGAGAGTTGCTGGGCGGTGCAGGGCGGTGCGCGGCCAGATGGCACTGTTGTACTCACAGTTATTGACACACACAAGTCTCTGGTAAACAAAGTTGACGGTGGTCGGTGCCCATAGCCGGCTGCGTCTGGTCCCCCACCTGGTTCGGTGGTCTTGGCCTTTCTCCTGCACCATGTTGTGTATGTGTAGACATCCTGTGCTTCAGCAACGGGAGTCCGCTCCTCGGCTTTGTATATGTCGGAGGAGCCCGTTTGCCCGCAGACGCTGGCCCGTGGGATCTCTCTGCCTGTGCGGTGGCTTTCTATCCCCCTCTGTGGGCTGTTGTCTTCAGTCAGGACTTGGGTGGTAAAGGACCTAAAGTCCAGACCGCAATCAGCTGATTAACTCAGCCCAGTGGCTTCTGGACCTCGTTTCAGGGTCTGAGTACCCCCCCTGTGTGATCCGGTTTCCGAGTCGGTTCCCCGGGTCGTTACCGGCGGGCCACTACCCTGTCCCGGTCCACCACGGTTCCACCGAGCCGTCTTCCCAGCTCCTGCAGGCTAGGCCACCGTCTGCCTCCTAGCCAAGGTGCCCGGGCTCCAACCCTGGCACCTGTCAGTCTGTCACAGGCCTGTACCACGGTCCTGATCTCCTCCACTCAACACTAAAACTGATCTGACTACAACTGACTGTGTTTCCTGCCTCAGGCCTTCTGAACTCCTCGGTGGGTGTGGCCAACTGCCTGGCTCCACCCCCTGGTGTGTCCATCAAGCACTGAAGGAGGTGGCTAGGGTTTAATGTGGTTGGCTGGTGTTAGCTTGTGAGGGACTGGTGTTGTGCGGGGCGCTATCTGTGACTACCTGGCTAGTCCAGGGCGTCACACAAACTCCACGTGATATTAAATAAAAATATAAAACTTTAGAATCTTAAAAACAGATATTTAAATAATTAATTCTATAGCTGGACTCATAAAATGCTCATCTTAATATCAGAAGTAGAGATGAGTGATTCTGAGGTTTAATGTTCGGAGTTCGGGTTCGGAAACCGACTTAAAAGTAACAAAGTTCGGGTTCGAAATTCAAGTGAGTTATGAGTGCAAACCACTCAAGTGAACAGCGCTGTGCTTGAATATGAGTGATCCTCAGCCCTGTGCGAGCCGCGTGCAGTGTTTGAACGGCTCACACTGGTGATAAAATCGGCAGGATCAAATGTAATGTGCACACACAAAACAAACAAAAAAGAAAGTTGAAAAATTACGCCCACCCTCCCCCGGAAGTGTTCTGCTTATGGCTAGCTGCATGTGGGTAGAGCCACAAACTGCTCAATTACTGACTTCCATTGAGGTTCCGATCAAGTCGAGGTCACCAACCAAAGTTTTTTAAAGCCCGCTACACACGCTTCAATATATCTCACAATCCGTCGTTGGGGTCAAGTTGTAAGTGACGCACATCCGGCATCGTTTGTGAGGTATCTGCGTGTGACAGCTACATGCGATCAGGATTGAACGCAAAACCGTTGATCGCAAACACATCGTATCATTCTCTAGAATTGAGCGTTTTGTTGCACGAACCTAGTCAATTGTAACGTGTGACATCCCTCATACGATTTTGTTGTCTGATGCTATGTGCGCAGGTGTGCGCTCTGCACCGCAGCTTAAAAAAGGTCTGCTTCAGAGCGCAGCTGAAAAGCTGCGTTCTGAAGCGCCTCACAATGTCTGTCATGCACTAATCTCTGTCAGTCCGTCACTATCTCTGTCCCTCACTCTCTGTCCATGTCAGTCTATCCCCCTCTCTCATATACTCACCAATCCCCGATCCCCGGCGCTGCACGGCATTCACACTGCTCCGGCGGCTTTTACTGTTTTGAAAAAGCCGGCCGCCCATTAAACAATTTCGTATTCCCTGCTTTCCCCGCCCACCAGCGCCTATGATTGGTTACAGTGAGACACGCCCCCACTCTGAGTGACAGGTGTCACACTGCACCCAATCACAGCAGCCGGTGGGCGTGTCTATACTGTGTAGTGAAATAAATAATTAAATAATTAAAAAAAACGGCGTGCGGTTCCCCCCATTTTTAAAACCAGCCAGATAAAGCCATACGGCTGAAGGCTGGTATTCTCAGGATGGGGAGCTCCACGTTATGGGGAGCCCCCCACCCTAACAATATCAGCCAACAGCCGCCCAGAATTGCCGCATACATTATATGCGACAGTTCTGGGACTGTACCCGGCTCTTCCCGATTTGCCCTGGTGCGTTGGCAAATCGGGGTAATAAGGAGTTATTGGCAGCCCATAGCTGCCAATAAGTCCTAGATTAATCATGTCAGGCGTCTATGAGACACCCTCCATGATTAATCTGTAAGTTACAGTAAATAAACACACACACCAGAAAAAATCCTTTATTAGAAATAAAAACACACACATATACCCTGGTTCACCACTTTAATCAGCCCCAAAAAGCCCTCCTTGTCCGGCGTAATCCAGGATGATCCAGCGTCGCTTCCACCGCAGCTGCATGGAGGTGACCGGAGCCGCAGCAGACACAGCCGCTCCGGTCACCTCCACACAGCAAATGAACACAGCCGCGCGATCAGCTGCTGTCACTGAGGTTACCCGCGGCCACCGCTGCATCCACCGGTGGCCGCGGGTAACCTCAGTGACAGCAGCTGATCGCGCGGCTGTGTTCATTTGCTGTGTGGAGGTGACCGGAGCGGCTGTGTCTGCTGCGGCTCCGGTCACCTCCATGCAGCTGCGGTGGAAGCGACGCTGGATCATCCTGGATTACGCCGGACAAGGAGGGCTTTTTGGGGCTGATTAAAGTGGTGAACCAGGGTATATGTGTGTGTTTTTATTTCTAATAAAGGATTTTTTCTGGTGTGTGTGTTTATTTACGGTAACTTACAGATTAATCATGGAGGGTGTCTCATAGACGCCTGACATGATTAATCTAGGACTTATTGGCAGCTATGGGCTGCCAATAACTCCTTATTACCCCGATTTGCCAACGCACCAGGGCAAATCGGGAAGAGCCGGGTACAGTCCCAGAACTGTCGCATATAATGTATGCGGCAATTCTGGGCGGCTGTTGGCTGATATTGTTAGGGTGGGGGGCTCCCCATAACGTGGAGCTCCCCATCCTGAGAATACCAGCCTTCAGCCGTATGGCTTTATCTGGCTGGTTTTAAAAATGGGGGGAACCGCACGCCGTTTTTTTTAATTATTTAATTATTTATTTCACTACACAGTATAGACACGCCCACCGGCTGCTGTGATTGGGTGCAGTGTGACACCTGTCACTCAGAGTGGGGGCGTGTCTCACTGTAACCAATCATAGGCGCTGGTGGGCGGGGAAAGCAGGGAATACGAAATTGTTTAATGGGCGGCCGGCTTTTTCAAAACAGTAAAAGCCGCCGGAGCAGTGAGAAAGCCGTGCAGCGCCGGGGATCGGGGATTGGTGAGTATGAGAGAGGGCTGCTAACTTCAGTTACTCAGGAGATTAGCGGTCACCGGTGAGTCTTCACTGGTGACCGCTAATCAGGGCGCGACACAGACAGAGCCGCAGCATGACAATGAAGTCGGGTGAAGTTCACCCGAGTTCATTCTGACAGTGCGGCTCTGTCTGTGTCTGCTGTCATCTGCCATTCACCGCTGCTACATGGCTGTCTGTGTCTGCTGTTAGCGGCCATGTAGCAGAGCTGAATGGCAGATGACATAGTAAAAACGCATCCCTACACATTACACACGCTTGGCAAGTCAATAAATAAAAAAAAAAAAAAGGTGCTCAATGCATACGTCACAGAACACATGATCTAAAGGATCGCACACAAAATTGACCAATTTAACATAGACTACTAACGCTCGTGTGACAGCAAATGAACGACCAACGTGAAATCTCATAGATCCCGTATGCAACCTGGGCGTGTCACATCGCAAATGCGATTGTACAACTAATTGCAACGTGTAAAGTGGGCTTAAGGTTCAACTGTACCTGCAGAACCGAACTTCCAACTCTAATCAGCAGAATAAAACCATTCTGACATGGATTTTAAAATAAGTACACCAGTAGGGGCATAACTACAATAAGTGCAGTGGTTGCAATAGGACCTGGGCCCGAGAACCCAAAAAGTCCTTTTGGCCTATATAAAACAGACTAATGCTGTTAAAGACTTGCAATAATTGGGGGCACTATTGGAGCATTTGTATTGGGTCCATGAGCTTCTAGTTATGGCACTGTTCACCAGTTTCATCAAATCTAAGGCATCACCCTTATTTTTCAGACTACAATATGCTCCTTACAATAAGATGCCCCCTAGGTTTCGACAGCAGAAAATAGGAAAAATATTTTTCCTGTTTTTTAACACTTCCCTGGTAGTGTAAAGTGGAGGGGTCATTAGCACTAATTTTAATATAATGAGGTAGAATAAGAACGTAATACATCTATTAATAGTGCTTCTCTACAGTGTTTGTATTATACACACACAGCTCTGCTACATGCATATATGCACGTACATAAACTGCTTTGCTAAATGCACATTTGCATTTACATACACATGTATGGAATAGTGGGCAAAGAGTTACATGCATGGCATGTTTATGGTGCAGGCTCAGTAGCAGTCCATGTCAGCTGTATATTATAGCTGACACCGTGCTGCAATGGCCACAATTGGTGCTGGCACAAATCACTGTCATTCAACCCTTCACATTCCATGGTCAATAGCGACCATAGCATATAAGTAGTTGTGAAAGGGAAGAGGCTCCCTCTCTCACTCCCTGACTCACATCCTCCCCTCCTCCATTCACCGGCAATCTGGGGTTCAGATGGTTGCTATCATAATCTGAGGCCAACCAATAGCCTCCTTGTCTGAAAGATGCAGTGGCTTGTTAGACACTGCCAAGACCAAGGGTCATACCAGTGAAATTTTAAATCTGATAGTGGGATGAAGTAAAAAAGTAAAAAATAGTCTAATAGAATTTGTAAAATGAAAAAAGCAAGCAAAAATTAAACAAAATTCAGTACATTAAGATACAATAGGAAAATCTTTTCCTACTAAAAACACTATTTTTATAGTTAAATGAAAGTAAAAGAAAGTATACTAAGTGGTATTGCTGAGTCTAGAATGACCTGAGCTAAAAAGCTGTTGCATAATTTCACTCATGGTGAACACTAAACTTTTTTTCTTTTTTTTTTTTAAATGCCAAAATAAAAACATGTTCTTTTACCCAGCAAAAAAAAAGCCCCCACACTGCTTTGTCTGAGGAAAAATAAGAAAGTAATACAGTCATATGAAAAAGTTTGGAAAATTGTAACATTTTTTCTTTATAACAATTTGGGTTTTTGCAACAGCTATTTCAGTTTCATATATCTAATAACTGATGGACTGAGTAATATTTCTGGATTGGAATGAGATTTTTTTGTGCAAACAGAAAATGTGCAATCCGCATTTAAACAAAATTTGACTGGTGCAAAACTATGGGCACCTCAACATAAAAGTGACATTAATATTTTGTAGATCCTCCTTTTGCAAAAATCACAGCCTCTAGTCGCTTCCTGTAGCTTTTAATGAGTTCCTGGATCCTGGATGAAGGTATATTTGACCATTCCTGTTTACAAAACAATTCCAGTTCAGTTAAGTTTGATGGTCGCCGAGCATGGACAGCACGCTTCAAATCATCCCACAGATTTTCAATGATATTCAGGTCTGGGGACTGGGATGGCCATTCCAGAACATTGTAATTGTTCCTCTGCATGAATGCCTGAGTAGATTTGGAGAGGTGTTTTGAATCATTGTCTTGCTGAAATATCCGTCCCCTGCGTAACTTCAACTTCGTCACTGATTCTTGCACATTATTGTCAAGAATCTGCTGATACTGAGTTGAATCCATGCGACCCTCAACTTTAACAAGATTCCCGGTGCCGGCATTGGCTACACAGCCCCAAAGCATGATGGAACCTCCACCAAATTTTACTGTGGGTAGCAAGTGCTTTTCTTGGAATGCCGTGTTTTTTTGCCTCCATGCATAACGCCTTTTTGTATGACCAAACAACTCAATCTTTGTTTCATCAGTCCACAGGACCTTCTTCCAAAATGTAACTGGCTTGTCCAAATGTGCTTTTACATACCTCAGGCGACTCTGTTTGTGGCGTGCTTGCAGAAATGGCTTCTTTCGCATCCCTCTCCCATACAACTTCTCCTTGTGCAACGTGCGCTGTATTGTTGACTGATGCACAATGACACCATCTGCAGCAAGATGAAGCTGCAGGTCTTTGGAGGTGGTCTGTGGATTGTCCTTGACTGTTCTCACCATTCTTCTTCTCTGCCTTTCTGATATTTTTCTTGGCCTGCCACTTCTGGGCTTAACAAGAACTGTACCTGTGTTCTTCCATTTCCTTACTATGTTCCTCACAGTGGAAACTTCAGCAGTAAAGTATAGAAGCACGGTCTGATAGAGCGCTAAGGAGGCCACAGTATTAGATTAATTTTTTTTTTTAGAATTTATTGTTTTCTATCAGCCACAACGCGTTTCGATATACACAATATCTTCATCAGGTGGATATAAAAAACGGAATGTGGAGAGTACTATTTAAAGGGACAGGTGCGATTCCATTGGTCAGCACCAAATTAATTGAAATGTTAACCCTTAATGTATCACAACCAACCCTTCAACAATAATATAAAAGCTAATAAAAGATATTTAAAAAGGATTTTTCAAAAAGACTCTTTGCCATAAAAACATTATTTAAAAACACATGTGATAATATAATCATATAAATCATATATTAACTCCTAAAACGTAATACATAAAATCATGAGAACTTTTCAAAAAAATGATCTGAGTATGCCTGCACTACTAACATGTAATAATATTGTTATAATGTATGTCAGTGTGGGTAGATCAAGAATTTAATTTTATAAATTAGGGAATGGATATTCTTATTTTTAAAATTGCGTTAAATGTCTATTTAATCTCAACCACTGGGTGCATATGCCAGCACAATAGGTGTTGTGAATCACTTTTCCAGCACAATAGGTGCTGTGAACTGCTTTTCCAGCACAATAGGTGCTGTGAACTGCTTTTCCAGAACTGACAGGAATAGCTATTGAATCTCAAAACTGGGTGCATATCCAGCACAATAGGTGCTGTGAATCATTTTTCCAGAATCTGAGCAGTGGAATCATACATGTGCCAGCACAATGAAGGTTCCCAATTGCATTATTAAATGTCTATTGAATCTCAACCACTGGGTGCATATGCCAGCACAATAGGTGCTGTGAATCACTTTTCCAGCACAATAGGTGCTGTGAACCGCTTTTCCAGATCTGACAAAAATGTCTATTAAATCTCAACCACTGGGTGCATATGCCAGCACAATAGGTGCTGTGAATAATTTTTCCAGCACAATAGGTGCTGTGAATCACTTTTACAGAATCCGAACACTAGAATCATGCATATGCCAGCACAATAAAGGTTCTGATTCAATTGTTAAATGCTTATTGAGTCTCAACCCCTGGGTGCATATGCCAGCACAATGGGTGCTTTGAATCACTTTTCCAGAATTGACAGAAATATCTATTGATCCTCAACCACTGGGTGCATATGTCAGCACAATGGGTGCTGTGAATCATTTTTCCAGCACAATAGGTGCTGTGAATCCCTCTTTTTATTTTATTTTTTTTACTTTTTTATTTTTTTTTTTTTTCCTCCCAAACCCGAGCAACAGAATTCATTAAATCAATTCAATGTTTGGCTACATTCTCAATAGTCATATTAAGACCCTCAGGGTGTAAGGTACCCAATCTGAATATCCAGTAACTCTCTCTTTTAATAAGTCTCTCGAACCGATCGGATCCGGAGTTATCTATGTGATCAATAATTAATAATCTCAATTGTTTGGGATCCTTCTGATGTGCAATTTGAAAATGTCGAGATAGACTGTGTTGTTGGAAGCCGTTTTTGATATTGGACCTATGTTTATTCAACCTGGCGTGCATAGTTTGTACTGTACGGCCCACATACTGTAGACCGCACGTGCACTCAAGCAGGTAAATAACATAGGTGCTCTGACAGTTTAGGTGAAATTGAATAGGGAAAAGAGCATTTGTGGTCCGGGATGTAAAGCAAGTGATCTTATCACCAATAACCTCACAGCATTTACACCTAGAGGTGTTGCAGCGATAGTTTCCGTTGTTACTGGAAACAATGGTGGTTTTAGGAGAATCTTTAAGATTAGGATTACTTGGCGCTACTAGATTCTTCAAGTTTATATTCCTCCGGTAGATGATGGAGGGCTTAGGGGGGATCTGATCTCGAAGTAGCGGGTCACCCTGTAATATAAACCAGTATTTCTCTAGAAGTTTGTGAATTTGGATCCTGGATTTGCAAAAAGTGGTTACTAAACTCCATTTTCGTGGATTCAATTTATCTTCACTCTTTGTAATACTATGCTGTTTCTCTTGGATCTTTTGGATACAAAGGTCCTGAGTGAGTTGCTTAGTCTTACTAAAGGCATCCTCCAGAAGTTTAGATGGATAGCCTTTTTGTCTGAACCTTTTTCTCAGGAGATTGGATTCCTGCAGGAAATCACCATCACCGGTGCAGTTTTTTCTGACCCTCCAGTATTGCCCGTATGGAATATTGGTTATCCAACTAGGGAGGTGTCCACTGTCGAACCTCAAGTAGCTGTTGACATCTACTTGTTTGAAATGTGTCGAGGTGGACACCCCCCCATTTTCATCTAACCTCACCATCAGGTCCAAGAACTGGAGGGCACTGGAAGAAACCGCAGCGGTAAAGGTGAGACCCCAGGAATTGACATTGAGTTGAGAAATGAAGTGATTGGCTTGTAATAGAGATCCCCTCCAAATGAGGAGCAGGTCATCTATGAAGCGTGCCTTATACCGTGGTTGTGCGAGGGCTGCACAACCACATCAGGTGAGCAGATTCCTTCTTCTCCTCCTCACCGCCATCTCCCAGAACCTTCACATGCGCTCCCTTGTTTAATTTTTATCACAGTGGAAACTGGCAGTTTAAATCTCTGAGACAATTTTTTGAATCCATCCCCTGAACAACTATGTTGAATAATCTTTGTTTTCAGATCATTTGAGAGTTGTTTTAAGGAGCCCATGATGCCACTCTTCATAGGAGATTCAAGTTCGAGAACAACTTGTAAGTGGCCACCTTAAATACCTTTTCTCATGATTGGATACACCTGCCTATGAAGTTCAAATCTCAATGAGGTTACAAAACCAATTTAGTGCTTTAGTAAGTCAGTAAAAAGTAGTTAGGAGTGCTCAAATCAAGAAATTGATAAGGGTACCCATACTTTTGCACCGGTTAAATTTTGTTTAAATGTGGATTACACATTTTCTGTTAGTACAATAAACCTCATTTCAATCCAGAAATATTACTCAGTCCATCAGTTATTAGTTATATTAAACTGAAATAGCTGTTGCAAAAACCCAAATTGTTATAAAGAAAAAAGGTTAACATTAATAGGGGTGCCCAAACTTTTTCATATGACTGTAGCTCTCAGAATATGGTGCTGCAAAATCAATTACCCTTTACAAGGAGGCCTGGATTAAGGATGTGTGTTGAATAAGTGTTACATGTGCCATAGAACTCAGTGGATTTTCCACACCCAGTGAGTTTAGGCAATCCAGGGTCACCACTCCTGGGGCACTGAGGCTTTCAAACTTATCCGACCTAATGGTCTAAACTCTGGAGGGCCAGGATTTACCCCGGATGACTATATGAGCCACAAGGCGTACTAATCAGAGCACTATACCCATTGTGCATAAAGTATCAATCTGCTGGCATGGCCTCTGGATGAAGCTGCCTTTTTTAAATGAAACTACACTTGATCTTAGCCGAAAGGCTGAAAAGTTTTACATTGATTTGTTCATAGAACCATTGGTACTATGATTTCTCAAAAGTCTTTCAGATTACTTTTTTCAGCATGAAAATGCTAGGACGCATGTTGCGCTTGCTGCTGTGAGCAGTCCGTGTGGCCTAATTGTGCTACCATGGTCTACAGCATCTCCGGACTTGTTTCATATTGAGCACATCTGGAACATCATTGGTTAGCAATTGCAAAAGGAGCTGCCAGCAGCGGATGTTAATGATCTGCATGGTCAAGTGCATTCAGAGTGACAGAACATTCCTCAGATAATCATTAATAACCTCAATGATAGTATGAATAGGAGTTTGTGTGTACTTTTCTGTGTGTGGTGCTCATTGACACTAAATAAATGGAGATGTTTTGAAAATGTTGTTTCATGATTTTCATATTATTAATGTGCCGGCCGATCCTGTAATTTCCATAACTCCATTACGTTTCTTTCTTGGTGTTGCAATTTTAATATTGAGTAGTGGTATATGAAGGTGTGTATATAATAAGTGACATAAGCTCTTACATTGCTTTATGGAAGTTTTCATTTTCAAGCTTTATAGAAGTAAATAATATCACATATTTTACAGGCTTTGTGATGAATTTGAAAAGATTGCAGAAAAGGCTCTCAGCACTCCTCCAAACACACAAGAACTCATGGAATTAAAGGTATATCTGCCCATACTTTTTCAATTGAAGAAGAATGCAAATTTGAAGGACTTATTTCTGATGTTAAAAGTTGCAAGTTCCATAAAAATTCAACAATATGAATCATCAAAAAATACTGAATGATTATTTACTGAGGTTTAACTCTGTAAAGTAGTTGCTCCAGAAAACTTTTTTTCTGGATGTGCTAAGCTGGCAGGAGATCTGCATCCTTTGTATTGTAATTGTAACCATCGTTTTAATTTTCGTTTAATCTAATATATAAAGCTGAGTGTATGTGTGTGTGTGCGTGTGTGTGTATGTATGTCCGCTAAAGGAATCCGCACCATCGCATTTACAATCATGAACTTTTGCACAGACGCCTCATGTGACTCAGGGAATCTCATAGACTATGTTTTGATGGGAAAATTTAACCCCGCTCTTTACAGTTACTCTCCAAAAACCTGCCTCCATTAAAGTCAATGGAGCTGGGAGCTACAGGTCATTAATAGGAGCTGTGATTGGTTGCTATAGGCAATGAAGGACATTCTTAGTATAAGAAGCTTATATGTGAGGTAATATGATGTCTGTGGGGAGATGTATAGAGAGAGACAGACAAACAGGGAAAGAGACAGAGAGAGAGACAGACAGGGAAAGAGACAGCCAGCAAAAGAGACAGACAGGAGACAGACAATGGCAAACAGGCAAAGAGACAGACAGGGAAAGAGACAGACAGAGAGGGAAAGAGACAGGGAAAGAGACAGGAAAAGATATAGAGACAGGGAAAGAGACAGAGACAGGTAAAAGACAGGGAAAGAGACAGAGACAAGGAAAGAGACAGGGAAAGAGACAGAGATTGGGAAAGAGACAGACACAGACGGGGAAAGAGACAGACGGGGAAAGAGACAGACGGGGAAAGACACAGACAGGGAAAGACACAGACGGGGAAAGAATCAGACGCGGATAGAGTCAGATGCGGATAGAGTCAGACGCGGATAGAGTCAGACGCGGATAGAGTCAGACGCGGGTAGAGTCAGACGCGGGTAGAGTCAGACGCGGATAGAGTCAGACGCGGATAGAGTCAGACGCGGATAGAGTCAGACGCGGATAGAGTCAGACGCGGATAGAGTCAGACGCGGGAAGAGTCAGACGGGGAAAGAGTCAGACGGGACAGAGACAGATGGGGAAAGAGACAGACACACAGAAAGCCACATAGATTGAGACAGACAGACAGACACAGACAGACACAGAGATAAAGAGAGACAGACAGACAGACACAGAGATAGAGAGAGACAGACAGACACAGAGATAGAGAGAGAGACAGAGAGACTGATACAGAGACAGACAGAGAGATAGACACAGACAGAGAGATAGACACAGGCAGACAGACAGAGACAGACATGGATAAATACCGAGACATACATGGATAGAGACAGAGAGACAGTTACACAGAGACAAACAGAGATAGATAGGAAAGAGACAGACATAGAGACAGACACACAGAGACAGATAGAGACAGACAGGGAAATAGACAGAACGAGACGGACAGAACGAGACAGACAGAACGAGACAGACAGAACGAGACAGACAGAACGAGACAGACAGAACGAGACAGACAGAACGAGACAGACCGAATGAGACAGACAGAACGAGACAGACAGAACGAGACAGACAGAACGAGACAGACACAGAGACAGACAGACAGACACAGAGACAGACAGAGATTGGGAGAGAAACCGAGAGACAGTTACTATCCCGGGCAATGTCGGGTATTACAGCTAGTAAATTAGTAGAATGCATGAAAATAAGCAACTTTGTAATAGATCTTATCAGACAAATCTGCTTCTTTCTCTGCGAGAATTCACCAGTCATTATCAAAATTCTCAATTCTGATGAAAAATCTGTATTCAGTGAAGACTTTCCTGTTACTGAGATAAGAGTGTCTTATTTTCAAGGAAACACGGTGGAAATGGCAGTTATTACTGATGAGATTCTACGACAATGGGAGAAGCAAGTGTCAGAGCTCCGACCCTCCTCATTCTCCCTGTTCTATCTACATAGGAGATGACAGTTGTTTCTGATCAGATTCTATGTAGATAGTAGAAGGAGGAGGGGGTGAGCTTTGCCTCTAGCTCCTCCCTCTGCCTCTAGCTCCTCCCTCTTCTATGTAGCTAGAATATCATCAGTAACAACTGCCATCTCCTATCTCAGTAATGGAAAAATCTTCACTGAATACAAATTTTACCTTAGAATTAAGAATTTTGATAATAACTGATCAATTCTGGCAAATTTATCTGATAAGATTTATTACAAAGTTTATTTTCATGTGTACTATTGATTTATCAAATGAGAATAGTTTAGAGTTTTGATTTAATGATTTAGAGCAGTCAGACTGTGGAATGCCCTACCACAAGAGGTAGCAATGGCAGACACTATAACAAGTTTTAAAAAAAGGGCTTGATGATTTCCTCAGTACACACAACACTGCCGGTTATAAATGATTTAGTGACAAAATATATAATTGGTGAAGGAAGGTTGAACTAGATGGATCTAGGTCTTTTTTCAGCCTTTGTAACTATGTCAAAAACTGTAAAAATTAAAACAACGGTTGCGTTTTAGGTACAGTATAGGTGCGCAGTAAGTTGTAGAGCAACAGGTATCGTACACTTGTCCTAGTCATAAGATTAAGACAGATGCATACCTGCTGCTTGATTACAGTGACATCGTAGATCTTTAAAGATATGACGACACCAGTCCCGATCACCTTCTGATGGAAAAGAGATACTTTAGTATTCCTCAAATTGCATCTATAGATATCTAAAAGTTACAGTATTAACATGAAATTCCACCACTGTTCTTATTAGTGGTGCAAATAGAGTCCAATGGGCTTCAGTTCAAAATTTGTACCTGGGTCTCCACCTGCATGATAGTTGATGTATGGGCCCCTGCAGCCTTCTAAATCCTATAAAAATATGCGTCTTCAACCCCCATATAATAATGTCCCCATTCTAGCTCTTTCCTGTGTTATTGCCCGTCATCCTGACCCCTTTATTTAATAATGTCCCCAACTGGGCTTCTTCCTGATATAGTGTCCCCTATCCTGAGCCTTATCCAGTAATAAGTTCCCCCATCCTGGGCCCTTTATTTAATAATGTCCCCAATCTGGGTTCTTTCTTGGCATAATATCCCCCATCCTGGGCCCCTTCCTATAATAATGTATTCGAACTTTGGCCCCTTCCAGGAATAATTTCCTCCATCTTGGGCCTTTTATTTAATAATGTCCCCCATTAGGGCTCCTTCCTAGTATAATGGCACCCATCATGTGCCCCTTCCTAAAATATTCTACTCCAACCTGGGCCCCTTCCAGTAAAAATGCCCCCATCCTGGATGCCTTCAAGTAATAATTTCCCCCATCCTAAGTCCCTTTTTTAATAATGTCCTCTATATTGGGCCTCTTCTAGTAATAATGCCCCTTATCTTGGTCCCTTTCCTATAAAATTGTCCCCCATTTAGGCTCCTTCCTGTTATATTATCACCCTATCCCTGGAACCTTCTAGTAATATTGTCCCCTATCCTGGCCCCTTTATTTAAAAATGTCCCCATCTAAACTTCTTCCTTGTTTAATGTCCCCCATCCTGGGCCCTTCTTTAGAATAATTTGCACCATCCTGGGCCCCTTCCAATAATACAATAATAATGTTCCAGATCACGGGCTCTTCCTGTAATAAGGTCCTGCATCCTAGGCTTCTTCCTGGTATTATGTCTCCCCATCCTGGGCCCCTTCTATAATAATGTACTTCATCCTAGACACTTTCTTATAATAATATTACCCATCTTGGCCTGTTTTAGAATAATGTCCGCCATACTGACCCTTTCCAGTAATAATATGCCCCATCCTGTCCACTTTATTTAAAAATGTCCCCCATTCAAGAATCCTTTTTTGTGTAATCTCTTATATCCTAGGCCATTACTTAATAATGTCCTCCATCCTGGCATCTTTCTTTAATAATGTCCTTATCCTAACCACTTTTTGAATTAATGAAACCCATCCTGGGCCCTTATATTTAAAATTGTCCCCATCCATACTGTTTCCTAGTATAATGTCCTCCATCCTGGGCCCCTTCCTTTAAATATGCCCTCCATTCTGGGCACCTTCCTGGTATAATGTCCCTCATCCTGGGCCCTTTCCTGGTATTATGTCCCCCATCCTGGGCTCCTTCCTGTAATAATGTCCTCCATTCTGTGCACTTTCCAGTAATAATGTCCCCCATCATGGTCCCTTTATTTAATAATACCCACCATCCGGGCTCCTTCCTGGTTTAATGTCCTCCATCCTGGGCCCATTCCTGGTGTTATGACCCCATACATCCTCCATCCTTGGCCACTTCCTACAATAATGTCCTCCATTGTGTGCATCTTAGTATAACAATATCCCCCATTCTGGGTTTAATAATAATATTTAAATATTTAATAATGTCCTCCACCCTAGGCCTCATCCTATAATAATTTTTTTCCATCCTAGCCCCCTTTTAATTTTAAAATCCCTCATCCTGGTACCTTCATTTAATACTCCTTCCCCTCCTTCATAGTCACCGATCACCGGCATGGCACGATGCGTCTGTCACACTGCTCCCGCAGCTTCTCCTGCTTCTGAAAGTGCCGGCTGCTTATTAGGTCATCTCATATTCACTGCTTCCCTCGCCCACCAGTGCCTATGAGTGGTTGCAGTCAGATGAGCCCCCACGCTGAGTGACAGCTGTCTTACTGCAACCAATCACAGCCGCCGTTGGGTGGGTCTATATCGTGCAGTAAAATAAGTAATAAAAAATGATGCATGCGTTTTGGATGCATTTTTTTTTGTCAAACGCAGTGTTTACAGTTGTCAAAGTCTGCCAGAGGGTGCATTTTTTTTAACAAATCAAGAACGTAGCATACAGACATACACTAAGAGTTTGCCTACCACAGGCAGCGCAGTGTCAGTGTCATGCACCACCCATGGTGGGCAAGCCAACGTCAGCTGCTGACCTTTGAGTGGCGTGTATGAATTCTCACATCCAGCTGAAATAGGCGCTGACATCGGTGGTTGTGGTTGCACCCACTGCGACTGCTATCGTTACGCCCCTGGTTATTTTCCAAGAGCACTCTTATTTCCAAAAGTATTAGTTATTCTGTAAGCAACACACAAGTAGACGTGCATCTTGATACTGATATTCAGCAATTACATGAAATAAATTATTTTGTTTTTGTTTTTTTTTCTCCAGGAGTACATTAAGAAGGTGGAAGCTCAGGATATGATGTTTATGGAGCAGCAACTTGTAGAATCCAAAATTCGCCTCTTGTTCCTTGTGGATTATGTAACTTTGTCCCCTTCAGATATTCGTTTGAACAATAGTACCTTTCAGTGGCATGGCCGAATGGGAGAAGTTTTTGAGGAGCACAGGAAGATAATTAGGGACAAGACAGATCAGTATCAAGAAGGACTGAAGGTTAGCAACATATACATTTCTGTTATGAGCTTATTTTTGAGATTACACATTAGTGTTACACATTTATAACAGTGCGATATTAGAAATTTAGTTCATACAAAATATGCTTTGTAGCTTTCATTCTGTTGTGTACAAATTATGTGCAATACTTGTTTTAAAGTTGTGACCTTGCTTCTTTTTAATGAAACTTTGTCCAGCTGCGTTGTGAGAGGTTTATTGAAGAATTAGAGAGCTACGGCAAGCAAGTTAAAGAATTTGAAGCATATGGTGATATCCAGGAGGTGAACAGATACCTGAAGAAAGCACAATCTCTAAATTCAAAGTTGGAACAAGCCAATGAAAAGGTTAGTATTTATATTGACTGTGTACTATTGTATAATATTCAGTTATTTCACACCTAAAATGTTACAAAAGGACATGTTTCTACTTAATAAATGCACTGTAGATTTTACGCTAAATATTTGTTGGAGGATAATCCACAGCGTGTTACTGTAGTTGTATAGTGGATGGGATTTTGTCAGATCTCAACCATATGGTACATGAATAAATCAATCTACAGGCAGCTTAAAATGACCTAAAATGACAGTTTTGGACCCGCAACAGGTCAAATTAGGCTGGGGCCACACGAGCATTACTGTGAGTGCATCGCATGACACTCGGCTCCTGCTCTGCCGAGTGTCATACTTCTGTGATGCGATCCTGCGATTGCAGCACAGCTGTGGAGTAGAGGGAGGGACTAATGCTCCTATCTCCTCCAGTGTCAGCTGATGCGTATATCGCACTGCAGTCCACTGTAATGCGAGTGCAGTGTGATATTTCTCTCTCACCCATAGACTTGCATGGGTGCGAGAGAAAACAAATAGGATTCCACCCGCAGCACGCTGCAATTGTTTTCTCAGTCCGATTAGGGCTGAGAAAAAAATCGCTCATGGGAACGACCCCATAAAGTAACATTGGTACAAGTGGAATGTGATTTTTTTATCGCATTCCACTCGCTCCGTTTTACTCGTCGTGTGTCCTTAGCCTTCAGCCGCTGATGTACACTGTGGATTTCACCCAGTGCATCATTTGCAACATATTTTCAATGATATTAGCAACAAAATCTACACTACTTTGGTACATAATTTACATGTGGGAATTTTGCTGCAGAAATTTCGCGTTGCTGATGTCTGTCTTAAGCTGGGTTCACACAAGGTATTTTTACAAAGATTGTAGTGAGACAGATATAGCTCCAAAATCCATATTGTAAAACCACTAAACCCTGGTTCTAGCTAAATATCACACGGCCCGATGGATACTCGTGGTGGATGGAATACGATTCAGACAAGGGCATAATTGCCAAAATAAAGACTAAGATTCCTCATTCGGGCCCCATTCCCTATGATGGATTATGGTTCAGTCTTCAATACAATGGTGTTGGAAATTGTGGGAAAGACAATAACTGTTTCTATATACATACACATGACTTAACCAAGGACAATGAGACAGTATATCAGAAGGGTATTGAGGGCTGTACATCATCATTTATTAGACGGACTTTTAGGAGGGAGCGGGGTAGCTGTATCTCGGGTATGACGGGAAAACAAATGAACAATACGTGGTGTGCTCATAAAGTCATGAAGGGGCTTCTGAATCTGCTTTATTGTGTACAAAGTCAAACTCACTTTTGTATTTTCCCAGAGGGAGTGTTTTTGGTTTGTGGGAATCGTGCTCACAAGTGGGTGAGCCCTGACATGAGAGGGGTTTGCACACTTGCCAGACTAACACCAGCCACTTTCATAGTTCCTCATAGTAAAGTAGATGTAGCAGCTGTCCCAATTCATACCTTGTATAAACGAGCAGCAGATAATATACCCCGGCCAAATGGAAAGCCTCATATAGTAGAATTGGGAAAAGCATATAAGGTATTTAGTGCTATTTTCATACACCCTTTCTTAATACAAATGTGGGACATGCTAGTAGAGGCCACTGACTACCTGGATGATCAAATTTTTCGGGTTCTTGAGATTCTTAATGCTACCAATGCTATACAAAAACAAGTAATTGTAGTCACTAACCAGCATACTATAGTGCCAGACTTTGTGACAGTAAAAGACAGAGGAATGTGTCAAATAATCCTGCCTGTTGCCATTACATTGACCCTGCAGGCAACCTCCAGGTTAGAGCAGATATACAGAAAACAAGTGAACTTAGGGATAAATGGTTAAAAGAGCACGATGCCAACAAAGACTCCTGGTGGGGAAATACATTTTCTTTTATGAATCCAGCTAATTGGTTTAAGGCCTAGCAGGTTGGGTTTCTGGCATTATACAAACCTGTATGCAAATATTGTTATTCTGTCTATTGCTTTATATAGCTGTAAAAGCATTGATATATGCATTAGCTAAACTACTGAATAATGTATGTTTTAAGAGTTCCAGTATTGAACCCTCTGTAGTTTACTACGGACCCCAAATGGCCTCTGCTGATGGGGAGTAGGTGTCCACACTGAGGGTGGATGGGTGAAGTGGTAGGAAGACCCCTCATGGGTACTAGGCCCATGAGCCCAGCAGCTCCTGTTTGGACGCCTACTGACCCTGTAGTGAAGGTTATACCATTTACAAAAGGGGGAAATTGATATAGAAGGGTTAATAGTTTCTATATTTCTTGATTTTAAATACTTTATTGTTCCATTAGTATATATGGTGTAAGTTCATAGCCATTGTGTGGCCTTCGAGGCAGTGGAACAAGCTCAAGGATTATTGTTGTTTGCTAGATGTTCTTCTTATCTCATATGCATGACTCTACATTTTTGTTTTTCTTAAACTTAAAGGTCATATGATCAACTTGTAAATTTCTACTCAAAGCTTTTTTTGCAATATCACATTGATCTGTAAATGGTATAAATTATCTGTGCAATGGCTGAATAAACAGAAAACTGATCATGCTCACTTGAATGCAGGTCTTTTCTCCGAGCGCTCGATATTGACTAGGCAAAAAGGCCTACGTCAACAGGACCTCACTGGTGATCCCATAAGCTGACTTTTGTGACAAAACAGAACAGCTACAACACCTTCCAAGAGTATCTTCACATCTTTTTTCAGGCAGATTCCACCTGGAAATCACCTGGAAAAAAAGTTCTCAATAAACAGTCAAATGAAGATATGTACTGCAATGTCAGAACAAATTGCTGTTCATATTTTAAGTCTTTTGTAACTTATTTTAACAGCTTCATGCTTCGAAAGCCATGAAGTGGCTAAAAAAAAGTGACATGACCATTATTTGGCTGGATTCATACGATCGCATGAAAAAACGCTCCCATTCTCTTCCAGGAGAGTCGGACCAGTGGTATCCGTGTGGTAGTCCGTGCGTACTGCGAGTGCTATGCAAGTGCATGATTTTTTTTCTCACTTGTCATCCGTGTGCTGTCAGTGTGCTGTTAGTGTCCGCTACGTGTGCAATCATTTTTTTTCTCAGCAGATGTTAATTATTTACAGTCATTTACAGGACCATTTACAGTGTTCTGTGCTTCATGATAGTAATGTATCCATGAAAACAGATGCCACTAGGATGGTCCGTGTGGTGTCCGTTTTTTCCTCGCACCTACTGACTTGTATTGGCGAGTCTCGCACGATTTCGGCATCAAAGCGCAGCATGTTGCAACTTTTTGCTGATCCAGAATCTGGATGGGAAAAAAACTGACCCTCTGCTCTCCCTCATTGAATAACATTGGTCCAAGTGCAGTGAGAGATTTACTCACATTGCACTCACACAAGTCATACGCTCTTGTAAGCGTACCCTAAGGCTATGTGCGCACAATGCGGATTTAACGCGGAATTTGCCTTGGATTTCCGCGGATTTGCTGCAGAAAATGTGTCTAACATTGCTGCTGTCATTCCCCAGCATTTCCTATGGGTTTTAAAAAATGCTGTGCGCACACTGCATTTTTTTATACCTGCGGATTTACCCGCAGATTTTCCGCTGCTGAATTAATGAGCATGTCACTTCTTTTCCGCAGGGGCCTGCGGTTTTTCCATACATAATGGTAAACCAAACCAAACTACGGAAAATCCACTGTAAATCTGCAGCAAAATCCGCGGCAAAAACGCACTCGGATTTCATTGCAGTTTTGGTGCGTTTTTTTACCATAGGTGCAGGATTCTTTCAGAGGGTCCGGATTTTTCTTAAGAGATAGTCACTTTCTAGTGCGCACATGGCCTAAAAGTGACTTTGGGATAAAAGTCTTTATCGGCAAAGCTGCTGCAAAAACAACGGCACCTCTGGTGTTTTACTGAAGCATCTCATGTGTGTAAGATACCTTGTTCACATACCTAAATACTACTGGATCAAGTTTTCTTTTGATTTCAATGGAAAATTTGCAACAAGCAACATCTCTTCATGAAATACCTCAAAAAATGTCTACATTTTTAAGCTCAATCAATAGATCTAGAAAAAACTACCTTTACGCAACAAAAAGTGAAAAAAAAAAACCCCAACAAAACTCTAAATATTTTTTCGTCAGTTTGGCTTCAATTCATTAATACGATTAGAGTTTAGCTCTAACACTGCTGCAGGGCAGCTGTAGGAAGCACCAAATTAAGCAGATTGGTGCCTCTTAGGCCCTTTTCACACGTCTGTGATTCTGGTACGTTTGTGCTTTTTTTTATACGTACCAGAATCACTGACATACGAAGACCCATTATAATCAATGGGTCTGCTCACACATCAGTGATTTTTCACTAAACGTGTCTCTGTGTAGCGTACACCCTTGGCCGTGATTCTGCACGGAGACATGTCAGTTTTTGTCTGGCATCACTGATGACCCACGGACCACACTATGGTGTGATCCGTGTGTGATCAGTGAAAGACGTACCAGAAAATCGCGGACATATTAAAAATGTTCAACTTACCTTGCCTGCGATTCGCTCTGGAGCCTCTGCTTTCGGCAGCTCCTGCCTGGCTCATGAATATTCATGGTAGCAGGAACTGCCGACCAGGAAGTAGCTGCTGGGAGCGGTGGGCGGACCGAGGAGATCAGCACCATGGACAGCAGTAGTGAAGGCAGGTGAGTAATGTCCATATGCAATCACGGATTGCACATGGACAACCCACGTGTGCCGTGAATCACGGAACACGGAGGGACATGTGCGTGTTTTACACGTCAGTGAAGAACGTCAGTGTTTTTCACTGACGTGTGAAACAGGCCTTAAGGCCACTTTACATGCAGAGATAAATCTTTGGCAGAACTGTGGTTGCAGTGAAATCATGGACATAATGTTCCATTTTTACACAGCCACAAACCTGGCACTGATTGTCCACAATTTCACTGCTGCCACAGATCTGCCACAGATCTGCCACAGATCTGCCACAGATTTATCTCTGTGTGTAAAGTGGCCTTTAGTGGTCTCTTGGAGGGTCTTTATCTTTGGTGCCTTTATTTTGACGTAATGTTTTATTGTTTTTTGCTTACACAATTATACTTAATAGAAATGATTAGTCTCTGAAATTACATTTATTTTATGTTGGTTGTTTATAATGAACCTGATTTCCCTGTAGATCTATATGCATATGCCATCCAATGAGAAATTATATTATAATTTGTTGTTTATTGCCGCTGTGTACCTTTTATAATTATAGTGTGCTGTCAGCCTGGTTTTTTTTTCCTTGAGCTTTTACAATAAGAACAAACATCACTCCATACAGTAGAAAAATATTTCACTATTTATATGCAAATACAATACAGACAATAACTAAATAGAATAGACACAAATCCAGATAAACATGGAATGTGCACACACTGATATGGGCAAGGACCACATATGATGAAACAGCATGGACAATATCCAACACTACATACAGTTGAAATCATAAATTTATATACACTGTCTGAAAAGACAAATCTGCATGTTTTTCTCACTATCTGACATGAAATCAGAATAAACATTTCCCATTTTAGGTCAATTAGGAATCATGATTCATGTTTGCCAAATGCCAGAATAATGAGAGAGAATGTTTTAGGGCATTTTTCTTACTTTCTGCAAAGTCAAAAGTTTACATACAATTCAATAGTATTTGGTACCATTGTCCTTAACCCCTTCAGCCCCACGGCGTTTTCCATTTTTCCGTCTTTTTTTTGCTCCCCTTCTTCCGAGAGCCGTAACTTTTTTATTGTTCTGTCAATCTTACCATATGAGGGCTTGTTTTTTGCGGGACGAGTTGTACTTTTAAATGAAACCATAAGTTGTACCATATAATGTACTGGAAAACAGCAAAAAAAATTCCAAGTGTGGAAAAACTGCAAAAAAAGTGTGATCGCACAATAGTTTTTGGGATATTTTATTCACCATATTCACTACATGGTAAAACTGATGTGTTGCTGTGATGCCTCAGGTCGGTGCGAGTTTGTAGACACCAAACATATAGGTTTACTTGTATCTAAGGGGCTACAAAAAATTCACAAGTCTGTCCAATAAAAGTGGCGCACATTTTGCGCCATTTTACGAAACCCGTAGCGTTCTCATTTTTTTTGGGATCTATGGCTCAGTGACGGCTTATTTTTTGCATCTCAAGCTGACATTTCTAATGGTACCATTTTTGCAGATGCTACGTTTTTATCGCATGTTATTGCATTTTGCGCAAAACTTGTGGCGACCAAAAAACGCTACGCCGTTTACTGATCAGATTAATTGATTTTACATTTACATTTTTGATAGATCAGGAAATTCTGAACGTGGCGATCCCAAATATATATATATTTTTTTTATTTTTTTTTAACCCTTTAGTTTTCAATGGGGTGAAAGGGGGGTGATTTGAACTTTTAGTTTTTTTATTTTTTATTTTTTAAAACTTTTTATTTTTACTTTGTTTTTTTTATTTTACTAGTCCCCCTAGGGGAGTATATGGATCATCAATCTGATCTCTCTTCCATATCTGTAGATCTCAGCTACAGAGCTGAGAACTGCAGATACGCTGCTTTGCTCTCAATGCTGGCACTGAGAGAAAGTGACTCATGTTAGCTACAGGTGTCATCACATGACCCTGTGCTACTATGGCAACCACCAGAAGTCACGTGATCACGCACGTGACTTCTGGTGGGGGTGGCGGTAAGTAAAAGTAATGGCCGCGCGCCTGTATACATCTCACTGCCAGATTTTGGCAGTCAGATGTAAGGGGTTAAAAGTTGCGGGTGGAAGCGATTCCACTCGTAACTTGCAGGCACACATGTCAGCTGTTGAAATATATCCGTCATGGGTCGTGAAGGGGTTAAACTGTATGAGGTGGGTCAAACGTTTTCAATATCCTTCCACAAGCTTCTCACAATAGGTAGCAGGAATTTGGGCCCATTCCTCTTGATATAATTGGTGTAACTGAGCCATGTTTGTAGGTCACCTTGCTCTCACCTGACTTTAGCTTTGTGCATTAATTTTCAATAGAATTGAGATCAAGGATTTCTGATGGACACTCCAAAACACTGACTTTGTTATTCTTAAGCCACTTAGTAACCAGTGTGGCAGTATGCTTCGGGGTCATTAATCATTATCCATTTGGAAGACCCATTTCCACCCAAGGTTTAAGTTTCTGGCTGATGTCTTGAGATGTTACTTCAGTATTCCACATAATTTTCTTTCTTCATGCCATCTATTTTGTGAAGTGCACCAGTCCCTCCTGCAGCAAAACAACCCCACAACATGATGCTGCCACCACTGTGTTTCATAGTTGGGATGATGTTCTTAGGTTTCAAAGCTTCTCCATTTTTCCTCCAAACGTAATGATGGTCATTATGGCCAAACAGTTCAATTTTAGTTTTGGCAGACCCCAGGACATGTCTCCAAAAATTAAGGTCTTTGTTAATGTGTGCATTTGTAAACATTAATCTGGCTTGTTTATGTTTCTTTTGGAGTCATGGCTTCTTCCTGGCAGAGTGGCCTTTCAGCCCATGTTGAAACAGTATTCGTTTCACTGCAGATAATAACACAATGTTACCAGCTTCCGTCAGCATTTTCATAAGGTCTTTTGCTTTTGTTCTCTGGTTGATATGCACATGTCTGACCAAAGCATATTCATCTTTGGTACACACAACCCATCTCCTTCCTGAGCGGCATGATGGCTGGACATTCCCATCTTGTTTGTACTTCCATATAATTGTTTGTACAGATGAACAAGGCACGCTCAAGTATCTAAAAATTGTACCAAGGGATGAACCAGACTTGTGCAAGTCAACGATTCTCTTCCTGAGATATTGGCTAATTTCTTTTGGTTTCCCCATGCTGCTACACAAAGAAGCAGTATGTTTCAGGTGTGCATTAAAATACAACCACTGATGTGTCTCTAAAAACATGACATCATCATATGGGCTGTCACATACTATTTAAAGGCACAGTACTCAGTGTATATAAACTTTTGACTTTGCAGAAAGTAATACAAATGCCTTAAAACATTCTCTCTCCCTCATTATTCTGGCATTTGGCAAAAAAAAATAATTTTAGTAATCCTAATTAACCTAAAAGGGGAAAGGTTTATTCTGATTTCATATCAAATAGTGAGAAAAACATATGTGTCTTTTAGATAAAGTATGTAAACTTCTGGTTTCAACTGTATGTATTATCTAGAGGTCTAAAAGAACACAGACTGTAGTGACTTCAATCATGTAAAAAAAAGATCGGCAGTGGAATAAGAATACAAGGAAGATCTTATCAAATGGGTAAACAAGCTTAAGGCTATGTGTGCACTTAGCTTTTTTTTCCTGGGTTTCCGTAGCGTTTTGAGCTGCAGCGTTTTCATGCCAAATTGCATGCTTTTTGATTTCCAGGAAATCTATGGAAAATAGGGCTTTCTTGTGCGCACAATGCTCTTAAAAACGCAGCGTTTTAGGTGCGTAAAATTTATCAAAATCTCTGCGTTTGAAGAAGCAGCATGTCAATTGTTTTTGCCATTTTGGCTGCGTTCTACACCCATTGAAATCAATGAGTTGTAGAAAAACACTGCCAGAATGTGAAGCAGTGTGTTTGCACTGCATTATTGTTGCGATCCGCATTTTTTTTAACATAACAAAGGCAGGTCTTTCTGTCTCTCTCTCTCTGTCGGTTGGTCTGTCAGCCAGTCTCTCTCTGTCTCTATGTCTCTCTCTGTCCATGTCGGTCTCTCCCTCCCACCCCCTCTCTCATACTCACTGATCTACAATCAGCAGCGCTGCACTGCACAGCGTTCACACTGTGGTGGCTTCTCTTTTAAAAATGCCGGCCGCTCATTAATCCATCACGTATTCCCTGCCCACCGGCGCCTATGATTGGTTGCAGTCAGACACGCCCCCATGCTGAGTGACAGCTGTCTCACTGCAACCAATCACAGCCGCCGGTGGGCGTGTCTATATCGAAAAGTTAAAAAAATAAATAAATAATTGGAAAAAAAATGACGTATGGTCCCCCCAATTTGGATACCAGCCAGGGTAAAGCCACATGGCTGAAGGCTGGGATTTTATGGATGGGGAGCTCCACATTATGGGGAGCCCCCCAGCCTAACAATATCAGCCAGCAGCTGCCCGGATATTGCCGCATCCATTAGATGCGACAGTCCCGGGACTCTACCCGGCTCATCCCGAATTGCCCTGGTGCGGTGGCAAACGGGGTAATAAGGAGTTAATGGCAGCAGCCCATAGCTGCCACTAAGTCCTAGGTTAATCATGGCAGGCGTCTCCCTGAGATACCTTCCATGATTAACCTGTAAGTTAAAGAAAATAAACACACATCCAAAAAATCCTTTATTTGTAATAAAAGACAAAAAAAACCCTCTTTCACCACTTTATTAATCCCTCAAAAACACCTCCAGGTCCGACGTAATCAATGCAAGGTTCCACAACGCTTCCAGCTCTGCTACATCGTAAGCTGACAGGAGCGGCAGTAGAACACCGCCGCTCCTGTGAGCTCCATGCAGCAACTGTGCTGTCACTGAAGTTACTCGCGGCCACCACTCTCAGGTGGAGGACTGCAGCTGTGGCCGCGAGTGACGGCACAGCTGATCGCGCGACTCACTGCAGTCACTCAGGGGATTTGCGATCACTGGTGAGTCCTTCACGTGTGACCGCAAATCAAGCCGCGGCACACGCACAGAGCCGCGCGATCACAATGAAGTCGGGTGTAGTTCATCCGAGTTCATTCTGATCGCACTACTCTATCTCGCAGCCAGCCATGCTCTTTTTGACAGTGCGGTCCCACTTGGCTCTGCTGCAAGTCTATGGGGATGCTGCAGAGCTGAGTGGGACCGTACTGTGAAAAATGTGCGTTCAGGATGCTTTTCCCACTCTGACTATGGCAGAGAAAGCATCCAGAACGCATGAATTCTCCAGGAATGTGCGCATGTTGCGTTCTGCCGAATGCGTCTCAGAACGCAGCTCCGTTCTGAGATGCACAGGCAGTGACTAACACGCTGCAGAATTGAACGCAATGTGCGCACATAGCCTAAAAGTATCGTGCTTACCCATCCCAAATTTTCTAGGAATCAATGACTCAGTGGATAAATTTATTAGGATCTGGACACCCTGGACCCTGGCTCTTGATTCCCTACCATTTCAGAACCTTATTGGTAACGCATGACGCGTGTTACGTTAGTCCAATGTAGCGGCCCGTGTACTGGGGAAGTAACCTCTACCATGCCTTCCCTCCCTCTCTTTCTGTTGCTCTTCTCTCCCCCTTTTCCTTCTCTTCTTTTCCTTATCTTTCCTCCTTGCTACTTTCCTTTCTCTCTGGCTCTTGTTAAATCTTCACATTTTTTCCTTTTCTTTTTTGTTTTCGGCAGTAGCCTCGCTTTGTTTGAGGTGTAGTTCTCCTTTGGGAGGAGATTGTCTTTATTATAAAAGGTGGTTGGTTACATATCATATGCGTGCCTTATGATAGTTAGTAAGAGAAGGGGTGTTAGTTAGGATGTGGCTTATACTCTTCTCTGTAAGTTGACATGAAGTAATCACGTATTTGAATCTTCTTTTTTTCCTTCCTGTAAATTCTCTTGTTTACTTTAATAAAGAAAGATTAAACACAAATTTTCTAGGAATAACTTTGTATATTATAGCAATCAACAATTTACTTGGAGGGAGTCTACAAACAGTGCTAGTATTGTGTTTGGGCACATTTTACAGAAAGTATCTTTCTCAGAATTTCAAGGTTTTTTTAAGAGTTTCATATAGATATTTTTATAATAGACAAATTAAGATAGTGAGTTTGATGCCTATGTATTAGGGTGTTCTATTTTTCCGAAGTTAAGATTTTCATATGACTTTGCTTGAATCCTTGGTCCAACTCATCTAAAGGATCAATGTAAAAAATTTTAGCGAAATCGATTAATATTTAGGGGTTGCACACTTTGATCACTTTTATCTGAATGGTTGGTAAAGGCCATATATGTACTCAATATTGTGTTATTCACTAAACAATTGCATATTTCTAATACCGAGTTGAAAGGAATAAAAAAAGCAGCACACTTTGTCTATCTAATTAATATATGTCCGCTTTTGGCAAGAGGCAGTTGTAAGTCGATGGGCTCCAAAGAATGATTTGGATATACTACAGCTTTTTCAATATTGTCCACATATAGATGTCAGAGAAAGTGCCCTCACAGTGGCTAAGAGACACCTTTGGTATCTGTCAGAAACTAATATAGGATTGGCATTTTTAGATGAACATATCGGTCAGTCTGAGAAGGATAAGATGTTTGAAAATTTAAGAATGAAACCTGCAAAGGAAAATGAACTGAAACGGTTGAAAGGTAAAAACCTAGTTTTTGAAGGAAAAGACATCAGCGATTTTGTTACAAGTAAAACAAAGACATTTTTTGAATTGTTTGGGATCCATGACGTAGAAGAATTTTGCAGTGATACGCTAAGAAGCTCCGTCAATGCTCTTAAGGTGGTGAATGACACCGCGGAAAGGGGCATTGCTCTGATAAAGAAGTTTAATAATTCAATCAGAGATGAACAACAGAAACAGTTCTTGTTAAGAGTTGTCGAGTATCATAGAAAAGCAGTCACCAAGCGAACAAAAGGAGTTGCATCTTTCACAGCACATTAGTGTAAATCATTTAATACGTATGATACTGCCGTTCAATGTTACTGTTTCTTGTCACTATTATTCTAAGTTTTTAATTATTTGAATTTCTAATAAAAAATACGTAACATTGAAAATCTGTTTTTTGCGTACTTTTATTAAACTGATAAAAGTGTGCAACCTCTAAATATTGTTCGATCGTCTTAAAATTTGGCATATATACTTTTTACATTAGCGAGACTTGGGGCGTAAGCAAAGTCTGCAAAAATGTGACATTTTAATTGTTACCATACAAAATTAAACACCCTACTATGTATGAATATATTTATTAAAAGGTTTTAAAAAATTCTTTGGTAGAAATGTTGAGCCCCAATGGCTGAGCTATCAATTCATATGTATACCCCTTTACGGCAATGTATATCTTTCTGAGCAGTTTTGCATTTGTTGCAACCTTTTGCCATTTTTAATATGGTTTTCCTGCAAAATCATGTGGCTCTCATCTTGGAACATGTTTGGAGATAAGAGAAAAGGTAAGGTAGGACACATCTGTATTACATGTGGAGCAGGGACTCCCATGTGGTGGCCCAGGGGTCACATGTGATTCTTATGTGACTAATGTGTCCAATGCTAATGTAACTGTCCTTCCCATGATAATGATAAGTCATGAGCGCTCCTGAATGCTGATTGCTCTGCCCATCAAAAGAAATGAAAGCGTTACTCTGTTTTTCTCACTGCTATGGTGGTATAGTGTTATCTTTCACATCTATTAAATTATTCAACCCTGTTAAGCTAGAAAGTTACATTTCTACAATGTATTTTGTCATTAAAAGTGTGATTTTACTGTGGTATTTGAAATTTCAGGTCGACCAGCTTAACTTGGAGGAAGAAGCATTCGGTTGGGCAGCATCACAATATCCACAAAGGAAAAAGATTCAAGACTCTCTTAATCCATATCTGAAGCTCTATGAGACTGTAGTGGAGTTTAACACAAAGTATAAAAATTGGATGGAAGGACCTTATACTACAGTAAACCCTGATCTTGTAGAGCAAGATGTGGGAAATTACTGGAGATTACTGTACAAACTGGAGAGAACATTTACTAGCTCTCCTAATGCTCATTCTCTAACACTGAACATCAAGCAGAAAGTGGAAGAGTTCAAACTAATCATCCCCCTTATCCAGGTGGTCTGTAACCTAGGATTACGCGACAGACACTGGGAAGCTATTTCTGCCGTGGTT
This sequence comes from Anomaloglossus baeobatrachus, assembly GCF_048569485.1. Classification (NCBI taxonomy): domain Eukaryota; kingdom Metazoa; phylum Chordata; class Amphibia; order Anura; family Aromobatidae; genus Anomaloglossus; species Anomaloglossus baeobatrachus. The sequence goes on from NC_134359.1 coordinate 185,156,972, forward strand.
GGTTATCACATTAAACCCCAGGAGGACACTAGTGTTAATACGTTTTTGGACATGAAACTTCAGCCATATTTGGACAAATTTGAAGGCATTAGTGAGTGTGCAAGTAAGGAATACTCACTGGAAAAAGCAATGGAGAAAATGATTTCTGAGTGGGACCCAATGGAGTTCACTTTACTTTCATATCGTGAAACTGGGACCTACATTTTATCAGCTGTGGATGATATCCAAATGCTGCTAGATGATCACATTGTGAAAACACAAACCATGAGAGGCTCTCCATTTATTAAGGCGTTTGAAAATGAGATAAGGTAATGGATAGTGATAAGTCTCAGTTGATGTCATCTTGTATTGTAAATTTTCATTTGGAATTTAAAGAAATAAAATTTGTAAGGGACGATACCTCTAGCTGCCACATATAGATAGGTAGGCTTGGACTGGTCCACAGGCGAACAGGTGAATCCCTCCAGGGGCCCTGTGCAGTGGTAAGCCATTTGCCCCTCAACACGAGTAGTAGTTGCCCCAATACATTTGAATTTTTATTTACAGACAAATGTAGCATCTCATCATTCATTTAACAAACCACCCAGTTAATTACCATATAAAAAAAACTATGTAAATTTGTGAATGAGGGGTATTTGCATGTAGGTGAACAGTGGGCCCTAGAGGCAATGTTACTGGTGGACCTTTTACACCCCCGTTGGATGCTGTAGACAGGTATCTCTGTGTCATCCCTAAACGCACCTTTAAATATTAATCTGTTTTACCTATTATTCTATTATTATTATTACATATTAAAACAGCCCAAAACAGCTCAATATCACTGTAAGAAATCAGAGGCATGTGATGCTACATGAAGGTCCTATAGAATATTACTAGTGCCATAAATCTGCTCATTTTTCCATGCCGGTGTACATGAGCCCTACAATTCTATATCCTACTTCATACCATTAACTTTGCAGCTAAAAACTTGTATATTCTTTACAGAGAATGGGAAGGAAAGCTATTGCTTTTACAAGAGATCCTAGACGAGTGGCTGAAAGTTCAGGCTACATGGTTGTACTTGGAGCCCATATTCAGTTCTCCAGATATAATGGCCCAGATGCCAGAAGAAGGAAGGCGGTTCTCATCTGTAGATAAGACATGGAGAGACCTGATGAAACTTGTCTTGTTGGTAAGTGGATGAAGTTATAATTTCTTATTAGAACAATATAAAGATGATATAAAAAGTTCTCTTACTTCCAGTTAAAATACCAGGTATGTGTCATGTAAAACATATACCAAAAAAAATAATTTCAAAACTTTTTCCACCTTTAATATGTACAATTTCGTTGAAAAATAAATTTAAATATTTTCAGGTAGAAGAATTAAAAGAAAGAACTAAAATAATGTGGTTGCATAAATATGCACTCGCTTAAATTAATACGTTGTTGAAGTTCCATTTTAATTTAAGTCACTATTCATTCAGTGTTTTTGGGCAGGAGTCTATTACCATGGCACGACAAAACTTGAACAGCACACATCCTACAAAGAACCGTGGTGCTCGTAGATAATGAACATAAAAATAAGGAAAGGTCCCGACACTCACTTGATGCTGATATCAATTTTTTTAATCCAACTTGTGTCTGGACATTTCAACCCCATACGGGCTTTCCACAGCAGTCATTGGATTAAAACAATGTATATCAGCATCAAGTCAGTGCCAGGATCTTTCCTTATTATTATTACCATGGCACATATAGAAATGACAGTCTTTGCCCACTCTTCCTTGATGAAGCTCCAAATTTGTCGGATTACAAGGGCATTTTCTGTGTACAGTGCCCTCTTCAGGTCAACCCACATATTTTCAATTAGAATCAGGACTGGGCCATTCCAAAACTTCGATCTTCTTGTGAAGCCATTCTTTTGTTGATTTGGAGATATTCTAAAGCCGGCGTTACACGCTACGATTTATCTGATGATATGTCGGCGGGGTCACGGTTTCCGTGACGCACATCCGGCATCGTTAGCGTCGTCGTTGCGTGTGACACCTACATGCGACTCCGAATGATCGCAAATAGGTTGAAAATCGCTGATTGCTAACACGTCATTCATTTTCAAAATATTGTTTGTCGTTTGAATCGCAGCAGACATATTGGTACGTTTGACACCCTGCAAACGACGAACAATATCCACACGACCGCCTTGGTCAAACAATATATCGCTGAACGATTTTGCTTCACTTGTGCAATCGTTACGTGTGACCGCTATTAAATGACCTATGTGCGATCTCGGCAAATCGTAACTGCGATCTGGGTGTGTCACGTCGCTCATGAGATCGTTAGATAAATCGTAGCGTGTAAAGGGGCCTTTAGGGTCACTGTCCTGCTGAAAGATGAAATTCCTTTTCATTTTTTGTGAAAAATATAGATTCACAAAAAAAATGACAAAGTCATACGGAAACAAAGGTAGGATAAAAACAATAATCTTTATTCAAAACAAGTAAAATCACGTGATGAAAGGGAAAGAGCACAACACACAATTGTAATGAGCAGTGCCCACAAGAATTTATCCACGTAATATATGAAATATAGGGTTAACATAATATGGCAGATGTAGAGCGAAATAGGATTTAGGGGGAGTATCAATCACAAAAGTATGCAGAAAAATTCTTTTGAACAATAAAATAAGTCAACAACAGCATATAATGTAATTTGTTATTGCAGCAATATGTATCACCATTGTAAAAAAATAGTCAGTATAGGAAGAATGCTTATCTACTGCAGTGTAAGGTAATGAGTTCTACCAGAACTAATATAGATACAATATTGGCCATAGACATAAACCAATTTCAAATATTTCGTTATACCATTATATTGCATCACATGTAGTATTGTGCTCTTTACCACCATCATGTGGATATTTTTCAGCATTGCATGGTATATATTTTCCATTTCCAACCCAATTGTGGATATTTGCATATTCTTCAGAATGAGTGCTTGTCAGCACACGGGCATGGGCGATGCCCAGCCGGCCCTCTGCTCTCTATGTCTTTTCATGGCTCACTGTGTTGCAAACCCCTGGTTTCAGCCATGAAAAGACATTGAGAGCGGAGGGCCGGCTGGGCAACGCCCGTCCATGTGTGCAGACAAGCACTCATTCTGAAGAATATGCCATAGTGTATCTATCTTTCTATGTTGAGGTTCCATATTGGAGAAGGCCACATGATGGCAGCAAATATCCATAATTAGGTTGGAATTGGAAAATATATACCATGCAATGCTGAAAAATATCCACAAGATGGTGGTAAAGAGCACAATACTACAAGTGATGCAATATATATATATATATATATATATATATATATATATATAACAAAATATTTGAAATAAAATTAAAGGCTTGTTTGGGCTTTTTCTATAATTTGTTTGTGTGTCTAGGACAGTCATGGCGAATCTTTTACAGGCCGAGTGCCCAAACTGTAGCCCTAAACCCAATTTTTTTCCCGAAGTGCCAACCAATCCTATTATGTAAATAATTGATTTTAATCTTTCCTTTGCAGTTTTCTCTTCAGCAGGTGGCATCACACTCATGCATGCTTACCACACATTGAAGCTGAGCCCCTGCCCTTTCCGGACACAGCAGTTGGTTGATCTTTCTGGAAAAAATTGCAGCATATTAGACAGAGATTTTAGCATGGAATGCAATCAGATTTCACCCTGTAATCCACATCTACATTTCAAAGTCTGAACATCATTAAATCCCATAAAGACGTACAAGTTGCTATCCTCCCCTTTCATTGTCTAGTTATGTCCCTCTTCCTGGTCCACTTCCTGGTAAACATGTCCCCCATCCTGATATATATTTCCTACATTCTGGTATATTTGTCCCTATCATGGCCCCATCCTGGTAAATGTACCTCATCCTCGTAAATGTTCCTCATCCTGATAAATGTCCTCAATCATGGTAAATGTCCTTCATCCTGTTAAATGTACCCCATCCTGTCATGTTCCCCCATGGTGGTAAATGTACCCCATCCTGACATATTGCCCATCCTTGTAAATGTTCCTCATCCTAGTAAATGTTCCCCCTTCCCAGCATGTACCCCATTCCTGGTAAATTTCCTCCATCCTGGTAAATGTTCCCAATCCTGGCAAATGTACCCCATGCTGGTTAATGTACCCCATCCAGGTAAATGTACCCTCATTCAGATAAATGTACCCCCATCCTGTTAAATATCCCCCTTCCTAGGATGTACCCCTATCCTGGTAAATGTTTGCCTTCCTGGCATGTTCCCCTTCCTGGTAAATGTTCCCCATCCCAACACGTTCCCCCATCCTGGTAAATATTCCCCATTCCGACATGTTCACCATCCTGGTAAATGTTCCCTTTCCTGGTAAATGTACCCTATCCTGGCATGTGTATAGATATGCAACTTGCACGTAGCAACTTGTACGTCTTTATGGGATTTCAGGATGTTCAGACTTTGAAATGTAGATGTGGATTACAGGGTGAAATCTGATTGCATTCCATGCTAAAATCTCTGTCTAATATGCTGCAATTTTTTCCAGAAAGATCAACCAACTGCTGTGTCCGGAAAGGGCAGGGGCTCAGCTTCAATGTGTGGTAAGCATTAGTGATGAGCGAGTACTAAAAAGCTCGGGTGCTTGAAGCTTGGGCCGAGCCTCCCAAGATACTCGTGTACTCGGGCCGAGCAACGAGCCCAATGTTATCCTATGGGAGACCCGAGTATTTTTGTGAAATGACCCCCCGGCAGCATGGAGAAACCCTAAAAATGGCACAAAAGTCTCAGAAGAGTGCTCAAATGACATGGCAACAGCATGGGGAAGACCCCTTGAAGCATTTATCACTCAAAAGTCACAGCTGTGAACAATTTTGTCCGCGTTTCACGCCATTTTTACGGACTCACCAGAAAACCTTCCAAAATGACCCCAAAATGATTTTTCATGGCAGAAATGTTAAGGGCACATACCCAATAGTGAGATAGAGCTGGTGTATGTTACTTTTTGAGATTAATACATGAAAGATTTTACGTGAAAACATTGTGTGGCACTCCGATGTCCCTGAGAAGAGACGTACATGAAGGCCTCTTGAGTCTAATGTGCCCATTTTGAGGAAGTGAGTCTTTGTAGTATTTTCCTTTGCCAGGGCAGTCCAAAATTGTGAGGTTCACCAATGCCCCTGCATAGAGACGTGCATGAGGGCCTGTAAACCTGAAGTGCCCATTGTAAGGAAGTGGGTGTATTATAGTATAGCCCTTTGGCAGGGCAGCCAAAAATTGAGAGGCTCCACATTGTCCCTGGATAGAGACGTGCATGAGGGCCTGTAAACTTGAAGTGCCCATTGTAAGGAAGTGGGTGTATTATAGTATAGCCCTTTGGCAGGGCAGCCAAAAATTGGGAGGCTCCACGTTGTCCCTGGGTAGAGACGTGCATGAGGGCCTGTAAACTTGAAGTGCCCATTGTAAGGAAGTGAGTGTATTGTAGTATAGCCCTTTGGCAGGGCAGCCAAAAATTGGGAGGCTCCACGTTGTCCCTGGGTAGAGACGTGCATGAGGGCCTGTAAACTTGAAGTGCCCATTGTAAGGAAGTGGGTGTATTATAGTATAGCCCTTTGGCAGGGCAGCCAAAAATTGGGAGGCTCCACGTTGTCCCTGGGTAGAGACGTGCATGAGGGCCTGTAAACTTGAAGTGCCCATTGTAAGGAAGTGGGTGTATTATAGTATAGCCCTTTGGCAGGGCAGCCAAAAATTGGGAGGCTCCACGTTGTCCCTGGGTAGAGACGTGCATGAGGGCCTGTAAACTTGAAGTGCCCATTGTAAGGAAGTGGGTGTATTATAGTATAGCCCTTTGGCAGGGCAGCCAAAAATTGAGAGGCTCCACATTGTCCCTGGATAGAGACGTGCATGAGGGCCTGTAAACTTGAAGTGCCCATTGTAAGGAAGTGGGTGTATTATAGTATAGCCCTTTGGCAGGGCAGCCAAAAATTGGGAGGCTCCACGTTGTCCCTGGATAGAGACCTGTTAGGTTCTTAGTGCCTCCGTGCTTGCATTTAAAAACCGCACGTGTGTGCCTGTTGGTGGCAGCTTTCCGCTGCACTTGTGTGCGTTTTGCAAAAACTTGGATATAACGCACAAGTCTAGTGAATACACATCAGCACAGCATTGCAAAATGCGCAAGGGCGTTGTCAACGAACAAGGAAGTGGACGTGATGGTGGTGCAGGCAGAGACCGAGGTCGTGTGCAAGCTCTAATTTCGCCACAACAAAGGGCCGCATCTACTCGCTCGCACGTCCTGTCCCAAATTCTTGGGGACCGCAGCAGTACACCGCTGTTGAACCAAGACCAGTGTCAACAGGTTGTTAGTTGGATAGCGGATAATGCTTCCAGTCAGATTGGCACCACCACAAACACTCTGTCTTCCACACGGTCAAGTGTCAGTAGCCGTGATACTGCACCGCACATTTCAGAACCTGATCCTCCTTCCTACCACCAGGCCGAGTACACGTCCTCGGACATTACTGATCCCACACTTGGACACTCGGAAGAGCTGTTCACGTTTCAATTCGCACATTCTGGCCTCTCGCCAGCTCATGTTGAAGTGGGTCATGAGGAGATCGTATGTACAGATGCCCAAATATTTGAGCAGCCACGTTCTCACGAAGTTGGCAACGTGTCTCAACAAGGGGTGGACGATGATGAGACACAATTGTCAGGAAGTCAGGAGGAGGAGCAGGGTGCGGAAGAGGAAGACGACGTGGTGGATGATCCAGTAACTGACCCAACCTGGCAGGAGGATATGCAGAGCGAGGACAGCAGTGCACAGGGGGAGGGAGGCGTAGCATCCCAACAGGCAGTAAGAAGCAGGGTGGTGGCCCCAGGCAGACGTCAGGCAACTGTTCCCCGGAAAAACACGACACAAGGTGCCTGTACAAATGTTAGGTCTTCCCGAGTCTGGCAGTTTTTTAAGTTGGCTCCAGATGATTCTAAAAAGGCCATTTGCAACACCTGCCGTGCCAGCATCAGCAGGGGTACCAAAACTAGCAGCCTGACCACCACCAGCATGATCAGGCACATGTCAGCCAAGCACCCGACTTTGTGGGATGTACAACAGAGTCGAGGAGCAGTGCTTGCTGATGTCACTGCTTCGTCTTCGCTTGTTGTGCATGCGAGCCAATCCCCTGTCCATGCTGCCCGAGAACAAGCCTCCTCCGGCCCTGCACCTGCAGTTGCCCACGCAGAAATAACACCATCATCAAGCACGTCCTTGTCCCAGCGCAGCGTTCAGTTATCCATTCAGCAAACCTTTGAACGCAGGCGCAAATACACTGCCAACGACCCACATGCCACACTTCTAAATGCTAACATTTCGCGACTGCTTGCGCTGGAAATGTTGCCTTTTAGGCTGGTTGAGACAGAAGCATTCCGCGACCTGATGGTGGCAGCTGTCCCACATTACTCGGTCCCCAGCCGCCACTATTTCTCCCGGTGTGCCGTCCCCGCATTGCTAACCACGTGTCACAAAACATCACACGTGCCCTGAACAACGCTGTTTCAGCCAAAGTCCACCTAACCACAGACACGTGGACAAGTGCATGTGGGCAAGGCCGCTACATCTCGTTGACGTCACACTGGGTTAATATTGTGGAAGCTGGGACCCAGTCTGAGCGAGGGACGGAACACGTCCTTCACACACCAAGTTTTGCAGGCCCTACCTCAGTCAGGGTTTCACCCACACTCTACAGCTCCGGAATGTCATGCTCCTCAGCCTCCTCCTCCTCCTGCGCATCCTCATCCACGTTACCCTACACACCAGTCCCAAGCTGGAAGTGTTGCGGGCGGAGGAGGGGACGCTGCGCTCTCCCACTGCTCGGGTCCGGCTGCCGCTGCTCTACGGCTGCTGCTGCTCGGTGGCTCGAGCGATGGCCGGATCCCGGGGACTCGAGCGGCGCTCATCGCCCGTGAGTGAAAAGGGGTCGTTTGGGTTTTGGGGATATTGTCCGTGACGCCATCCACGGTTGTGGTGATTGTGTGGACACCACCGCTGCTCTGGACGGGGATCCCGGGAGCCTGTGACAGGGAGCAGCTTTTTTGTTATTTCTCCACGCCGTGGGTAGGGGGGTTGGTTGTCCCAGGGCCCGGTGATGGGGTAGAGATGGATGACAGGCGGGTTGCGGGGCCTGATGAGGTGCAAGGTCGCAGGGGCAGCGCTGTGCCGCACGGCACGGAGGTACTCACTCAGCCCAATGATGATGACACAGTTCACGGTAAAACAAGTGGCTGGATGGACGGGTCCCTCGGACGGCTGCGGTTGTTCCTCCCTGCAGGTTAGTGATGACTGTCTCTCCCTGCACCTAAGTTCAGTGTTGGTAGTGATGGTTTCCCACCGGTAACCCGCTCCCCGACCTGGATATGGGCCGGAGGAGCCCCTTTTGCCCACAGGCGCTGGCCCTGGGAGACGGTTGCCCTTGGCGGTGGCGGTGTCTCCCCTTCACGGTTGGACGGTTGCCTTCTATCGTGACTTGGCTGTTTGGAAACCCTGAGGTCCCCTTCACTAACGGATTTGGCAAATTCACGGCGACACCAAGCCTTGCCGGGATCCGAAAGGCCCCTGCCAATGGTGCTGGCTTCTCTTTGTATACCGGTCCGGTACGGCCGGGTCACCACCCGTCCACGGTCCTTACGGCAGACTCCAATTGGCCTCCACTGCAGACGGTCACCACATCCTGCCAACCTTGCTGTCCTGTCCGGGCCACACACCCGGACCAACTTCAGGCTCTTTGCTGTCACTTTTCTCCTCTCTACTACTTTCCTCCTTCAACTTCCTTAGCTTAACTCTCACTGCCTGTTTTTTCCCTCCTCCTTGGTGGGTGGAGACCAACCGCCTGGCTCCACCCCCTGGTGTGGACAACAGCCCCTGGGGAAGGCAACAAGGATTTTGTGTTTTGACTATGATATGCCTGCAGGGAGTGTGGGGTGTGTAAGTGTTGTGCTCTGTGGCCCCTGGCTTGTCCAGGGCGACACAGAAGCACTGCAGCACTGCCTCGGCGAAGCGACAACAGGCTGTGCTGAAGCTAATCTGCATAGGTGACAAACCCCACAATGCAGAAGAGGTGTGGAGTGGACAGCTCTGAAACAGCAGGCAGATCACTGGCTCACACCTCTGAACCTAAAGCCAGGAAAGGTCGTGTGTGACAATGGCCGGAACCTGGTGGCGGCTTTGAGGCGAGGCCAGCTGACACATGTTCCATGCGTGGCCCATGTGCTCAACCTCGTGGTTCAGCGGTTTCTAAAGTCATACCCAGAGCTGTCTGATCTGCTGGTAAAAGTTCGCCGCCTGTCTGCACATTTTCGAAAGTCACCTACTGCTTCAGCCGGCCTTGCTGGCTTTCAGCGCCATTTGCATCTTCCGGCTCACAGACTGGTGTGTGATGTCCCCACGCGTTGGAATTCAACTCTGCACATGTTGGTCAGGATATGTGAGCAGAAGAGGGCAGTTGTTGAGTACCTGCATCACCTAAGCCGTAGGGAAATGGGTCAAACTCCACACATAACACCTGAGGAGTGGAGATGGATGTCCGACCTATGTACCATCCGCCAAAACTTTGAGGACTCCACCAAGATGGTGAGCGGCGATGACGACATTATTAGCGTCACCATACCGCTTCTCTGCCTTCTAAAATGGTCTCTGCTCAAAAAACAACCATGATGCATTGCAGGCGGAGCGCGATGAGTTTGAGCAAGAAACAGTAGTGGGTGTGGGTGATAACACACAGCCCAGCCTCGTCTCATCACAACGTGCAGTGGAGGACTATGACGAGGAGGAGGATGAAGACATGGAGCAACTCTCTGGCCAAAATGAGGATATGACATGCAGTCATATCCTTGGTTCAGCGTGGCTGGCCAGAGGACAGGGTAGATGATGATGAGGAGGAGGAGGAGGACAGCATGTTCAGTCATCGTGTTGGTCAGGATACTGAAGTGATGGCTGTTAAGAGTCTGGCACACATGGCTGACTTTATGGTAAGCTGCCTGTCTCGTGACCCTCGCGTTAAGAACATCTTGGCCGACAATCATTACTGGTTGGTAACACTGTTAGACCCACGCTACAAGGAGAACTTTATGTCTCTTATTCCCGAGGCGGAGAGGTCAGGAAAAATGCAGCAGTTCCAGAAGGCCATAGTCACGGAAGTAGGCAAAGCATTCCCCTCACAAAACGATAGCGGCATAGGTCAGGAATCAGTGGACAACCAAGGCGTACAGCCGAGAGGGGCACAAGTCCAATCCGCCAGAGGTAGGGGAACAGTCTTTAAGATGTGGGACAGTTTTCTCAGCCCCTCACATACCACAGCCCCTGAGGTGCGGGGTAGTGCCACAAGAAATCCTAAGTTTGCCCAGATGCTCAAGGAGTACCTTGCAGATCAAACAACTGTACTCTGACATTCCTCTGTGCCTTACAATTAATGGGTATCCAAGCTGGACACGTGGCATGAATTGGCTCTCTACGCCTTGGAAGTCCTGGCCTGCCCTGCCGCTAGCGTTTTGTCAGAGCGTGTTTTTAGTGCCGCAGGTGGAATCATTACAGATAAACGCACCTGCCTGTCAACTGTAAATGCTGACAGGCTGACTCTAATCAAGATGAACAAGGGTTGGATTGGGCCAGACTTCACCACACCACCAGCAAATGACAGCGGAATTTAAAGTTTGTAACGGGATTTTGCCATGTACCTCCACTCACCCATGGTAACACACTTCTGGACTTTGGCTAATCGCTGGACTGCTCCTCCTTCTCCTCATGCGCCATCATGATGACCGTTACAAGAGTTAGGCCTTTGTTTCAGGTATACCCCCAGTGGTAAATTTTTTCGCCCATTCTTTCACAATGGGCATTACAACGACAGGAGACCCGCTCCTTTGCAATGGGAACAATGTTTTGAGGCCCTCATGCACATCTCTATCCAGGGACAATATGGAGCCTGACGCTGCCACCGACAGGCACACACATGCGTTTTTTAAAAGCAAGCACGGACGCAATAAGCACCTAACAGGTTTTTAGGAGCGACAATTACTGAGAAGTCTGACACTATCAGCCACTGCTGACTGACGTGTATTATACACTACACTTGTGCGTTATATAATAGTTTGTGAAAAACGTGCACCTGTACGCTGCCACCGACAGGCACACACGTGCGGTTTTTAAATGCAAGCACGGACGCAATAAGTACCTAACAGGTTTTTAGGAGCGACAATTACTGAGAAGTCTGACACTATCAGCCACTGCTGACTGACGTGTATTATTCACTAGACTTGTGCGTTATATAATAGTTTGTGAAAAATGCACACAAGTGCACCTGTATGCTGCCACCGACAGGCACACACGTGCGGTTTTTAAAAGCAAGCACGGACGCAATAAGAACCTAACAGGTTTTTAGGAGCGACAATTACTGAGAAGTCTGACACTACCAGACACTGCTGACTGACGTGTATTATTCACTAGACTTGTGCGTTATATAATAGTTTGTGAAAAATGCACACAAGTGCACCTGTACGCTGCCACCGACAGGCACACACGTGCGGTTTTTAAAAGCAAGCACGGATGCAATAAGAACCTAACAGGTTTTTAGGAGCGACAATTACTGAGAAGTCTGACACTATCAGCCACTGCTGACTGACGTGTATTATTCACTAGACTTGTGCGTTATATAATAGTTTGTGAAAAATGCACACAAGTGCACCTGTACGCTGCCACCGACAGGCACACACGTGCGGTTTTTAAAAGCAAGCACGGACGCAATAAGAACCTAACAGGTTTTTAGGAGCGACAATTACTGAGAAGTCTGACACTATCAGCCACTGCTGACTGCCGTGTATTATTCACTAGACTTGTGCGTTATATAATAGTTTGTGAAAAATGCACACAAGTGCACCTGTACGCTGCCACCGACAGGCACACACGTGCGGTTTTTAAAAGCAAGCACGGACGCAATAAGAACCTAACAGGTTTTTAGGAGCGACAATTACTGAGAAGTCTGACACTATCAGCCACTGCTGACTGACGTGTATTATTCACTAGACTTGTGCGTTATATAATAGTTTGTGAAAAACGTGCACCTGTACGCTGCCACCGACAGGCACACACGTGCGGTTTTTAAATGCAAGCACGGACGCAATAAGAACCTAACAGGTTTTTAGGAGCGACAATTACTGAGAAGTCTGACACTATCAGCCACTGCTGACTGACGTGTATTATTCACTAGACTTGTGCGTTATATAATAGTTTGTGAAAAATGCACACAAGTGCACCTGTACGCTGCCACCGACAGGCACACACGTGCGGTTTTTAAAAGCAAGCACGGACGCAATAAGAACCTAACAGGTTTTTAGGAGCGACAATTACTGAGAAGTCTGACACTATCAGCCACTGCTGACTGACGTGTATTATTCACTAGACTTGTGCGTTATATAATAGTTTGTGAAAAACGTGCACCTGTACGCTGCCACCGACAGGCACACACGTGCGGTTTTTAAATGCAAGCACGGACGCAATAAGAACCTAACAGGTTTTTAGGAGCGACAATTACTGAGAAGTCTGACACTATCTGGACTGTTTTAGACTGTGTACACCAGCCCCAGATATGATGAAGGCTGGTATACGGTCACCATTAGGAATGGCTATATACCCTGCCTGCCTGCCTGTATTCTGCTACAATAGTCCTGACAAGGACTCTTTTGGTCACTAGCCTGTATTCCAACCTGGCTATACCCTGCCTGTATACAGCAACAATAGTCCTGAGAAGGACTCTGCTACTGTACTCCGACCTGGCTATACCCTGCCTGCCTGTATACAACTAGAATAGTCCTGAGAAGGACTTTTGGTCACACTGTTTGCAGCCCTGCTACGGAAATAGCTATAAAGGGCCGCAAACCTTTCCCTGAAGCAGCGACACTCTCCCTGCACTGACTGTCTGGATAGCTGTGAGCAGAGCACAGCGCGCCGGCCGGTATAAAGGCTCGGTCACGCTGTGCAGGCCGGCCAATCACTGCAATTCCACAACTAACAGGGCTGTGGCATTGCAGTGGTCTGCCAGCCAATCCCTGCATGAGGGCTGGCTCACAAAAGAGCGCCAACATGCAGAAATGAAGACCACGAGTACAGCACGAGTATCGCGAGATTACTCGGTCCCCGCCGAGCAGCCCGAGTACAGCGATACTCGTGCGAGTACCGAGTAGTAACAAGCATGCTCGCTCATCACTAGTAAGCATGCATGAGTGTGATGCCACCTGCCACCGGGTTTGCTTATCTATCTACGTGCTAACCTCTCACTGGTGGCTGATTGTGTCCAAGAACCCTGCTTCTTGTTTATAGATTGCCTTAAAAGGTATATATCCATCCCTGTGAAATGCTTTAGATATGCTGCCAGGTTTGATACACTGGATGTGCTAATGATTTTTACTTGGCTTCATATCTAGGTGTTGAACTCTTTTCTACTTAGGGTCAGCCCTCCTATCTGATACTGCATTGGCACTTTATAACATTTAATCAGTGTTTTGGTTAGCATTAACATGTATGTTAACTCTTTATGCACCCAGTGGTCCATGTAACTGTGCAATAATCTGCTTTTTATTTATATAATTGTATCACACTGCACCAGTTAGTGTTTTTTTGGTTTTATGGGGTAGGGTGTTTTTAAATCTGTGAGTACTAGCACTTTATGAATAAAACTATTTTGTAATATTTATTGTAGAGTATATACATATATGATGAAATAAAAAATATTGAAATTATATAAAAAACGTTTTTGATAATGATTTTTATGCAAACTCAATTTTTTGGTTGTTGGTTCTGGTATGGTGAGGTTTGCCATTCTTAATGATTGCTGAATATGGAGTTCTATTTCCTGTTTTGGTTTAATATACAGTGCAGGCAGCAGGGAAAGGACTCAGCTGATTGAACTAACTAGTCCAGTCACCTGTTAGCAGGAACAGACTACTGAATTGAATGGTTTAGAATAAACCTGAAGGCTTCTTTCTCCATCATTCAGTGCCAGGACTTTTGGATCACATGACAGTTTCATGTTACTGGAAGAAAGAAATAAGAACACGCTGAACTTCCAGTGCTCTCCTGAAACCCCGGAAGAAACAGACTTCTACGTAGGTGAGAATAATGTACTGTGTGTCTATCTATCTATCTAGTCCAGCGTCGCCAAGTCATGTCGGACTAGATAGATAGGCAGTCAGCATGACCCCGCAATGTCTGAAGAGCGGTAACGTTACTGATTTCACTGCTCTTCAGCACCACTTGGTCTTGCGCAGCATGATTCATAAGTGGCTTTTGGCAAAGTCTATGGAGTGTCAGAACGGGGCTCCATAGAATTTGTTTTTCGGATTTGCTGGATTGTGTTGGACCTGTATGGGATTTTTTTTTTTAATAAAGTAGTGAATGAGGGAAAGTGTCAGGGAGTGTTTATTTCAATAAAGTATTTGTGTGTGTTTTTCCTTTTTATTAGTGGGTTAATAATAATAGGTACCTCTCCATTACTAACACCAGGGCTTGATGTTACCTGTGTTTTTGTAATCTACACCTGAGATCAACCCCAACAACCATTACTGTGATTGCCACCGCACCAGGGAAATCAGAACGAGCCAAGGTGAAGTGCCAGAATTGGAGATATTTGTGATGCCCCACTTCTGGGGCGGCTGCGGGCTGCTATTTTTAGGCTATGAAGAGCCTAATAACTATGGATCTTCCCAGCCTGATAATATCGTCCGGCAGTTCTCTTCTTTACCTTTACTGTAGATAAATGGTATTCACCGCACACTCTTGAAGGCAATTTTTATTTTGATACACTGCTTCCACAATAAATAAACAGGCATAACTCTTTATGTAGGTGACCAAAATTATAAACACTTTGACTCTCCCAAGTCTTTTTTACATACAGTAGTTGCAGCACAACATTGTGAATGGTGATAATCTGTGATTCAGCTGTCAGGGTAGCAACATGAGATGTGTGCACGGTCGATATACAGCAACGTCAGACATGCTTTACCTTTGCTGGATGACAAAAATGAAGAGGACTCCACTTTGTTTTTTCTTTCATTAATTTATTTGGTTAATACAAGGCTGGACTATGATTTCCACATGCCATCTAACTAGCTATCCATTATTATTTTTGTACATCTTTAACACATACAAATCAGTAATTTTTTGCATTTTATTTCGGCATGTGTCACACAGACGGCACTCACGCACACACGGATGGTTAAAACGGACTATGCCATACATTCGTGTTTTCACACATCCCTGTTAAGGGGGCTTTAAATGTTTTGTAAGGTTCAGCAGCTCAAGTGTCTTATTATGAGGTCCTGTAGCTGTTGAAGTTTCTATAATGATTCTTCAGCAGCTAAAATGTGTATTATGAGGTTCTGCAGCAGCTGAGGTATACATTATGAGGTTCTGGAGCAGTTTAGATGTATATTATGAGGTTCTGCAGCAGCTGAAGTATGTAATACAAGGTTCAGCAGCAGCTGAGGCGTGAACTATGAGGTTCTGTAGCAACTGAGGTGTAAATTATAAGGGCCTGTAGCAACTGAGTCAAGAATTATGAAGTTCTGCAGCAGCTTAGGTGTGTATTTTGAAGTTATTATGAGTGTATGCAGATATACACGCACATATCTACACTCTACACACACACACATCACTATAGACTTTTCACTTCACAGTATTTGTATGTCGGGATAGTGTGGGGACATATGATGCTCTAACACCCTGAGGATGTGGTGTAGAGTGTAGTAATTGTGCTGCTTTCCACAGATCAGATCAGCAGGGTCTCTGTTCTGTTATTTCCAACTAGAAGGTGGCCTGAATCTAACGCATCGGGTATTCTAGAATTTACGTATTGTGTAGTTAATGTATGATTTTTGTTATATAGATGTTGTTGTGTGTAGTTACCAAGTGTTTGTGTAGGGCGCTGTAAATGTTCTGGGTGTTGTCTGGGTGGGAGGGGTGTGAGAGCGGTGTTGTATGTGTGTTGCGTTGTGTGTGTTGCGTTGTTTGTGGAGCGCTGTGTGTCTGCAGCGTTCTGTGTGTGTGGTGCTGTGTGTGTTGCGCGGTTTGTGTGTGTGTGGGGTGCGTGTGTGTGTTTTGGGGGAAGTATGTTTTGTGCAATGTGTGTGTTGCGCGGTATGTGCGTATATTTATGTATGCCGCGGTGTTTGTGTGTTGGGTGTTGTGTGTGTGCGGCGTTGTCTGTGTGTGTGTGGGTGTCTGTGTAGGGCGGTGTTTGTGGTTCCCAGTATGTGTGTGTTGTGTAGTGCGGTGCGCGTGTGGCGGTGTGTGTGTGTTTTGGGGGGAGGTGTGCACCCCTATCGTGATTCATCCCCCATGCTGCTCACCCCCCATCGTGTTCCTTCCCCCATGCTGCGCATCCCCATCGTGCTCCATCCTCCATGCTGCGCACCCCCCATCGTGCTCCATCCCCCATGCTGCGCACCCCTCATCGTGCTCCATCCCCCATGCTGCGCACCCCTCATCGTGCTCCATCCCGCATGCTGCGCACCTCCAATCATGTTCCATCCCCCATGCTGCGCACCCCATCGTGCTCCATCCCCCATGCTGCGCACCCCCATCGTGCTTCATCCCCCATGCTGCGCACCCCCCCATCGTGCTCCATCCCCCATGCTGCGCACCCCCTATTGTACTCCAACCCCCATGCTGCGCACTCCCTATCGTACTCCATCCCCCATGCTGCGCACCCCCCATCGTGCTCCATCCGACATGCTGCGCACACCCCATCGTGCTCCATCCGACATGCTGCGCACCCCCCATCGTGCTCCATCCCCCATGCTGCGCACCCCCCATCGTGCTCCAACCCCCATACTGTGCACCCCCCATCGTGCTCCATCTCCCATGCTGCACACCCCCATCGTGCTCCATCCTCCATGCTGCACACCCCCCATTGTGCTCCATCCTCCATGCTGCGCACCCCCCATCGTGCTCCATCCCCCATGCTGCGCACCCCCCATCGTGCTCCATCTCCCATGCTGCACACCCCCCATCGTGCTCCATCCCCCATGCTGCACACCCCCATCGTGCTCCATCCTCCATGCTGCACACCCCCCATTGTGCTCCATCCTCCATGCTGCGCACCCCCCATCGTGCTCCATCCCCCATGCTGCGCACCCCCATCGTGCTCCATCTCCCATGCTGCACACCCCCCATTGTGCTCCATCTCCCATGCTGCACACCCCCATCGTGCTCCATCCCCCATGCTGCACACCCCCCATCATGCTACATCTCCCATGCTGCGCACCCCCCATCGTTCTCCATCCTCCATGCTGCACACCCCCCATCGTGCTCCATCCTCCATGCTGCACACCCCCCATCGTGCTCCATCCCCCATGCTGGGGCCGCCGGGGGCGGGTCTGAGCGTGGCAACGTGTGCCGGGGGCGGGGCTGAGCGGGCGAGGCGTCAGCGTATGCCGGTTCTCTGCACATGTGTATCGGGAGCCGGTGTACGCTGGTAACCATGATACACATCGGGTAACTAAGGGAAGCGCTTCCTATAGTTACGCGATGTGTATCATGGTTACCAGCGTACACCGGCTCCGTCACGATCCCAGCATCGCAAGGTTATGTCCGCCGGGGGCAGGGTCCAGTGTGCCAATGTGTGGCGGGGCCGAGCGGGCGAGGCGTCAGCGTATGCCGGCTCCCTGCACATGTGTACCGGGAGCCGGTGTACGCTGGAGTGGGGTTGAGCGGGCGAGGCGTCAGCGTTTACCGGCTCCCTGCACATGTGTACTGGGAGCCGGTGTACGCTGGAGCGGGCGATGCGTGTGGAGGGCCGGGGTGAGCGGCTAATCCATGCGGGGGGCGGGGCCAGGCCGAGGCGAGCGGCCTATCCGTGGGGGGGCGGAGCCAGGCCGAGCCCAGTGGCCAATCCGACAGTTGTCACTCTAACGACACTGTCATGGTGACACTGTCACGGTGACACAATTTTGGAGCAAGACAGACAGACAGATTAAGGCAATTATATATATAGACTAGAAGGTGGCCCGATTCTACGCATCGGGTATTCTAGAATTTACGTATTGTGTAGTTAATGTATGATTTTTGTTATATATATATACAGTCAGGGCCAGAAATATTTGGACAGTGAGTGTTTGTAAAGAAATGTGTACAATTCCTACAATTTCTATCAGATATTTTTGTTCAAACCTTCAAATTAAACGTTACAATCTGCACTTGAATTCTGTTGTAGAGGTTTCATTTCAAATCCAATGTGGTGGCATGCAGAGCCCAACTCGCGAAAATTGTGTCACTGTCCAAATATTTCTGGACCTAACTGTATATAGATGTTGTTGTGTGTAGTTGCCAGTGTTTGTGTAGGGCGCTGTACATGTTCTGAGTGTTGTCTGGGTGTGGCGGGGGGTGAGAGCGGTGTTGTTTGTGTGTTGCGTTGTGTGTGTTGCGTTGTTTGTGGAGCGCTGTGTGTCTGTAGCGTTGTGTGTGTGTGTTGCGCGGTTTGTGTGGGTGTGGGGTGTGTGTGTGTTTTGGGGGAGGTATGTTTTGTGCAATGTGTGTGTTGTGCGGTATGTGCGTATATTTGTGTGTGCCGCGGTGTTTGTGTGTTGGGTGATGTGTGTGTTGGGTGATGTGTGTGTGCGGCGTTGTCTGTGTGTGTGGGTGTCTGTGTAGGGCGGTGTTTGTGGTTCCCAGTGTGTGTGTGGTGTGTTGTGCAGTGCGTGTGTGGTGGTGTGTGTGTGTTTTGGGGGGAGGTGTGCACCCCCCATTGTGCTCCATCCCCCATGCTGCGCACCCCCCATCGTGCTCCATCCCCCATGCTGCGCACCCCCATCGTGCTCCATCCCCCATGCTGCGCACCCCCCCATCGTGATCCATCCCCCATGCTGCGCACCCCCCATCGTGCTCCATCCCCCATGCTGCGCACTCCCCATCGTGCTCCATCCCCCATGCTGCGCATTCCCCATCGTGCTCCATCCTCCATGCTGCGCACTCCCAACCGTGTTCCATCCCCCATGCTGCGCACCCCCCATCGTGCTCCATCCCCCATGCTGCGCACCCCCATCGTGCTCCATCCCCCATGCTGCGCACCCCCCATCGTGATCCATCCCCCATGCTGCGCACCCCCCATCGTGCTCCATCCCCCATGCTGCGCACTCCCCATCGTGATCCATCCCCCATGCGGCGCATTCCCCATCGTGCTCCATCCTCCATGCTGCGCACTCCCAACCGTGTTCCATCCCCCATGCTGTGCACCCCCCATCGTGCTCCATCCCCAATGCTGTGCACCCCCCATCGTGCTCCATCCCCCATGCTGCGCACCCCCCATCGTGCTTCATCCCCCATGCTGCGCACCCCCCATCGTGCTCCATCCCCCATGCTGCGCACTCCCCATCGTGCTCCATCCCCTATGCTGCGCACTCCCCATCGTGCTCCATCCTCCATGCTGCGCACTCCCAAACGTGCTCCATCCCCCATGCTGCGCACTCCCAAACGTGCTCCATCCCCCATGCTGCGCACTCCCCATCGTGCTCCATCCCCAATGCTGCGCACCCCCAATCGTGCTCCATCCCCCATGCTGGGGCCGCCGGGGGCGGGTCCGAGCATGGCAACATGTGCCGGGGGCGGGGCTGAGCGGGCGAGGCGTCAGTGTATGCCGGCTCTCTGCACATGTGTATCGAGAGCCGGTGTACGCTGGTAACCATGATACACATCGGGTAACTAAGGGAAGCGCTTCCTATAGTTACGCGATGTGTATCATGGTTACCAGCATTCACCGGCTCCGTCACGATCCCAGCATCGCAAGGTTATGTCCGCCGGGGGTGGGGCCGAGTGTGCCAACGTGTGGCGGGGGCGAGCGGGCGAGGCGTCAGCGTATGCCGGCTCCCTGCACATGTGTACTGGGAGCCGCTGTACGCTGGAGTGGGGCTGAGCGGGCGAGGCGTCAGCGTATGCCGGCTTTCTGCACATGTGTACTGGGAGCCGCTGTACGCTGGAGTGGGCGATGCGTGCGGAGGGCCGGGGTGAGCGGCTAATCCATGCGGGGGGCGGAGCCAGGCCGAGGCGAGCGGCCTATCCGTGGGGGGGCGGAGCCAGGCCGAGCCCAGCGGCCAATCCGACAGTTGTCACTCTAACGACACTGTCATGGTGACACTGTCACGGTGACACAATTTTTGAGCAAGACAGACAGACAGAATAAGGCAATTATATATATAGACTAGAAGGTGGCCCGATTCTACGCATCGGGTATTCTAGAATTTACGTATTGTGTAGTTAATGTATTATTTTTGTTATATATATACAGTCAGGGCCAGAAATATTTGGACAGTGACACAAGTTTTGTTATTTTAGCTGTTTACAAAAACATGTTCAGAAATACAATTATATATATAATATGGGCTGAAAGTGCACACTCCCAGCTGCAATATGAGAGTTTTCACATCCAAATCGGAGAAAGGGTTTAGGAATCATAGCTCTGTAATGCATAGCCTCCTCTTTTTCAAGGGACCAAAAGTAATTGGACAAGGGACTCTAAGGGCTGCAATTAACTCTGAAGGCGTCTCCCTCGTTAACCTGTAATCAATGAAGTAGTTAAAAGGTCTGGGGTTGATTACAGGTGTGTGGTTTTGCATTTGGAAGCTGTTGCTGTGACCAGACAACATGCGGTCTAAGGAACTCTCAATTGAGGTGAAGCAGAACATCCTGAGGCTGAAAAAAAAGAAAGAATCCATCAGAGAGATAGCAGACATGCTTGGAGTAGCAAAATCAACAGTCTGGTACATTCTGAGAAAAAAAGGAATTGAGTGGTGAGCTTGGGAACTCAAAAAGGCCTGGGCGTCCACGGATGACAACAGTGGTGGATGATCGCCGCATACTTTCTTTGGTGAAGAAGAACCCGTTCACAACATCAACTGAAGTCCAGAACACTCTCAGTGAAGTAGGTGTATCTGCCTCTAAGTCAACACTAAAGAGAAGACTCCATGAAAGTAAATACAAAGGTTTCACATCTAGATGCAAACCATTCATCAATTCCAAAAATAGACAGGCCAGAGTTAAATTTGCTGAAAAACACCTCATGAAGCCAGCTCAGTTCTGGAAAAGTATTCTATGGACAGATGAGACAAAGATCAACCTGTACCAGAATGATGGGAAGAAAAAAGTTTGAAGAAGAAAGGGAACGGCACATGATCCAAGGCACACCACATCCTCTGTAAAACATGGTGGAGGCAACGTGATGGCATGGGCATGCATGGCTTTCAATGGCACTGGGTCACTTGTGTTTATTGATGACATAACAGCAGACAAGAGTAGCCGAATGAATTCTGAAGTGTACCGGGATATACTTTCAGCCCAGATTCAGCCAAATGCCGCAAAGTTGATCGGACGGCGCTTCATAGTACAGATGGACAATGACCCCAAGCATACATCCAAAGCTACCCAGGAGTTCATGAGTGCAAAAAAGTGCAACATTCTGCAATGGCCAAGTCAATCACCAGATCTTAACCCAATTGAGCATGCATTTCACTTGCTCAAATCCAGACTTAAGACGGAAAGACCCACAAACAAGCAAGACCTGAAGGCTGCGGCTGTAAAGGCCTGGCAAAGCATTAAGAAGGAGGAAACCCAGCGTTTGGTGATGTCCATGGGTTCCAGACTTAAGGCAGTGATTGCCTCCAAAGGATTCGCAACAAAATATTGAAAATAAAAATATTTTGTTTGGGTTTGGTTTATTTGTCCAATTACTTTTGACCTCCTAAAATGTGGAGTGTTTGTAAAGAAATGTGTACAATTCCTACAATTTCTATCAGATATTTTTGTTCAAACCTTCAAATTAAACGTTACAATCTGCACTTGAATTCTGTTGTAGAGGTTTCATTTCAAATCCAATGTGGTGGCATGCAGAGCCCAACTCGCGAAAATTGTGTCACTGTCCAAATATTTCTGGACCTAACTGTATATAGATGTTGTTGTGTGTAGTTGCCAGTGTTTGTGTAGGGCGCTGTACATGTTCTGGGTGTTGTCTGGGTGTGGCGGGGGGTGAGAGCGGTGTTGTTTGTGTGTTGCGTTGTGTGTTGCGTTGTTTGTGGAGCGCTGTGTGTCTGTAGCGTTGTATGTGTGTGTTGCGCGGTTTGTGTGGGTGTGGGGTGTGTGTGTGTTTTGGGGGGAGGTATGTTTTGTGCAATGTGTGTGTTGTGTGGTATGTGCGTATATTTGTGTGTGCCGCGGTGTTTGTGTGTTGGGTGTTGTGTGTGTGCGGCGTTGTCTGTGTGTGTTGGTGTCTGTGTAGGGCGGTGTTTGTGGTTCCCAGTGTGTGTGGTGTGTTGTGCAGTGCGTGTGGCGGTGTGTGTGTGTTTTGGGGGGAGGTGTACACCCCCCATCGTGCTCCATCCCCCATGCTGCGCACCCCCCATCGTGCTCCATCCCCCATGCTGCGCACCCCCATCGTGCTCCATCCCCCATGCTGCGCACCCCCCATCGTGATCCATCCCCCATGCTGCGCACCCCCCATCGTGCTTTTTCCCCCATGCTGCGCACTCCCCATCGTGCTCCATCCCCCATGCTGCGCATTCCCCATCGTGCTCCATCCCCCATGCTGCGCACTCCCCATCGTGCTCCATCCCCCATGCTGCGCACTCCCAAACGTGCTCCATCCCCCATGCTGTGCACTCCCAAACGTGCTCCATCCCCCATGCTGCGCACTCCCCATCGTGCTCCATCCCTCATGCTGCGCACCCCCCATCGTGATCCATCCCCCATGCTGCGCACCCCCCATCGTGCTCCATCCCCCATTCTGCGCACCCCCTATCGTGGTCCATCCCCCATGCTGCGCACCCCCCATCGTGCTCCATCCCTCATGCTGCGCACCCCCATCGTGCTCCATCCCCCATGCTGCGCACCCCCCATTGTGCTCCATCCCGCATGCTGCGCACCCCCCATCGTGCTCCATCCCCGATGCTGCGCACTCCCCATCGTGCTCCATCCCCCATGCTGCGCACCCCCCATTGTGCTCCATCCCCCATGCTGCGCACTCCCCATCGTGCTCCATCCCCCATGCTGCGCATTCCCCATCGTGCTCCATCCCCCATGCTGCGCACCCCCATCGTGCTCCATCCCCCATGTTGCGCACCCCCCATCGTGCTCCATCCCCCATGCTGCGCACCCCCCATCGTGCTCCATCCCCCATGCTGCGCACTCCCCATCATGCTCCATCCCCCATTCTGCGCACCCCCCATCGTGCTCCATCCCCCATCCTGCACACCCCCCATCGTGCTCCATCCCCCATGCTGTGCACCCCCCATCATGCTCCACAGTCACACATCAGACGGTATACACGCACACATCTGATCACATACACTCACTTCACTTCTGCCTGTGCCCTCCGGTGGGCGGTCCCAGCAGCTGTGCTGCACGCAGTGCTCCTCTGCCTTCTGCCGACACGCACACATCTGATCGCATACACGCACACATCCGATCGCATACACGCACACATCCGATCGCATACACGTACACATCCGATCGTATACACGCACACACACGATCGCATACACGCACACACACGATCGCATACACGCACATACACATTGATGATATCGCACATACTCGCTCACACTCACAACATCCGGAGATACCACATGCTTCCGGCCATGTGATCCTCCGGGAGGTCCTGGAAGGTCACTGCATGCACATTATCGCCGCCGAGAAGTAGAGAAGTAAGCGATATTACTGGATGTTGTGTGTGGATGCGATCTGATGTGTGTGTGAGGTGTGTGTGAGAGTGATCTGATGTGTGTGTGTGTGTCTGTTCTTATGTGTGTGCATGTGTGTGTGTTTCGTCGCTGCAGGACTTTGATGCGCTCACCTGGGAGCCGGTGTACGCTGGTAACCATGCTACACAATATTAGCCGATGTGTACCATGGTTACCAGCGTACCCCGCCCACCGCATGCACGGGAGCGCACACCAGCGTACGCCGGCAACCGCAGCAATGCGAAGGTATGTGTCGGCTGGGTTGCCGGCGTACGCTGGTGTGGGCTCCTGGGGGTACAGCACTCACCTGGGAGTCGTGGCTCCGTATCGGTTCGGGGAATGCGTGCGGGGGGCGGGGCCAGAGCGAGCGTGCAATGCGTGAGGGGGCGGGGTGTGGCCGAGTTGCCAATGCGTGCAGGGGGCCGGGGCGAGAGGCCAATCCATGTGGGGGGCGGAGCCTGGGCGAGCGGCCAATCTGTGCGGAGGGGCGGAGCCGAGGCGAGGCGAGCGGCCAATGAGACGCTTGTCGCGGTAACGACAGAATTTTGGAGCAAGACAGACAAACAGAATAAGGCAATTATATATATATAGATGCTGGAGTAAATGATAGAGGCCTGGGACAGATTACTGACAGCCAATGAGTGTGCAGTGGGTGGGGAGAGGGCGGTGCTGGACACTGGACACTGAGGCTGGGCTGTGCCAGCCCTGCCTGTGAGGTTAGGAAAAAAGTACAGGGAGAAAGTTTAGTAGAGCCGCAGGTAAATAAACTGTGTGCAGGCAATGAAGTGAAAATCAAGAGGAACAAATGGTAGAAACAAAATAAAAATAAAAACTTGTAAGGGTGCTGTATAATATTACACAGCACAGATTACCATAGCTAAAAAAAAATTGGACTTCATGGTTGGACAACCTTTTTAAATGTATGTTGAAGCACACATGTATGTGTGTATCTACAGTACAGACCAAAAGTTTGGACACACCTCATTCAAAGAGTTTCCTTTTATTTCATGACTCTGAAAATTGTAGATTCACATTGAAGGCATCAAAACTAGGAAATAAGAATGAAATACTTAACAAAAAAGTGTGAAACAACTGAAAATATGTCTTATATTCTAGGTTCTTCAAAGTAGCCACCTTTTGCGTTGATTACTGCTTTGCACACTCTTGGCATTCTCCTGATGAGCTTCAAGAGGTAGTCACTAGAAATGGTCTTCCAACAGTCTTGAAGGAGTTCCCAGAGATGCTTAGCACTTATTGGCCCTTTTGCCTTCACTCTGCGGTCCAGCTCACCCCAAACCATCTCGATTGGGTTCAGGTCTGGTGACTGTAGAGGCCAGGTCATCTGGCGTAGCACCCCATCACTCTCCTTCTTAGTCAAATAGCCCTTACACAGCCTGGAGGTGTATTTTTGGTCATTGTCCTGTTGAAAAATAAATGATGGTCCAACCAAACGCAAACTGAATGGAATAGCATGCTGCTGCAAGATGCTGTGGTAGCCATGCTGGTTCAGAATGCCTTCAATGTTGAATAAATCCCCAAGAGTGTCACCAGCAAAGCACCCCCACACCATCACACCTCCTCCTCCATGCTTCACGGTGGGAACCAGCCATGTAGAGTCCATCCGTTCACCTTTTCTGCATTGCACAAAGACACGGTGGTTGGATCCAAAGATCTCAAATTTGGACTCATCAGACCAAAGCACAGATTTCCACTGGTTTAATGTCCATTCCTTGTGTTCTTTAGCCCAAACAAGACACTTCTGCTTGTTGCCTGTCCTTAGCAGTGGTTTCCTAGCAGCTATTTTACCATGAAGGCCTGCTGCACAAACTCTCCTCTTAACAGTTGTTCTAGAGATGTGTCAGCTGCTAGAGCTCTGTGTAGCATTGACTTGGTCTCTAATCTGAGCTGCAGTTAACCTGCGATTTCTGAGGCTGGTGACTCAGACAAAGTTATCCTCCGCAGCAGAGGTGACTCCTGGTCTTCCTTTCCTGGGGCGGTCCTGATGTGCGTCAGTTTCTTTGTAGCATTTGATGGTTTTTGCCACTGCACTTGGCGACACTTTCAAAGTTTTCCCAATTATTCGGACTGACTGACCTTCATTTCTTAAAGTAATGATGGCCAATTGTTTTTCTTTACTTAGCTGCTTTTTTTTTGCCATAATACAAATTCTAACAGTCTATTCAGTAGGACTATCAGCTGTGTATCCGCTAGACTTCTGCACAACACAACTGATGGTCCCAACCCCATTTATAAGGCAAGAAGTCACACTTATTAAACCTGACAGGGCTTATTAAACCTGACATTAAACCTGTGAGGTGAAAACCATTTCCGGTGACTAGCTCTTGAAGCTCATCAACAGAATGCCAAGAGTGTGCAAAGCAGTAATCAAAGCAAAAGGTGGCAACTTTGAAGAACCTAGAATATAAGACATATTTTTAGTTTTTTCACACTTTTTTGTTAAGTATTTCATTCCACATGTGTTAATTCATAGTTTTGATGCCTTCAATGTGAATCTACAGTTTTCAGAGTCATGAAAATAAAGAAAACTCTTTGAATGAGAAGGTATTCAAACCTTTGGTCTGTACTGTATATCTGTATAACAAAATAGAATGTATTAACAAAAATGTATTCTGCACACAAAAACCGCGAAACAAATAGATAGAAATGTAATTATTAAAAGGCAAAAACTAAGCTAATAGAAGCATTTCACAACATATATTTCAACACCACAGATATTTCACATAGATTTAACTAAATTGGCCAAGTAATGTACTTCGTCTGTCTCTTTCCAGGTCTGTCTCTTTCCCCGTCTGTCTCTTTTCAGGTGTCTCTTTCCAGGTCTGTCTCTTTCCAGATCTGTCTCTTTCCCCGTCTGTCTTTCTCCGTCTTTCTATTTCCCCATCTGCCTGTCTGTGTCTGTCTCTTTCTTTGTATGTCTCTATCTCTCTGTTTCTTTCCCCATCTGTCTGTTTCCAGGTCTGTCTCTTTCCCAGTATATGCCCAAAATTAGAAGATTTGACCTTGACCAGAATTTAACAAAATGTATTAATCCTATCAGGATATACAAACAACAATACAACAAAATATCCCAATAAACAACTATAGATTCAATTTAAAAGGAGTTTTTTATTAATGGCAAAATTTTATTAAATAACATAAATGACAAAATACATACAAACATGTTAAAACCTACATAAAACCCGTAGGCAGGGAAGACATGTAATACAACCCACCATGGAACATTAAATTAAATATACATATGGGGAACAGAGTAATTAAATAATCACCAACATACAGCCAGTAAATCAGTATTGCGGTCGATATCTCAACTTTCCAATAGTAAAATACTATAACCGCATCACCAACCAGCCCCCCTATAACCCATAAAGCAGACCTGTAGCCATGGGGGATCGCACAACTAGCCTCCCCGCCACTCACTCCAATGCACGTTTTACACCGCTTCCTCAGGGAGTGACGAGGGTTGGTTGGTGATTCGGTTATAGTATTTTACTATTGGAAAGTTGAGATATTGACCGCAATACTGATTTACTGGCTGTATATTGGTGATTATTTAATTACTTTGTTCCCCATATGTATATTTAATTTAATGTTCCATGGTGGGTTGTATTACCTGTCTTCCCTGCCTACGGGTTTTATGTAGGTTTTAACATGTTTGTATGTGTTTTGTCATTTATGTTTTTTAATAAAATTTTGCCATTAATAGAAAACTCCTTTTAAATTGGATCTATAGTTGTTTATTGGGATATTTTGTTGTACTGTCTCTTTCCCAGGTCTGTCTTTTTCCCCGTCTGTCTCCCCCTCTCTTTGTCTGTCTCTTTCCCTGTCTGCCTGTCTCTGTCTGTCTCTTTCCTTGTCTGTCTC
This sequence comes from Anomaloglossus baeobatrachus, assembly GCF_048569485.1. Taxonomy (NCBI): domain Eukaryota; kingdom Metazoa; phylum Chordata; class Amphibia; order Anura; family Aromobatidae; genus Anomaloglossus; species Anomaloglossus baeobatrachus. The sequence continues at coordinate 185,184,615 of NC_134359.1, forward strand.
TATTTCTCTGTCTCTTTCCCCGTCTGTCTATATCAAGGTCTGTGTCTTTCCCCATCTATCTTTGTCTGTCTCTCTGGCTGTCTCCTCCTTCCCAGTCTGCCTGTCTCTGTCCCTGTCTGCATGTCTGTCTGTCTCTTTCCCCATCTGTTTCTTTCCAGGTCTGTCTCTTTCCAGGTCTGTTTCTTTCCAGGTCTGTCTCTATCTCTCTGTCTATTTCCCTTTCTGTCTCTGTCTGTCTCTCTGTCTGTCTCTGTCTGTCTCTCTCTATCCGTCTCCCCACCGACATCTTATTACCTCACATATAAGCTTCATATAATATGAATGTCTTTTGTTCCTATAGCAACCAATCACAGCTCCTACTAATAACCTGTAGTTCCAGGCTCCATTTACTTTAATGGAGCCATGTTTTTTGGGAGTAACTATAAAGCACGGGGTTAAATTTTCCTGTCAAAACATAGTCTACGACGTTCCCTGGGTCACATGAGGTGTCTGTGCAAAAGTTCGTGATTGTAAATGCGACGGTGCGGATACACTTTTCGTTTCACTTTTTCCCCATTATGTAGATAGGGGCAAAATTGATTGGTAAATTGGAACGCACAGGGTTAAAATTTCGCCTCACAACATAGCCTATGACGCTCTCGGGGTCCAGACGTGTGAGTGTGCAACATTTTGTGGCTGTAGCTTCGACGCTGCAGATGCCAATCCCGGACATACACACACACACACACACACACATACACACATTCAGCTTTATATATTAGATAAATAAATGTGTAGAGTTAGCAATAGTAAATGCAAATGATGCATAATAAATGAGAAATAAAAAGTAATAAATAGTAAATGAATCAAAATAGAAAAAAAATAATAGAGATGGAACAAGAAGTCTTGCAACCTTAAATGAGTTAGCTCATGAGTATACAGCCTTTGAAAAAGATAAGATTCCGCCATCCGTTATTCCCTTTTCCAAAAAGTTCCTGCCTTTCACATATTGTGCCAACATGGAAGTCTTTGCCAGATTTTAAGCATAGAATTCAGCAACATATCCAGGGATACAGTAAGGTAAGGGATTTGCTGCTGGGTACCACTGACCTCTACTCTGGACTGGAGTCTTATGAATCGATCTGCTCATCTCTAGTCCCAACCATCCTGGATACAGTGGACAATCCAAAATTTGGGTCCATGCCCTGCAGTCTTGTGTGTCTACTGAATGTTCCTCACTTCCACTGCCCCTCTGACCTCTCCTCCTGCAAGGGTAGAAAGAAATGGCAAATAGGTGTGGCTTCAGTGCATTATGCATGCCGCATAATTGATCTTTCTTTCTATTCCAAAGTTTGGTGGTATGCTTCTACCCTTTCACCACATGATGACGCCACCCCGTGCCGAAGTCAGGGTCGGGTGCGGCACGCTAGAGATCCCACTCTATCCAGGTACATAAGAAGGTTTCTCTTTACATATAACTGCTTTCTTATTAACTGTCATGTTTGCGTTGCATTTGATTTCTCCAAGTAGACTATATCCCTTTGGGCTTGTTCATGTCTATGACCAATATTGTATCTATATTACTTCTGATAGAACTCATTACCTTACACTGCAGTAGATAAGCATTCTTCCTATACTGAGTATTTTTTGACAATGGTGATACATATCGTTGCAATAACTAATTACATTATATGCTCTAATTGACTTATCACAATATTCTATTGTTCAAAAGAATTCTTCTGCATACTTTTGTGATTGATACTCCCCCCATATGCCATATTATGTTTACTCTCGATATATGAGATTGTACTATTCCGTATATTACCTGGATAAATTCTTGTGGGCACTTCTCATTACAATTGTGTGCTGCGCCCTTTCCTGCTTTAGATTCATCATGTGATTTTACGTGTTTTGAATAAAGATTATTGTTTTTATCCTACTATTTGTTTTCCTATGACTTTATGTCGGTTGTTTTCTGAATCTATATTTTTTTATAAAAGATTAAGAGGAATTTCACCTTTTAGCAGCATAATGAACCTAAGCATATCTCCAAATTAGCAAAAGAATGGCTTCACGAAGATATGTTACTGAGATAGGAGATGGTAGTTTTTACTCATGAGATTCTATGACAATGGGAGGAGGGAGGAGCTAGAGGCAGAGGGAGGAGCTAGATGCAGAGCTCCGCCCCCTCCCCCCTCTTTATATACATAGAATCTCATCAGTAACAGCTGCCATCTCCTATCTCAGTTATGGGAAAGTCTTCACTGAATACAAATTTGGTCAAAATGGTCATAGTAAGGGCTAGTGCACTGGAAGAGGAAGCCAAATGGGGGTAAGAGCAGGACAATTATCGCGCAAACAAATAGCCCATTGCTGCGTATTTGTAATTCTCTCATTAAATGGTGTCAGAGACATATTGTCAAGTGCGGTCCCTATTGCTACAAGAAATGTTCATTCTGTACAGGTTTTCTCCACTAGTGTAGAGGGTCTCTCGGGCTACCTGAAGTACTTCGGAAATGTTTTCTCGGAAAAAGAGGCGAGATATTACCTCCCCATCATCCTTACGACTGTACTATCAATCTTATCCCCAATGCCAAATTACTGAACACTCACCTGTATAATTTGTCGGGTCCTGAAAGGGCTGCCATGAAACAATATGTAACTGAAGGTTTACAGAAGGATCGTACTTGTTGAATTCTTCTTTGTAAAAAAAAAAAAAAAAAGAAAGCGGTCTCCTTCCTTGCCTGAATTTATGTGAATTAAACATAATTACAGTTAAGATTACATGCCCACTTCCAATTATCCTCGATATAATCCACTCACGGGGGCTAAATGGTTTTCCAAACGTGATCTTAGAGAGGCTTATAATATGATAATTTTAGCCTGGACTTTCACCTGACTATGCCTCAGTTTATGCCCTGTACCCATGACATGTCCTCCTGGTATTCTGACACCGAAACATTAACTGACGGTGACTCAGTTTCCTCCTTGTATCCACAATGAGTTCTCCTGGTATCTGACCTCGGATCATCTGACTACCCTGCCTCCAGACTTGCCCGTGAGTAAGTGACTAGCATCACAACAAGAAATATATAAATTGATGGAAAATGGGATAGAGGACAGGTAAGCAAATGTATATTACAGAAGAGAAGAGACTCTGACCTATTGAGGGATAATTACACTATGTAATTGTGGATGAGTAATCAGCATAATCGGCTGTATATATAATATTTGTTTTCATGTTATAATAAAAAAACATCTGTGGGTCGATATTTTCACTTGTACTGTTCCTTGTGCCTGCTAATGTAATGTAAATGCCACAAGATGGCGATGTAATTCAGCTGAACATTAATTTGTTAAAGAAAAAACAATCTTCGCATCAAAACAGACATTCCCTCCCCACTGATCAACACAAATAAACTTGCTCTGTCTTCTATTTCCATGATAATGTGGGCTAGCTCTTAGCATTTTGGGATGAAAGGTAATGCAAATGTGATCTTTCAAGCGTCTAACCTGTCAGGGTAATTATGAATAATTGCTACTTAAAAATGAGTATTTCCTATTTGTTAAAATATACGAAAAGAAAACCTTTCTTGGGTAATGACATAGGATTTTAAAGGTGACTGCATAAAACAGTTTTTATAGGAAAAATTTCTCAGAGTAAACCAGTGTAAAGCTTGTGAGCCGATAAAACCGTTTTTAGAAATGAAGAATTATAGAGTATTGAATGTAGCAGTTTTTTTCTGTATGGTAGATGCAGTGTTTTTCTGCTATTTAGGCAAAGGCGTTAACTGGGTACCAACCTCGTAGTTTAGCACTGCAGTGGCACACCCTAATTAGAGTTTCCTCAGTGGTAACTATGCAATCTGAAAGAGCAAGACTATATGATGTAACATCACTACATTAGAAGAGTGGTTGTGCGTATATAGACATAATAATGACCTATCTATAGAGTAGCTTATTAATACCAGATCGGTGGGAGTCCGTCACCCAGCACTCTCACCAGTTTGGTATTGATACCCTACCCTATTGATAGGTCAGACAACCCCTTGAAACATAATTAAAACATAATAGGCTACTACTCTAAAGATGACATTGAGGTGGCAGGGCTTCTCAATAGCCTAATGTTCATTGGACAATATACAATTTTCCCCAGCAAGCATAAAAAACATTTGTTACTATTTCATACCTCTATTAATTATCTTTCACTTTTTTCTTTTAGAAAAATAATTATCTGTGTTATCCTGTCTTTAGGCTACCTATGCAGAGCACAGCAGTCAAGTTTTTAACACGGATGCCACACATACCCATGTTATTCTCTGGAGTTACACAGGCGTGGTTTCACACGGACTGTTGACCCTGCGTAGCCTCGCACGCACGCACGGAGACATGTCCGTTTTTTCACCGGTAGCATGGGTGTGACATGGCCCGCACACTGATGTAATCCGTGTGACATCAGAGTGACACGTAATGGATAAAACAAGTGTCTTTGAAAAAAAAAAAGATTTTCCATACTCACTTGTCTCCAGCATTGCTGTCTTCAGCGTGGCTGTCACTTGTTTCTGACTCCCGCTCATTAGGCTCATTGCATATTACTGCACTGAGGAGCTGGAAGCAACAGCAGTGCAGAGATATTAGCGCCTGGACAGCATAGCTGGGGACAGGTGAGTAGCCAGCAGTTTGTGTGTGCAGTGATGTCAGGGGGTCATCAGATTGTCCAAGGAACTCCGATGAACCCTGAGGACACCCCAGTGACACCTGCGCTACCGCGGGTGTAGCGGCTGTCACTTCACGGGTTCATCAGAGTTCATTGGGAGCTCTGATTAACCCTTGACATCACTGTTGCGCCTGCACACACACTGATAAGGGCACTCCTACGGTGACTTATGCTGACCTTATGAGGTCCAGGCCATTGCAGGGAAGCACACACATTGATAAGGGCACACCTGCGGTGACCTGGGCTGACCTTATGAGGGCCAGGTCACTGCAGGGAAGCATACACAGCAGTGTTTATGTGCCTGCAGGGGTTGCTCTCACAAACAATGGAGAGCTTCGGTTCTCTATTGAATGTGCCGGCAGTATGAGATCGACCTGGGACCACCCTAGTTGGATTACGGCAGACCAGGATTAGGGCTTGTACAGGGAAATACATTGGAAAAGAGGATGTCTCAAATATTACCCCGTTTGCCACTGCACCAGGGCTATTCTATCTGTTCTTTCTTTCTTTCTGTCTATTTGTTATGTTCTTTCTTATTTTCTTTCTTTATATCTCTCTATCTATTTTATCTGTTCTATCTATCTATCTATCTATCTAATCTGTTCTATCTATCTTATTTCTTCTGTCTGTCAATCTATCTATTTGTAATGTGGAATGATTATATCTGTCTCTTTAAGAAAAACCAGGTTGTGGGTAGGGACAGGAAGGGAGGTGAGAAAAGGAAGTTTAGTTTCAGTTTAGAGCATGTTGATGAAACTGTTATGCTGTATGCTGGAGAGAGAAGGAGAAGAATAAAGTACAGTTAGAATTTACTCTCTTGGATTCCTTACACCGTGTGGACGTTACACTATCTATCTATCTATCTATCTATCTATCTATCTATCTATCTATCATGTATCTATCTATCTGTCCATCTATCTATCTATCATGTATCTATCTATCTATCTATCTGTCCATCTATCTATCATGTATCTATCTATCTGTCCATCTACAGTCAGGGCCAGAAATATTTGGACAGTGACACAAATTTTGTTATTTTAGCTGTTTACAAAAACATGTTCAGAAATACAATTATTTATATAATATGGGCTGAAAGTGCACACTCCCAGCTGCAATATGAGAGTTTTCACATCCAAATCGGAGAAAGGGTTTAGGAATCATAGCTCTGTAATGCATAGCCTCCTCTTTTTCAAGGGACCAAAAGTAATTGGACAAGGGACTCTAAGGGCTGCAATTAACTCTGAAGGCGTCTCCCTCATTAATCTGTAATCAATGAAGTAGTTAAAAGGTCTGGGGTTGATTACAGGTGTGTGGTTTTGCATTTGGAAGCTGTTGCTGTGACCAGACAACATGCGGTCTAAGGAACTCTCAATTGAGGTGAAGCAGAACATCCTGAGGCTGAAAAAAAAAAAAAAATCCATCAGAGAGATAGCAGACATGCTTGGAGTAGCAAAATCAACAGTCGGGTACATTCTGAGAAAAAAGGAATTGACTGGTGAGCTTGGGAACTCAAAAAGGCCTGGGCATCCACGGATGACAACAGTGGTGGATGATCGCCGCATACTTTCTTTGGTGAAGAAGAACCCGTTCACAACATCAACTGAAGTCCAGTACACTCTCAGTGAAGTAGGTGTATCTGTCTCTAAGTCAACAGTAAAGAGAAGACTCCATGAAAGTAAATACAAAGGGTTCACATCTAGATGCAAACCATTCATCAATTCCAAAAATAGACAGGCCAGAGTTAAATTTGCTGAAAAACACCTCATGAAGCCAGCTCAGTTCTGGAAAAGTATTCTATGGACAGATGAGACAAAGATCAACCTGTACCAGAATGATGGGAAGAAAAAAGTTTGAAGAAGAAAGGGAACGGCACATGATCCAAGGCACACCACATCCTCTGTAAAACATGGTGGAGGCAACGTGATGGCATGGGCATGCATGGCTTTCAATGGCACTGGGTCACTTGTGTTTATTGATGACATAACAGCAGACAAGAGTAGTCGGATGAATTCTGAAGTGTACCGGGATATACTTTCAGCCCAGATTCAGCCAAATGCCGCAAAGTTGATCGGACGGCGCTTCATAGTACAGATGGACAATGACCCCAAGCATACAGCCAAAGCTACCCAGGAGTTCATGAGTGCAAAAAAGTGGAACATTCTGCAATGGCCAAGTCAATCACCAGATCTTAACCCAATTGAGCATGCATTTCACTTGCTCAAATCCAGACTTAAGACAGAAAGACCCACAAACAAGCAAGACCTGAAGGCTGCGGCTGTAAAGGCCTGGTAAAGCATTAAGAAGGAGGAAACCCAGCGTTTGGTGATGTCCATGGGTTCCAGACTTAAGGCAGTGATTGCCTCCAAAGGATTCGCAACAAAATATTGAAAATAAAAATATTTTGTTTGGGTTTGGTTTATTTGTCCAATTACTTTTGACCTCCTAAAATGTGGAGTGTTTGTAAAGAAATGTGTACAATTCCTACAATTTCTATCAGATATTTTTGTTTAAACCTTCAAATTAAACGTTACAATCTGCACTTGAATTCTGTTGTAGAGGTTTCATTTCAAATCCAATGTGGTGGCATGCAGAGCCCAACTCGCGAAAATTGTGTCACTGTCCAAATATTTCTGGACCTAACTGTATCTATCTATCTATCATGTATCTATCTATCCATGTATGTATCTATCTATCTATCTATCTATCATGTATCTATCTATCTATCCCTCTATCTATCTATCTAGCTATCATGTATCTATCTATCCATGTATGTATCTATCTATCTATCTATCATGTATCCCTCTATCTATCTATCTATCTATCTATCATGTATCTATCTATTTATCTATCTATCATGTATCCCTCTGTCTATCTATCTATCTATCTATCTATCATGTATCTATCTATTTATCTATCTATCATGTATCCCTCTATCTATCTATCTATCTATCTATCTATCTATCTATCTATCTATCTATCTATCTCCAGCTATCTATCTATCTATCTATCTATCCATGTATATATCTATCTATCAGTCAATTCATCTTATCTGTTCTATCTAACTATCTATCTATCTATCTTATCTGATCTGATCTATCTATCTTTCTATAGCTAGCTATAATTTTTCAGGCTTTGCCGATCTTTTACACTTTAAAAAAACATTCATTTCAGTATCATGTATTTTTTACTGGTACCAGTCATATGTATGCAAACACGGACGTCACACGGATGACACACGGGTGACCATACCGGTACGTGTGACTTGCACCTGTTTAAACATGGATGTCTGAAAGGGGCCTCGCAAGCAGTTGAACAGAGAAAGCTGAGCTCAATAAGTGTTCAGGCTGCAGAACGCACAACATATGATAAATTGTTAGCACTGCTTTGGTTGGCATATGCTTTGTAGCTTAGCGACTGAATAATACTGATAATTAACAACAGTGGCCATCCTCACTATCCTTACGTTAATCATACCTCTGAACTTGCCAAAAATGAAAAGAGAGACAGATCATATCACATGCTTAGTGCACCATGGCAAAATGTTATACCTTGCCTCCATAACCCATAACATACTATGTCCATCTTGGGTCATCTTCATCCCCCTGCCTTTGATGGGGGCTCGCTACGCCAAGTTTGCATCTTTCCTTGCACATGCCAGATAATCTCATCAGCCAACATTGCCTCTAACAGCTGTTGCTGTAAACCAGTTAAATACCGCTGTCAATCTCTGACAGCGGGATTTAATACGTTCGTGCAGGGAACGCGTCATTCTCCGCTCCCATTAGTGACCCCATCATATGATCACGGGGTGCCGATGGGTTGTCCTCACAGCAGGGTGTCAACTGATGACACGTGTCTATCATGCAAGGCTACATTCATAGGACATCAAGATTTCTGCTATACAAAGCAGTGCATCAGCACTGCTCTGTATAGCACAAGAGATTGGACGATTGTAGCTTCAAGTCGCATAAGTAGACTAGTAAAAACAGTAAAAAGTAAAAAAAACATAAAGTTTTTAAAATTATAAAAAAAAACCCCGAAAGTTCATATCACCATTGAAAATAAAACATTAAAAAAATACACACATTTGGTATTGCTGCTTTCAGAAATGTCCAATATAAAATACATTTTTCTGATCGGTAAACAGCATAAAAAAAAAAAATCAAAATGCCAGAATTGCAGATTTTCAGGTCAGTTTTTGATAAAAAGAAGGCTGTGAATGAAAAAAAATATTTCTATTTCGCCACAATTGCTTTTTTTTTCCACTTACTAGTACATTACATGATAAAATAAATGGTGCCGTTCATAGTGCAACTCATCCCTCAAAAAACAAGCCCTCACAAGGCTAAATTGATGGACAAATGAAATAGTTATGGCTCTTGGAATATGGGAAGGGAAAAACAAAAAAATCGGTCCTTAAGGCTACATGAGTATGCTGCAGTTTTGTTATCACAAAAAAAAACTACATGTTTGAGGCATCAAAACTGCACCAAAAACTGCACCTTTTCCCAAAGAACCTGGAATGTAAAAAAAAAAGGATTGCAATGATGCTGCGTTTTTGTCAAATCCGATTGTGATGCTTTTTTATGTCAAAAATAGTGATGGGCGGACAAGACTGTAAAGTCTGACCCCAGCGGGTTCAAAGGCATCTGGGAAATAAAAGAAATAAAGTTAAAATAAATAAAAAAAAATAATAAACAGAGCGTGCTATACTTACAGAGTCTCCGGCACAGCTGTATCTGCTCCCACGGCCTCTCATTCTTCTTCCGGGGCTGCTCTTTAGGCTCATACATAGTCACTGTTTCCCCTGGTCATCGCTTGGCTCACTCAGTCTCTGCTTAAACCTCACAGTAGGCGGTCATGTTCTATGGCCGTTCAGTGTGAATTCAGATGTAGCAGTGCTGGAATCATCATGGCACCTTATGTGGATTACGTCGGACCTGGGTGTTCTGGGAGTTAATAAAGGGGTGAAAGAGGGTGATTTTTGTATTACTATTTCAAATAAAGGATTTTTTGGGTGTTTGTGTCTATTCCTTTTCACTTTTACAGGTTAGTGATGCTTAGGTCTCATAGATGCCTCCCATTACTAATCTATGGCTTAGTGGCAGCTGTGGGCTGCCATTAACCCCTTATTACCCACTGTACCAGTGCAATCGGGAAGAGCCGTGTAAAGTGCTGGGATTGAAGCATCTAATGGATGCAGTAATCTTGGGCGGATTGAGGCTGCTATTTTTAGGCTGGGGGGCTCCCAATAACCATGGGTCTCCCGAGCCTGAGAATACCAGCCCCCTGCTGTCTGGCTTTATCTTGGCTGGGTATCAAAATTGGCGGGACTGCACACTGTTTTTTAAAGTTATTTATTTAAATATTAAAAAAAAGCTGCATGCAGTTCTTCCTATTTTATTACACAGCAAAGATAAGTACACAGCTAGGGGCTGCAGCCTGTAGCCATATGCTTTGTGTGCTGGGTAGCATAATATAGGGTAATCCTTCACTAATTTTGTGATTTTATTTATTTTACTGTACGATAGACCTGCAGACCGGGTCTGTGATGGAAGTGTCAAAAAAGCTGTGAGTTCAACCTATCACAGACGCCGGTGGGCAGGGAATGCAGTGCATATTCAATGAAGGTAATGATCGGTCCGGTAAGTGACTGAGCAGCCACGGGAGCGTACAGCCATGCTGGTTACCCGGTAAGTATGAAGCGCTTGCTCCTACCCCTTCAAGCCATATTCTGGTCCCCACAGAGTATATGGGGACCGATATCCAGCCAGTTTTCGGGGATCAATTTCTCTAGTTAGAAACGCAGGGACAAAACGCAAAAGAATTGACATACTGCAGTTTGTCAGATGTTTGTGACAAATAAACTGCAGATAAAAAACTGAAAATCTGAATTCTTATAGACATTGCTGAGAAGTCGAAAGTGAGAACTTTCTGACAACAAAACTACACCAAAAAATAAGGAAAAAAAGTGGCAAAAACAACAGCGTACACATGTAGCCAAGAGGAAATCTTTCAGCAGGTTTTTTCTACCTGATCTAAGCATAATGTAGGCAAAGACACCTGAATCAAATGATGTATCACGTAGAATACTTGGTGCAGCCGTTCTGACACAATGAATAATTTTAGTTTTAGCAAAATAGCAGAGGCCTCTTGTGCTCTTCAGTCCAACTAATGATAAATCTACTGAAACTGAAACTAGCATTGCAGGTAAACAAAAACACACTTTGTGATAAGAGACACATGGCTAAAATCTCTGTTAACCCTTGCAGCTTGTTGTCTTCAGATTACATAGCAAAAATCTGCTGACAGACTCCCTTTAGAGGGTTAACCATATTGCTTAGTCACATCCATTTACCATTTCATCCTCTCCTGACTACATAAACAAATTGTTAGAAAGTGGTGAATGAATACTGTAAAAATAATGAATACTGTGAAAACAAAACCTCAAACATTTTTCAATACATTACATGGAAAAGTGTATGGTGTCATTCAAAAGTACAGTTGACCCTGTAAAAAAACAGCAATTGTAAGAAGAGGAGAAGGTGAGGAAATGCAAACCATAAAAATGAAAATTGGCTGCGGACACAAAGGGTTAAAGGTATTGTCCAGGTTTTGGACAAAAGTCTGTAGGCACTCTGGCTACAGACTACTGAATTGTGAAATTGTGTGGTGTGGATTCTGTCCCAATTCCCCAGTATTGCTAATAGAGATGAGCGAACCTCTAGAGGCTCGAGTTCGACTCGGTTCGTCGAACGGAGGCCGCGTTCGAGTTCAGTTCGGCGAGCCGTTCGACGAACCTCTCGAACCCCATTGAAACCAATGGGAGGCAATCACAAACACATAAAAACACATTCAAAATGTACACATACAGTTAATAAACGTTAAACATTAAACATTAAATTGAAATTATAAATATATTATAAATATAATTAAATTAAAAATAAAAAAAAAACAAAAAAACATTTTTTACCGAGACTAGAACTCGCGACCTCATACTATTTAAGCAAGCGCTCTAACCACTAGTCTGCTGCTTCTAATGATAAAGATAGGCGGATTTTGTAATCTTGACTTCTGCATTGCTGAAGTCTCTACTGACCACGCGATTCACTTCATTGCTACATGGAGCTGATCAGAGCACTCGTGTTCTGTAGCAGAGCTGACAGTGTCATGTGGATTATGTCGGACCTGGAGGGGTATTTGTGGGTTAATAAAGGGGTGAAAGATGGGGTTTTTTTTGTCTTTTATTGCAAATAAAGGATTTTTCGGTGTGTGTTTTTCTTTACTTTTACTTTAAGTTTAATTATGGAAGGTATCTCGGGGAGACGCCTGGCATGATTAACTCTTTATTACCTCGATTGCCACCGCACCAGGGCAATTCGGGATGAGCTGGGTAGAGTCCCCCGGGACAGTCGCATCTAATGGATGCAGCTATTCCGGCCGGCTGCTGGGTGATATTGTTAGGGTGGTGGGCTCCCGATAATGTGGTGCTCTCCATCCTGACAACACCAGCCTCCAGCCATGTGGCTTTATCCTGGCTGGTATCAAATATGGGAGGAACCGCATTTTTTTTTTATTTATTTATTTCACTGCACGATAAAATTAAAAATAAATTAAAAAAAAAATAGTTAAATTCTTTACCAGGACCGGGACCAGAACTCACGACCTCATGCTGCATATGCAAGCACCCAATCCACTGAGCTATTACCTCTATTGATAAACATAGGCAGATTTTGTAATCTTGAAGCCTGCAGTGCTCTGCTGACAGCGCGATTCACTTCATTGCTACGTGGACCTGATCCAGCGCGATGGTGTTTTACGGTGCTGCTACATCTTAAGGGAGCAGAGATGACAGTGTCGTGTGGATTACGTCGGAACTGGAGGGGTATTTGTGGGTTAATAAAGGGGTGAAAGATGGGGTTTTTTTTGTCTTTTATTGCAAATAAAGGATTTTTCGGTGTGTGTGTTTCTTTACTTTTACTTTAAGTTTAATTATGGAAGGTATCTCGGGGAGACACCTGGCATGATTAACTCTTTATTACCTCGATTACCACCGCACCAGGGAAATTCGGGATGAGCTGGGTAGAGTCCCCCGGGACAGTCGCATCTAATGGATGCGGCTATTCCGGGCGGCTGCTGGGTGATAATGTTAGGGTGGTGGGCTCCCGATAACGTGGTGCTCTCCATCTTGACAATACCAGCCTCCAGCCGTGCGGCTTTATCCTGGCTGTTATCAAATATGGGGGAATCACATCTTTTTTTTTTTTTATGATGTATTTATTTATTTTACTGCACGATATAGAGCCGCCCGCCGGCGGCTGTGATTGGTTGCAGTGACAAAGCTGTCACTCAGCTTGGGGACGTGTCTAACTGCAACCAATCATGGGCGCCGGTGGGCGGGGAAAGCACGGAATAACTAATTGACTAATGAAGCGGCAACCATTTTCTAAAAAGGAAAAGACACAGCAGATTTGTGACAGCGTGCAGCGAGATGCCCGTGATCGGTGAGTAGGAAAGAGAGAGGGATTGTGCTGGGGACGCAGGACGCATGCAGATAGCAACATGTGCACATAACCTTACTGTGAAAAGCCACGTTTTTGCTGATCGAACCGTTCTCAAACGTAACTCGAACTGTTGAGCTTTTAGCAAAAAACTCGAGTTCGAGTTCGATCTCTAGCACCCCCCAAAATCACTCGAACATGAAATTGGCGAACCTCGAACATCGCTCATCTCTAGTTGCTAATATGAACAGGTTGTTACATGACTATGTGTATACAATCTGCATACTAGCGGTCACATGCTGACTAGGCTTTTTTTGAGTTGGGGACACTACTTTTTTCTGAACCATAAAAAGACATCAAAATATAAAAAACAAACAACAAACTTATACTCACCTCTCCGGCTTGCACAATATTCACTGCTGCCCATCCAGTCCTTGTCATCTCTTCGCATTGGCATTGGTAGTTCTGAAATCCCCGATGCCTTAGTCAGTAGGACTCCTTGTCTTATAGGCCGAGGAGGGCTCTATATATGCACCCTTTAAAGGTCTCAGCCCTTGATGGACCAGTGGCAATAAGGAGCAGAGGGGCTATAAAGATGAGCTGTGAGGGGAGTAGAAGAACTGACACTATTTTTGTTACATATTATGTGTATTATGCTCTGAGGTCTTTAAGAGACGACTTAGAATCTCGGCTCATCTGCCCACCATCTATAATCATATATATATATATATATATATATATATATATTTATATATATATATATATATATATATATATGAATATATATGTGTGTGTGTATATATGTATATACACACATATATATGTGCACACACACACACATATATATATATATTTATATATATATATATATATATATATATGGGACAAAAAAGACAAGTCGCACACTGTGAAAAACCAAAATAAATTCTACCTTATAACATAAATGGAGGTATTTAGAATATTATAATGGCCATTGTAATACCAGCCCAGCGCCCCTTCACGGCATCCTCCTTTGCTGGGTCCTATACTAAACTGCATCTTTTCTGGGTTTTAAAAGCCTACACGATCAGCCGGTGAACAAAAAGGAGGCTAATGAAGCAGCCTGGAGCTGGGGTGCAAATCTAGCAAACAGAGCACCACTCCCTGTTATATGCATTATACAGTAGAAAAAAACAGAATGAAACAGGGGTTCCCTTGCTGGTTTCCCACGCTGGTACTAACCTGACTTCAAACCGTATTGGCAGCACCTTTACAATTGTGGACAGGTGCGTTTCTGGATGATGTATAAATATGAAGGGGCGTTGGGCTGGTATTACAATGGCCATTATAATATTCTACATACCTCCATTTATTTTATAAGGTAGAATTTATTTTGGTTTTTCAAAGTGTGCGACTGGTCTTTTTTGTCTCATATTTATACATCATCCAGATACATACCTGTCCACAATTGTAAAGGTGCTGCCAATACGGTTTGAAGTCAGGTTAGTACCAGCGTGGGAAACCAGCAAGGGAACGCCTGGTTCATTCTGTTTTTTTCTAGTACATATATATATATATATATATATATATATATATAATTGCCTTATTCTGTCTGTCTGTCTGTCTTGCTCCAAAATTCTGTCGTTACCGGGACAAGCGTCTCATTGGCCGCTCGCCTCGCCTCGGCTCCGCCCCCCGCATGGATTGGCCGCTCGCCCAGGCTCCGCCCCCACACGAATTGGCCTCTCGCCCTGGCCCCCTGCACGCATTGGCAACTCGGCCACGCCCCGCCCCCCCTCACGCATTGCACGCTCGCTCTGGCCCCGCCCCCCGCACGCATTCCCCGAACCGACACGGAGCCCCGACTTCCAGGTGAGTGCTGTACCCCTGGGAGCCCACACCAGCGTACGCCGGCAACCCAGCCGACACATACCCTCACATTGCTGGGGTTGCCGGCGTACGCTGGTGTGGGCTCCCGTGCGTGCGGGGGGCGGGGTACGCTGGTAACCATGGTACACATCAGGTAATATTGTGTAGCATGGTTACCAGCGTATGCCGGCTCCCTGCCCATTCAGATCGTTGGTCTCCCGCTGTCATACGCTGATGCGTGCTGCACAGCAGGAGACCAACAAGTGACCCAGCACTGTCTCTTTGAATACTTACCTGATTTGTACCATGCTTACTAGCATACCCCTACTCCCGGCACACGTACGCTGATAACAATGATACACATCAGGTAACTATGGAAACCGCTTTGCATAGTTGCCCCCTCGGCCACGCCCCCACACTCGGCCACGCCCCCGCTCGGCCCCCCCCGCTCCAGGACTACTCCTCCTATTATACTCCTCACCTCCAGGACTACTCCTCTTATTATACTCCTCACCTCCAGGACTACTCCTCCTATAATACTCTTCTCCCCCAGGACTATTCCTCCTATTATACTCCTCTTCCCCCAAGACTACTCCTCCTATTATACTCCTCTCTCCAAGACTACTCCTCCTATTATACTCCTCTCCCCCAGGACTACTTCTATTATACTCCTCTCACCCCAGGACTACTCCTCCTATTATCCTCCTTTCTCCCCAGGACTACTCCTCCTATTATCCTGCTCTCCCCCAAGAACTACTCCTCCTATTATCCTCCTCCCCCCCAGGACTACTCCTCCTATTATACTCCTCTCCCCCCAGGACTACTTCTATTATACTCCTCTCACCCCAAGACTCCTCCTCCTATTATCCTCCTTTCTCCCCAGGACTACTCCTCCTATTATTCTTCTCTCCCCAGGACTACTCCTCCTATTATCCTGCTCTCCCCACAGGACTACTCCTCCTATTATCCTCCTCTCCCCCCAGGACTACTCCTCCTATTATTCTTCTCTCCCCCCAGGAATACTCCTCCTATTAGACTCCTCTCCCCCCAGGACTACTCCTCCTATTATCCTCCTCTCCCCCCAGGACTTCTCCTCCTATTAGACTCCTCACCCCCAGGACGACTAATCCTATTATCCTCCTCTCCCCCCAGGACTACTCCTCCTATTAGACTCCTCTCCCCCCAGGACTACTCCACCTATTATCCTCCTGTCCCCCCAGGACTACTCCTCCTATTATCCTCCTTTCTCCCCAGGACTACTCCTCCTATTATCCTGCTCTCCCCCCAGGACTACTCCTCCTATTATACTCCTCTCCCCCCAGGACTACTTCTATTATACTCCTCTCACCCCAGGACTACTCCTCCTATTATCCTCCTTTCTCCCCAGGACTATTCCTCCTATTATCCTGCTCTCCCCCAAGAACTACTCCTCCTATTATTCTTCTCCCCCCCCAGGAATACTCCTCCTATCAGACTCCTCACCCCCAGGACTACTCTTCCTATTATCCTCCTCTCCCCCCAGGAATACTCCTTCTATTAGACTCCTCTCCCCCCCAGGACTACTCCTCCTATTAGACTCCTCACCCCCAGGACTACTCCTCCTATTATCCTCCTTTCTCCCCAGGACTACTTCTCCTATTATACTCCTCTCCACCCAGGACTACTTCTATTATACTCCTCTCACCCCAGGACTACTCCTCCTATTATCCTCCTTTCTCCCCAGGACTCATCCTCCTATTATCCTGCTCTCCCCCCAGGACTACTCCTCCTATTATTCTTCTCCCCCCCCCCCAGGAATACTCCTCCTATTAGACTCCTCTCCCCCCAGGACTACGCCTCCTATTAGACTCCTCACCCCCAGGACTACTCCTCCTATTATCCTCCTCTCCCCCCAGGACTACTCCTCCTATTATACTCCTCACCTCCAGGACTACTCCTCCTATTATCCTCCTCTCCCCCCAGGATTATTCCTCCTATTATCCTCCTCTCCCCCCAGGACTACTCCTCCTATTAGACTCCTCACCCCCAGGACTACTCCTCCTATTATACTCCTCTCCCCCAGGACTACTCCTCCTATTATACTCCTCTCCCCCAGGACTACTCCTCCTATTATACACCTCTCCCCCAGGACTACTCCTCCTATTATACTCCTCTCCCCCCAGGACTACTTCTATTATACTCCTCTCCCCCAGGACTACTCCTCCTATTATACTCCTCTCCCCCCAGGACTCCTCCTCCTATTATCCTGCTCTCCTCCAGGACTACTCCTCCTATTATACTCCTCTCCCCCAGGACTACTCCTTCTATTATCTTCCTCTCTCCCCAGGACTACTCCTCCTATTATACTCCTCTCCCCCCAGGACTACTCCTCCTATTATCCTCCTCTCCCCCAGGACTATTCCTCCTATTATCCTCCTCTACCCCAGGACTATTCCTACTATTATACTCCTCTCCCTCCAGGACTCCTCCTCCTATTATCCTGCTCTCCCCACAGGACTACTCCTCCTATTATACTCCTCTCCCCCAGGACTACTACTCCTATTATACTCCTTTCCCCCCAGGACTCCTCCTCCTATTATCCTGCTCTCCCCACAGGACTACTCCTCCTATTATACTCCTCTCCCCCAGGACTCCTCCTCCTATTATCCTGCTCTCCCCCAGGACTACTCCTCCTATTATCTTCCTCTCTCCCAAGGACTACTCCTCCTATTATACTCCTGTCCCCCCAGGACTACTACTCCTATTATCCTCCTCTCCCTCCAGGACTACTCCCCCTATTATACTCCTCACCCCAGGACTACTCCTCCTATTATCCTCCTCTCCCCCTATTATCCTCCTCTCCCCCCAGGACTATTCCTCCTATTATCCTCCTCTCCCCCCAGGACTATTCCTACTATTATACTCCTCTCCCTCCAGGACTACTCCTCCAACACACACACACTGCACAAAACATACCTCCCCCCAAAACACACACACACCCACACAAACCGTGCAACACATACAGCACCACACACACACACAATGCTGCAGACACACAGCGATCCACAAACAACACAACGCAACACACAGCACCACACACACACACACACACACAACGCTGCAGACACACAGCACTCTACAAACAACGCAACACACAAACAACACCGCTCTCACACACGCACACCCAGACAACACCCAGAACATTTACAGCGCACTACACAAATACTTGGCAACTACAGACAACATCTATATATATATATATAACAAAAATCATACAGTAACTACACAATAAATTCTAGAATTTAGTCTGGTGCTTCACAGGAATAGCAAATATAAAAGGTAAAAGGAAGAGAGAAAAGTATGTGAACTAAAGTGTAACTTTTATTAAATAAGTCAGAGGGCCCTTAGAGAAAGCTGACACTGATCAGGAAAACATGCGTCAGAGACACAGTCTCCAAACACAACTTGTCCTGCAAAACACAAGCTCTCCTATAGATATGTTGATAAAAAATAAAGTTATGGTTTTTAGAAGAAGGGGAGATAAAAACTAAACATGAATGATGTTATTCCTTGCTATTTTCTAATTGTGAGATTTTATTATATTATCTTTCCTCATGCGTGATATTCTTTTAATCTGTAATTAAATCCAAAATATATTTAACAACATATATACTGTATGTATTTCTCTTTTGCTAGGACAAGCATGTTCTTTCTGTGGTTATGATTGAGAAAATGCTTGAAAGATTCAAAAAGTCAAACGAGTTTTTGGAGCTTATTTTAAAGGGCCTTAATGACTACCTGGAAAAGAAACGACTGTTTTTTCCTAGATTTTTCTTTTTGTCTAATGATGAACTCCTTGAAATTTTATCAGAAACAAAAGATCCAACCAGGTAAGATTTCATATTTTTTTTTATTCAGCTGCAGCAACTATATATTCAGATAATTGGTCTTTTTAAAAACATAAAGTTTATTGGATACAAAACATAGTCCAAATCAGTACAGGCCTACGTGTTCTAAGCGTAAACAGACTTTTAATCATAACTAAGATTTCATAAACCCATTCAATAAAGCTAACTTCATTTTCCATGGTATTGGTGTGTAAAAGAAATATGACATGCAGTGTTTTAATAATGTACTTCACAATGTACAGATGTAGCAAAGATTAACCTGACAAATAACTAATCTTGATAAAATGTTGAAGAAGATCAGCTCATATAAGAGGATTGAGATAAGCTAAAGTGTTACTAAACTTACAATTTCTTTTTTCATAACTGTGTCAAGCATTGAAAGTTATGTCGCTTTGTAAAGAACTTCATTAACTGATTTGGCTCAATTTCCATAGGATAGTCACATCACAGTGGCCTCCAAACCTTCTTTAATTGCCTTCCTCCTCTTGAAGTATGGATTATGTTTTGTGAAGGGGCGGCACTTTACGAGTGGGTTATAATAATAATAATAATAATAATAAATCTTTAGCGTCAATATTCCGCAGCGCTTTACAATTCAGGCGGTTCATATACCAACAAATAACAGTTATAAAAATTACAATAATTAGAGTTTGAAAAAAAAAGAGACAACCCTGCTCGTGAGAGCTTGCAATCTACAATGCGATGGGCGGGGGGGGGGCAAGGTACAAGTGCTTATTTATAATGACAATCCAGCCATCTCAAGGAAATGGGGGATAGATAATGGCTGCCTGAACCAGTTGACCAGAACCTTGAGATGCCTTTGGGTGCCATAGAGTTTGACGTGGGGTTATGTTCTGAGAAGACGTGGAGGGACTATGTGAATTTAGTTCTGCTAGGGAGTGTGGTAGGCCACCCTTAAAAGATGGGTTTTTAGGGAGCAGCTGAAGCTGAATAAGTTGTGATTTGTCCTAGCTTCTTGGGGTAGAGCGTTCCAGAGGATTGGTGGAGCTCGGCAGAAGTCTTGGATCTGGGAGTGGAAGGTTCGGATTAGTATGGATGTTAGTCGAAAGTCATTTGCAGAGCATAGAGAACAGGTGGGGTGATAGACAGAGAGGACGGAGGAGATGTAGGGGGGTGCCGCACTGTGGAGAGCTTTGTGGGTGAGAACAAGCAATTTGAATTGGATCCTGTGATATATGAGCAGCCAGCGCAATGACTGGCACAGAGAGAAGGCATCCGAGTAGCGGTTAGCCAGGTAGGTGACACTGGCTGCTGCATTAAGGATGGACTGCAGAGGAGAGAGTCTAGTTAGGGAGAGACCAATTAATAGAGAGTTACAGTAGTCGAGTCGGGAGTGGATCAGGGCCACGGTGAGGGTTTTTGTCGTTTCCATTGTGAGAAAGGGATGGATTCCAGAGATGTTCTTCAGGTGCAAGCGACAGGAGTGGGCAAGAGATTGTATATGGGAGGTGAAGGACAGATCGGTGTTAAGTATAACACCTAGACAGCGAGCCTGCTGCCTAGGAGTTATCATGGTGCCAAACACAGAGAGGTTTAGGAAGGTTGGAAGAGATGTTGGATTTAGGGAGGTTAGAAGATGGAGGGAATAGGAGTAGTTCAGTTTTGGAAAGGTTAAGTTTCAGATAAAGAGCAGACATAACGTTGCAAACTGCAGTCAGACAGTCACTGGTATTCTGTAGTACAGCGGGGATGAAGTGTATAGTTGTGTGTCATCAGCATAAAGATGGTACTGGAAGCCAAATCTACTGATGGGCTGTCCAATTGGGGCAGTGTAGAGAGAGAAAAGAAGAGGGCTGAGGACTGAACCTTGAGGGACCCCAACTGTGAGAGGAAGAGGGGAAGATGTGGAGCCAGCAAATGATACGCTAAATGAGTGGCCAGAAAGATAGGAAAAAAACAGGAGAGCACAGTGTCCTTTAGGCCGATTAAATGGAGCATAGAGAGAAGGAGATGGGGGTCAACAGTGTTTAAGGCTGCAGAGAGGTCAAGAAGAATAAGCAGAGAGTGGTCACCATTACGTTTTGCTGTCAGTAGGTCATTGGTTACTTTGACAAGGGCAGTTTCTGTTGAGTATAGGGGGCAAAAGCCAGACTGTAAAGCATCTAGAAGTGAGTGGAGAGGTAGCGGGTGAGGCAGGAATAGACCAGGCGCTCCAAGAATTTGGAAATGAAGGGGAGATTGGAGACTGGTCTGTAGTTGTTTGTGCAAGATAGGTCAAGAGTAGATTTTTTTTTAATAATGGAGTAATGATAGAGTGTTAAGGGAGGAGGGAAGATACCAGAAGAGTGAGAGAGAGATTGAAGATTTTAGTTAGGTGAGTAGTGATGACTGGAGAGAAAGACTTGAGTAGGTGTGAGGGAAAGGGTTCGGTAGGACAAGTGGTAGAACGAGGAGAGGAGCCTGGAGACTTCTTCCTCTGTGACTGGGTCAAATGTGGAGAGTGATCCGGACGGCATGTGGGGAGGGATGGAAATCACGACGCTTGGTGACTGGGAGCTGATCTCTTGCCGGATGTTTTCTCTTTTCTCTGTGAAATATGAGGCCAGATCATCAGCATAAAGGTCTGTGATAGGGGTCTGTGCTTTGGGACTAAGGTGGGAAGGAAAGGTGTCAAAGAGCTTTTTTGGATTGTTGTATAGTGAGGAGATCAAGGTGGTGAAGTAGGTCTGTTTGGCAAGGTGAATGGCAACGTTGTAGGTTCTTAACATGAATTTGTAGTGGATGAAGTTTTCTGGTGTGCAGGTTTTCCTCCATAGGTGTTCATCACTCCTAGAGCAGTGCTGGAGAAATTGAGTTTGCGATTTGAGCCAGGGCTGTTTTACTCTGTGTTTGGTCTTTCTGAAGGTGAGGGATGCTACTTGGTTTAGGGTACTTCTGAGTGTGTCATTGTAGTGGTTTACAGCCAGATCAGGACAGGAAAGTGAGGAGATAGGGGACAGTGATGAGTGTAGAGAGTCTGTAAATGTCTGAGAGTCGATGGCCTGTAGGTTTCTGAACGTGTGATAGGTGGGAGTGTGTTGGGGTGGGCGAGGGTTTGTGATCTTGAAGGAGAGGATGTTGTGGCCAGAGAGGGGAAGAGATAAGTTATCAAAGTGAGAGATGGAGCAGAGGCGGGCGCAGACCAGGTCAAGGGCGTTGCCGTCTTCATGTGTCCCAGAGGATGAGAGCTGCGAAAGGCCAAAGGAGGTGGTTAGAGATAGAAGCTGGGATGCAGAAGGGGAGATGGGGCTGTTCATGGGTATGTTAAAGTCTCCTAGGATAAGGGTTGGTAATTCTGAGGACATGAAGTGTGGCAGCCAGGCTGAAAAGTGGTGAAGGAACTGGGTGTGTGAGCCTGGGGGACGGTATATGACCGCTACTCTGAGGGAGAGGGAATGGAAGAGCCTGATAGTGTGGACCTCAAAGGATGGGAATGAGAGTGATGGAGCTGGGGGGATGACCTGGAAAGTGCACTGTGGGGACAGGAGTAAGCCGACTCCACCACCATGTCTGTTCTCAGGTCTTGGTAAATGGGAAAAGTGTAATCCACCATGAGAAATGGCAGCAGGGGAAGCAGTGTCCGAATCCTGAATCCAGGTCTCAGTGAGGGCCAGCAGATTAAGAGAGTTATTGAGAAAGTATTTGTGGATGTAAGGAAGCTTGTTACATACAGACCGTGGATTCCAGAGAGCACAATTAAAAGAGAGAGGTGAGGGTGTATGTCGCGGGCGGGGAGAGGACGCTGCGCTCACCACGCTCGGGTCCGGCGCTGCTGCTGCTTCGCTTGCTGCTCGGTGGTGGCTCGAGCGGTGGGCCAGATCCCGGGGACTCGAGCGGCGCTCCTCGCCTGTGAGTGAAAAGGGGAATGGTTTTGGGGATTTATTGTCCGTGACGCCACCCACGGTTGTGGTGAGGTTGTGACACCACCGCTGCTCTGGACGGGGATCCCGGGAGCAATGTTGTTTTTCCCCTCCGTGGGTAGGGGAATTGGTTGTCCCGGGGCCCGGTGAGGGAGGAATGGCAGGCGGGTTACGGGGCCTGGTGAGGTGCAGGGTCGCGCTGGCAGCACGGTGCCGCATGGCACGGTGGTACTCACTCAGCCAATGATGAATGCAAAGTCTCCGGTAAAACAAACGGCTGGATGGACGGGTCCCACAGACGGCTGCGGTGGTTCTTCTCCCGGTAGGTTGCCTTTCCCTGCACCTGTGTGATGTTCTCGGTTCCGGTGGCTTCCCACCGGTAACCCGCTCCCCAGCTTGGATGGAGGCTGAGGAAACCCCTTTTGCCCGCAGGCTCTGGCCCTGGGAACTGTAGTCTTGGCGGTGACTGTATTTCCCTTCACGGTTTGAGCTGTTGCCTTCAATCGGGTCTTGACTGCTGGGAAACCCCGGAGGTTCCCTTCGCTAACGGATTTGACCGGTTTTACGGCGACTCCTTGTCTGGTCGGGGTCCATAGGCCCTGCCGAATGGTTCTGGCTTCTCTTCGCTCCCCGATCCGGTACCGGCGGGCCACCGCCCATCCCCGGTCCTTACGGTTCACGTCAATTAGCCCCTCCTGCAGACGGTCACCACCGTCTGCCAACCTTGCTGTATGTGCCCGGGCCACGCACCCGGACACCGTCAGTCTGCTCCACTACCACTTCACTCCTCAAACTCTCAACTCCTCACTCCAACTCCTTCCTTTTCCCGCCTCCAGGACTGTGAACTCCTCGGTGGGTGGGGCCAACCGCCTGGCTCCACCCCCTGGTGTAGACATCAGCCCCTGGAGGGAGGCAAGAAGGATTTTTGTTTGACCTAGATGTGCTTAGCCGGGGTGTGGGGTGTGTTGTTGTAGTACCTGTGATGTCCTGGCTTGTCCAGGGTGCCACATTCCCCCTTAGTAAAATGCAGGCCGTCCGCGGGCTGCCCGTCCATCACCGGTTTTATTTTTGTTAACTGTAAAAGATAGAAAACGGTAAAAACATGTAAAAATCACAAACATTTCACAATGGTACGGCTTCCGCTCTTCTCCCACCCAAACAACCTGGCCCTGATGCTGCCCCTAAGAAGTGGGCAGCACCTCTTGACCCCAGTCCAGAACCAAGCTGCCCGAGCGGGTACTGTCTCTTTCAGGGGACCCCTGAACCCCCGAAGGATCGCCACCAGTTACGGTAGTGGCGGGCCTGGGCCATCCCTTTCCTCCAGGCCCATCCTCCCAAATCAGCCTCTCCGGAGGCGGTAATGGATTAAGCCAACAATTATTTACATTCCACTAAGTTTGTGGTTGCCCTGCAAGTTCTCGGGCTTGTCCGTAAGAAGTCCCTTACGCAACGGTTGCAGAAAGTCCCTATGGGGACTAGTAGCCGGCAACGGCCGGTTCAATCCAATCAGATAACTTCTTCGGTTGAATCTTATCATTCAAACTTTTAACTATACTGGTGGTCCCAATGGGGACAACTGCCAGCAACGGTGGACCGCTGACTCACTTCAAATCCACGATGTAGGCCGGAGGAGGGGGCTGGGCTTGTACTCGGGCCTCTTGGCTGCCCCTCAGCTTAGCGTCCAGAGCAAACCAACCCCTCTCCCCGCAATGCCTAGTGTACTGGACCAAATCCCCCGGCATCAGGTTGCTGCCCGGGTGGTCCTCCGGCAGGTGGGCATTGACGTCCCGTCGGGCTATAAAGATTCCGGCCTCCAGGCCCGGCTCATATGTAAATCCGTACCCTCGACGGACGTCAAACCTCCTCACCTGCCCCTCATAGATTGGGCCCCGTACGCGGAAGGTGGCCTGGCGGAGGCTCTCTTTTTCCTTAATCGTGCGAGCAACCAGCTTTGCCTTCCTCCTCTCACTCTCCGCGATTTCCTGGCCCAGTGGGGTCTGTTCCCTGTCCCAGTAAGGGGCTACGGTGGGCCCCTGCGCGCGGATTGGGCCCCGCGAGACCTCCTTCACACTGCCCACTGCCAGTGTTCTGGGCGGTAGGTCCCGCGGTGTCATGGCCTGGGTTGCTGCCTCACAGCGGCGACCCGGCACAGCCTCAGCCGAGGCATGGGGAACGGGTACAGGGGTCCTCTCCCACTGAGCCTCCGTCTCTTCCTGCACGAGACGGGCTGCCGGAGGCGGTACGGGGCCAGGCACGGTCACAGGTGCCTCCGGTGGATTTTTGCTGACGGGCTCAGCCTTCGGCTTCTTCCATGGAAGCGGTTCAGGGCGGTCACGGGCTTTTGCTGCAGACCGGTCCGCCGGGGCGGATGGGCAGGGTACCGCTACCAATTGTGGTGGTAGCGGGCCTAGTGACGGGGCAGCAGCAGCCAACACGGGTAGCGGGGGAGGTAGCAGGGCGAGCGGGTGTAGACCGGGCCCCTCGGCCGCGATGTCCGACCCGCTAGGGGTACAGGGGCGTGGGCCACTTACCCACCCTTCCAAAACTCCCTCCACCTCGCGTCTCCGTATGGCCGCCACCACCTCCGCAATGTCGGCCTCCCACTTCTCCAAGAGGAGCTGCACACGGATCTGCAGCCGTTGTTGTAGCTGAGCGGTCCGGACCTCCACCCACGCCACGGTCCCGGGCACGGGGGCTACGGTGCTGCGGGACGGTTGGTGCATCGCTGCGGTGGCCCCTTCCAGGAACCAAAAGATGGCCGCAGGGTCCTGGCGTCCCTGCTTTTATAGCCGCGAGCTACGTGCGGTCAGACGCCATCCGTCCCCCTTAGTCTTTTTTCCGGCTCCTCCTCTACAGGGGCGGGATTTCGGCTCTCGCGCCTCCACTGCTCGAGGAGACGCTCGAGCGGGGATTTTTCGCTCCCAAAATGGCAGCTTCTCAAATTTTTTGGCCGGACACCTCCGATGGTCACAAGGCGCACCCCTACCAGACGGCAGAGCGGTAAGATCCTGTTCGTGACGCCAAGTTGTCGCGGGCGGGGAGGGGACGCTGCGCTCACCACGCTCGGGTCCGGCGCTGCTGCTGCTTTTTTTTTTTTCCTTGTCTTCCTTCCCTAAGCGCACATGTGTAGTGGGTCGGGCCAGCATATCAGCCAATCCCAAACACATACACAGCTAAGTGGACTTTTAGCCAGAGAAGCAACGGCATGTGTGATAGGATGTCCATGTCACATGTCCCTGCATTATAAAAACGGACATTTTCCTCCAGCACGCCATTATCTGCCTTCTGCGTCTTGGTGTCAGTCACCGCTGGCATAGCTCCTGTCTCCGATACTGCTGTGTACTCTCTATACACAGCGCTATACAGAATAGGGATAGAAGTTTCTTTCAGCCCTTGTAAGGGCTAATACCGGCAGGGTCAGAGCCATAGGTAACAGTCAGGTCCGTGAAAACAGATTTTAACAGCTACACAAGATGACAGCGTCTGTGTAGCTAAGGTCAGGGATTTCCTCGCTGCATTTCCCCATTAGGAGGGATAAAAAGGGAGGCTTCCTTTCCTCTACCCAGACCCACAATCCTGCCACTGTACCCTCCTGCCCTTTGCACACTCAAACTCATTGTTACTAAGCCATTATACTAGCAAACACTGAGGAAACTTAGTGGCATCCTAAAAGTGGCTGTTGGACTTCCATTAGTGTCCCACTGGTGCAAATCTATGTGCAGCACCTCTGCATTGCACACTCAAACTCATTGTTACTAAGCTAATATACTAGCAAACACTGAGTAAACAGTGGCATCCTAAAAGTGGCTGTTGGACTTCCATTAGTGTCCCACTGGTGCAAAGCTATTTGCAGCACCACTGCATTGCACACTCAAACTCATTGTTACTAAGCCATTATACTAGCAAACACTGAGGAAACTTAGTGGCATCCTAAAAGTGGCTGTTGGACTTCATTATTGTCCCACTGGTGCAAAGCTATTTCTAGCACCTCTGCATGACACCCTCCTGCTCTGTTTTTAATAAGCTATAATAATAGCAAAAAATGCTGCCATTTAGTGGCATACAAGAAGTGGCTGTTGGACTTCCATTAGTGCCCCACTGGTGCCAAGCTATTTCTAGCACCTCTGCATGACACCCTCCTGCTCTGTTTTTAATAAGCTATAATAATAGCAAAAAAATGCTGCCATTTAGTGGCATACAAGAAGTGGCTGTTATACTCCATTAGTGTCCCACTGGTGCCAAGCTATTTCTAGCACCTCTGCATGACTCCCTCCTGCCCTGTTTTTAATAAGCTATAATAATAGCAAAAAATGCTGCCATTTAGTGTCATACAAGAAGTGGTTGTTGGACTTCCATTAGTGCCCCACTGGTGCCAAGCTATTTCTAGCACCTCTGCATGACACCCTCCTGCTCTGTTTTTAATAAGCTATAATAATAGCAAAAAATGCTGCCATTTAGTGGCATACAAGAAGTGGCTGTTGGACTTCCATTAGTGCCCCACTGGTGCCAAGCTATTTCTAGCACCTCTGCATGACACCCTCCTGCTCTGTTTTTAATAAGCTATAATAATAGCAAAAAATGCTGCCATTTAGTGACATACAAGAAGTGGCTGTTGGACTTCCATTAGTGCCCCACTGGTGCCAAGCTATTTCTAGCACCTCTGCATGACACCCTCCTGCTCTGTTTTTAATAAGCTATAATAATAGCAAAAAATGCTGCCATTTAGTGGCATACAAGAAGTGGTTGTTGGACTTCCATTAGTGCCCCACTGGTGCCAAGCTATTTCTAGCACCTCTGCATGACACCCTCCTGCTCTGTTTTTAATAAGCTATAATAATAGCAACAAAATGCTGCCATTTAGTGGCATACAAGAAGTGGCTGTTGTACTCCATTAGTGTCCCACTGGTGCCAAGCTATTTCTAGCACCTCTGCATGACACCCTCCTGCTCTGTTTTTATTAAGCTATAATAATAGCAAAAAATGCTGCCATTTAGTGGCATACAAGAAGTGGCTGTTGGACTTCCATTAGTGCACCACTGGTGCCAAGCTATTTCTAGCACCTCTGCATGACACCCTCCTGCTCTGTTTTAATAAGCTATAATAATAGCAAAAAATGCTGCCATTTAGTGGCATACAAAAAGTGGCTGTTGGACTTCCATTAGTGTCCCACTATTGCAAATCTATTTCCAGCACCTCTGCATTTCACACTCAGACTCATTGTTACTAAGCCATTATACTAGCAAACACTGAGTAAACTTTGTGGCATCCTAAAAGTGGCTGTTGGACTTCCATTAGTGTCCCACTGGTGAAAAGCTATTTGCAGCACCTCTGCATGACACCCTCATGCACATTTTGCTACGCTAATTTTATAGCAAACTCAGGGAATTCCTTGCTGCATTTGATCATTCTGAGGGATAGAAAGTGAGGCTTCCTTTACTGTCCTGGTACCCACAGAACACGGCCACTGTACCCACCTGTCCACTTTTGCCACGCTATTTCATTTGCCCAAAGAGCTGACTCTTTTTCTGCCTTCCTAAAATTGTCTGTAATACTAAGTTAGTGTTCCTTTGCTGCCAAGCAAGGTACAACACATGTGCATTCTGCACTCCTTTCCATTTCTGGAATGCAATTATTAACTGCAGGTAGTCCAGCCAATCTGTGACGAAGGTGCAGGTGTGGATATAATGTAGCCTGCATCCAATGGTGGTTCTCTCGATGTCTGACAGCTCAACAATACCTTCTGTTTCCACTTCCAAAACAAGTGATGACCTGCCAATCACACTCCCTGTTGCGTGTAAAGGGGTGGAAGTTCAGTGTGAAAAACCATGTGAGACTGCTGTCCCCACAGTCACAGAGGATGAAGAGCACGCAGATGCACTTGATGGGGCAGGCGGTGGTTGCACAGGCACGCTAGGCCGCATTGTAGCACAGTGACATTCACATTGCGACTTATGCTTCATTTTAAGTCGTGTACAAGGTGGGCTCCCCAGTATGCAGCAAAACCAGGCAACAGGAAAAGGACTCTAGTCAGTTGGGTTGATAAATGATTGTTTAACTTTACCAAAACAAACAATAAGAACCATGCATACAATTTAAATAATTGAACAATCTATTCTGTTGCCTACTACCTGCTAATCCCGCGAACACAACTTACCAGTGGCGCATCACAAGAGCTTCCCAGTTATCTACCTAAACATAGACAAAACACATTACCCCCCCTGAATACCCTTGTTAGCTGAAGCCTCACAGATAAGGCAGATGATAGCAGTGTGAATGCAAACCACACAGCTCTGTAACACAGTCATGGAAATCTTGAAAATCAACAGTCAATGCAAACATGTGTCGCTGTCCCTCTATGAATTAAACTGTACGTGACAATTTGACAGTGCAGAGGCAGCAAGTCTAAAGGCCCCGTCACACTAAGCAACATCGCTAGCAACATCGTTGCTAACGAACAACTTTTGTTACGTTGCTAGCGATGTTGCTGTGTGTGACATCCAGCAACAACCTGGCCCCTGCTGTGAGGTCGTTGGTTGTTGCTGAATGTCCTGGGCCATTTTTTAGTTGTTGCTGTCCTGCTGTGAAGCACAGATCGCTGTGTGTGACAGCGAGACAGCAACAACTAAATGTGCATGCAGCAGGAGCCGGCTTCTGCGGAGGCTGGTAACCACAGTAAACATCGGGTAACCAAGAAGCCCTGTCCTTGGTTACCCGATATTTACCTTCGATACCAGCCTCCTCCACTCTCACTGTCAGTGCCGGCTCCTGCTCTGTGCACATGTAGCTGCAGCACACATCGGGTTAATTAACCCGATGTGTGCTGTAACTAGGAGAGCAAGGAGCCAGCGCTAAGCATTGTGCGCTGCTCCCTGCTCTGTGCACATTTAGCTGCAGCACACATCGGGTTAATTAACCTGATGTGTGCTGTAACTAGGAGAGCAAGGAGCCAGCGCTAAGCATTGTGCGCTGCTCCCTGCTCTGTGCACATTTAGCTGCAGCACACATCGGGTTAATTAACCCGATGTGTGCTGTAACTAGGAGAGCAAGGAGCCAGCGCTAAGCATTGTGCGCTGCTCCCTGCTCTGTGCACATTTAGCTGCAGCACACATCGGGTTAATTAACCCGATGTGTGCTGTAACTAGGAGAGCAAGGAGCCAGCGCTAAGCATTGTGCGCTGCTCCCTGCTCTGTGCACATTTAGCTGCAGCACACATCGGGTTAATTAACCCGATGTGTGCTGTAACTAGGAGAGCAAGGAGCCAGCGCTAAGCATTGTGCGCTGCTCCCTGCTCTGTGCACATTTAGCTGCAGCACACATCGGGTTAATTAACCCGATGTGTGCTGTAACTAGGAGAGCAAGGAGCCAGCGCTAAGCATTGTGCGCTGCTCCCTGCTCTGTGCACATTTAGCTGCAGCACACATCGGGTAATTAACCCGATGTGTGCTGTAACTAGGAGAGCAAGGAGCCAGCGCTCAGTGTGCGCTGCTCCCTGCTCTCTGCACGTGTAGCTCCGTGCGGTGGTAACCAAGGTAAATATCGGGTTGGTTACCCGATATTTACCTTAGTTACCAAGCGCAGCATCTTCCACGCGGCGCTGGGGGCTTGTCACTGGTTGCTGGTGAGCTCACCAGCAACTTGTGTAGCGACGCTCCAGCGATCCCTGCCAGGTCAGGTTGCTGGTGGGATCGCTGGAGCGTCGCAGTGTGACATCTCACCAGCAACCTCCTAGCAACTTACCAGCGATCCCTATCGTTGTTGGGATCGCTGGTAAGTTGCTTAGTGTGACGGTACCTTTATTGTCTATAAATAGTCGGCCTACCCAGAACAGATATGTGTTTTGCTAATAAAACAAAGTGTTGCGTGCCCGCATTATTGTCTGTGCACAGCCTACCGTACCCGGGTACTGTGATGTCCAGTTGCCAGAAATACAGACTTTACGCTCCTCTCACGGTAAGCAGTATAGACAGCACCGTAAGAATGTTGGTCTGTGGCACAGGATGCTGCTCACTGGCGTTACGGTACTCCTCACCAAACTCCAAAATGACTCCCCTCACAATTGAACGAAGTGTTTCCGCGGTGGCTCCTTGCTGTAACACACACCTTTAGCTTTTCCTTCTGTTCATAGACAGCATCTCCAAGTCCACACCCGAAGAGCAATTTCTCCTCCACGTCTAAGTGTGGAGAGGCAGCTAGTGCGCATGCGTGTGCCGATTTACCCCAGCCGCAGCCTAACTACAGTGTTTCGCCTAGTGAGTATGCTCAGCCTGACTGTGCCATTCCTGAGGCTAAGTCTTCATTTCGGGATACAGCGCATGCTCCCACACTTAGTGCGAAAAGCCTCTTTGCACAGGTACTTGCACTCCGTGCCGGGTCTAACTCCTGTTTTGTGCCTAGACACCATGCTAAAGCTGATATTCTTTTTTCAGAGACTGTATTTCATGCTACTTAGCATGCTCAGGCACTTACTGCATCAGAGACTAGGTCCGGTAATGAACTCTTTGGCCCTGCCCCTGATGTGGGGGGCCCATATAGACCACAGGGCATCAGGTGTCCTGACGATGTGGCCAGGCCACTCCCAAATGGCTTGCAGAGGCCTGCGCCTATGACTTGTCACCTCATTATTGATGGTCAGACGATGACTGGTGAGGTGTTTGTGTCGTGGCAGCCATGAGATCATTTTTGAAGTTGCGGTTCCAAATAGGACGCTAGTTATGCCACTCATGACGTGTCACTCTGCTTTTGTCTCCTAGAGGTGCATTGTGGTGCACCCTGGTTTTGGGCGGACCCAGTTTATAAAACGGGCTGGAGCCAACAAGGAGGTGCGCAGTCTTCTATTATGCTCCGAAAGAGCACACCTCCATGTGTTGAACCCATTGGAGCTTTAGGCCAGAGGTAGGCAGGGATAGGGCGTCGATGCAGGCCGCCACCACAGTTGGTAACGCAGAACGGTTAAGACCAGCTCCTGTCCTACCAGTCCTGCTTGTGCAGCCCAGTGTCATTAACAGGCCTGCTGCTGCTGATGCGCCTGCTGTCCACAGGTGTGGCCCCAATGCACATGGTCAGCGTACTCAATGGCCCCTGTGATGTTAACAGGGAGTTCCTGGGCTGGGTGGGCGTGTGGACCCTGTGACGCTAACAGGGCTCCCAGTCTCCAGATCCAAGTGGCGTCTAACTTGGTTCAGGCTACTATTAGTTTCATAGCCACACAGCTCTGTATCCTCCACCTAACCTTTCAGTTGCCAACCTCTCCTTTTCCATCTGGGAGCACGGTGGACACTGACTGCTGATGGGGATATATACCTTTCTCTTTCTTTTCTTATTAATTTTCGTTATATAGCGGTAACATAGTATATACCACCTTATCCAAATCTGCCAGTCCCACCGTAACAGATGGTGTTTCTTCAGCAAATGTTACTTTTGCTTAAGCACCAAACCCATGGACAAAAACTTTTTTCCCCTTTCCAACACACCTGTTTCCCTTTCCACCAGCATCTGTCCTTTTTCAACTCATTTTGTATATGACCAAAAGTGCAACTCTGCAGGGACACCGTACTCAATGCCATCTCAGCACAGCAGCCAGCCCTCGGTCCCTCAGATGTGGACAAGTAAAAGACCATTTCCTCCTATCCATGACAAAGCGTTGAGATTCACTCTGTGCAGCAGTGGTGTTTACTGGAAAAGCAGATCTAAGAATCCGTACCACCTTCTGCAGATACTCCTGTATACGTGCGCCCTTTCTATGGCAGGAATTATTTCGCCAAATTTTGTCTTGTACCAGGGATCTAACAGTGTGGCAACCCAGTAGTTAGCATTACTTCGAGTTCGTACAATCCGAGGGTCATGTTGTAGGTAGTGCAGCAAGAAGGCGCTCATGTGTCTTGTGCATTCAGGAGGACCAAGTCCTTGGTGTGTTGGTGGCAGGGAGGTGAGAATCGTGCCTCCTTCCTCTGCCCTCTCCCCCCAACCTCGCACAACCGAAATGTGAGCAAGCTCTCACTCATCTACTGAGTCTTCCATGCCCATTGCCAGTTCGTCCTCCATTTCTTCATGGGCTCCTGCACCTTCCTCAACACTTTTTGCTGATACTATGCGCCCTTGTTAATCCCTCTCCCCCACCATGACTGCCGCCTGACCATCTGGACCTCGTAGATCTTTTTATCCCTTCCGCATATGACTCCTCCTGTACTTTCTCCCCTTCCTCTTGTCCCAACACCTGACTCCGAATAATGCTTACAGTGTGCTCCATCATGTAGATGACCAGAAATGTCACGCTGAGAATGGCATTGCCAGTGCTAAACATCTTCGTCGACATTTGTAAACTGTGTAGAAGGGTGCATAGGTCCTTGATCTGACACCACTCCAGCAGCGTGATCTGCACCACCTCTGGATCAAGTTAGGCCAGGCTATATGTCATAACGTATTGCAGCAGGGTTCGGCGGTGCTGCCACAAACGCTGCAACATGTGCAGATTCAAATTCCTGCGTGTCGGCACATCGCATTTCAGGCGTTTAGCCACCAGACCTAAAGACTTCTGGAGCGACGAAAGTTGTTGAGCTGCTGTGTGCGAACGATGGAAGTGAGCACATAGCGAGCGTACCCGCTGCACAAGGCCATGTAGGCCGGGATGGTGTTTTAAAAATTGCTGGAGAATTAGATTCAACACGTGAGCCACACAAGGCACGTGTGTCACATTGTCACGGCGAAGGGCCGCACCCATGTTTGCATCATTGTCACACCCGGCCTTCCCTGACTGCTGGTTGAGTGGAGACAACCATTGATGAAACTTGGTCTCCAGAGCTAACCGTCCACAACTTCTCAGCGGTGTGACTCACATTTCCCATACATTTCAAAGTAAACATTTGACCGCATGATGGCATTGAGCTCTGCTGCCAGCATAGTAAGGAGGTGTGTGGTTTTCCATGTGCGCAGTTACAAGGAAGGGTGCCCTGACCACACATGGTTTGGGACGAAGTGAAGGACCCACACGAGGTTGAGGAGGCAGAAGCAGTGTATTAACTTCTACATACAGAGGAAGGATTGATACAACTCGTGGGGACAGCAAGACTTGTACAGCAGACCCTTCTCCATCTCTCCCCATAGTAACCCATTGCCCAGTCAGCGACATGTAACGCCCCTGTCCATGCTTACTGGGCCAAGTATCTGTGGTGAAATGCACCCTGTCACACAGTTTCTCAAAGAAGTGGTGATGTTTGGTGCGACATGCTGGTGTAGCACGTGCACGCCTTTGTTGGAGAAGGAGTGGCGCCTGGGCATCGGCTCTTGGGGCACTGCGATGGACATAAGGTCTCGAAAATCCTCGGTTAAAAAGGTTGGAAAGGAAGCATTTTGGTAGCCAACAGTTTGCAGATGCTGAAAGTCAAGCTCTAAGCCATGTCATGCCCTTCTAAAAGCATGTAAAACACAGCAAGGGGACTCCAACCACAGTCTCCCTCGTTTCCACTAATTGGTTACACACACCCCACTTGACTGGCATCAGTTGACCCCCATTTTCAAGATGAAAAAGATGCTTTGCATGAAGCACTCTCAAAAATACGCGTGCCTTTCACCTCCCCTGGATGACCCAGGGGAAGAAAAGTCCTCTGAGAGCCATGACTTGTTCATCTTGGTTCTTTTTTCAAAAGCGAGGGGACTCCAACCACAGTCTCCCTCGTTTCCACTAATTGGGCCACACACACCCCACTTGACTGGCATCAGTTGACCCCCATTTTCAAGATGAAAAAGATCCTTTGCATGAAGCACTCTCAAAAATACGCGTGCCTTTCACCTCCCCTGGATGACCCAGGGGAAGAAAAGTCCTCTGAGAGCCATGACTTGTTCATCTTGGTTCTTTTTTCAAAAGCGAGGGGACTCCAACCACAGTCTCCCTTGTTTCCACTAATTGGGCCACACACACCCCACTTGACTGGCATCATTTGACCCCATTTTCAAGATGAAAAAGATCCTTTGCATGAAGCACTCTCAAAAATACGCGTGCCTTTCGCCTCCCCTGGCTGAGCCAGGGGAAGAAAAGTCCTCTGAGAGCCATGACTTGTTCATCTTGGTGAACGTTAGTCTGTCCACATTGTCAGTGGACAGATGCGTGTGCTTAGCTGTCAGCACACCCCCTGCAGCACTGAGGACACGTTCCGAGAAAACGTTGGCTGTGGGACACAACAAGATCCCCAAGGCGTACGTGGTGAGTAGAGTTGAGCGCGGTTCGTGGTTCGTGGTTCTCCAGTTCTAGGCTCGAGTGATTTTTGGGCTGTTCGAGATCGAACTAGAACTCGAGCTTTTTGCTAAAAGCTCGATAGTTCTAGATACGTTCGAGAACGGTTCTAGCAGCAAAAAGCAGTGCTTTTTACAGCTACAGTGAGCAGGAGCCATCGCTGGAAGCCTGCCACAAGCTGGTAACCAAGATAAACATCGGGTATCCAAGCAAAGCGCTTTGGTTAGTAACCCGATGTTTATCTTAGTTACGTGCAGGAAGCCCACACTTTCCCGCTCAGCTCGCTCCACCCCCTCCTGCCCGCGGCATGTACACATACATACACATACACAAACACACACACACACACACATCCACCCACCCCCCCCACCCCCCCACCCCCCCGCCCGCCCGACCGCTCGCTCGGCTTACCTGCGGTGATGAAGTCCCGCCATCCCGACCTCAGCGCTGTCACTGTCCTCCATGGCCGCCGCTTGTCACATCACCTATCGCTTCCGACCCGAGACTGACACTGGCGGTGACGTCACGGACCTCTCGCAATACTTGATGTGAAGGCGCCGGTCATTGACCTCAGTGACAGGGGCAGTCAGTGTGCTGGAGATCAGTGCAGGTAATGTACCTCGCTGACAGCAGCACTTGTCATCCCCTGCAGTGACCTGGGCTGACCCATTGATGTTAGCTCAGGTCACTGCACTGCTCTCCCAGCCAATGGGGAACATCCTGCTCTTCATTGACTGGGACAGTGTGCATCGTCATGGCAACCCCTTGGATTACACCAGACCTGGATTTGTTTTTCAATCTAATAAATTGGTTAAAGAGGGAATGTTTTGGGGAGTGTTTTTTCAAATAAAAATGTGTTTGTCGTGTATTTTTTTTTTATTACTGACTGGGTTGGTGATGTCGGGTATCTGATAGACGCCTGACCTCACCAACCCCAGGGCTTGATGCCAGGTGACATTACACATCTGGTATTAACCCCAAATATTACCCCGTTTGCCACCGCACCAGGGCGCGGGATGAGCTGGGGCGAAGCACCAGGATTGGCGCATCTAATGGATGCGCCACTTCTGGGGCGGCTGCGGCCTGCTATTTTTAGGCTGGGGAGATTCCAATAACCATGGACCTCCCTAGTCTGAGAATATCAGGCCCCAGCTGTCTGCTTTACCTTGGCTGGTGATCCAATTTTGGGGGACCCCTACGTGTTTTTTTTTTTAATTATTTATTTAATTTAAAATAACAGCGTGGGGTGCCCTCAGTTTTGGATTACCAGCCAAGGTGAGGTTGCCAGCTGTGGTCTGCAGGCTGCAGCCGTCTGCTTTACCCTAGCTGGCTACAAAACTAGGGGGAACCCTATGTCATTTTTTTTTCATTTTTTTGGCTAAATACAAAGCTAAGCACCCCTTAGTGCCACATGAAAGGTACCAAAGGGTGTTCCACTTTTTCTCCATTTTTTTCTCCACTTTCTCTCCACTTTTTCTCCACTTTTTCT
The DNA here is from genome assembly GCF_048569485.1 of Anomaloglossus baeobatrachus. Lineage (NCBI taxonomy): Eukaryota > Metazoa > Chordata > Amphibia > Anura > Aromobatidae > Anomaloglossus > Anomaloglossus baeobatrachus. Next base: position 185,221,122 of record NC_134359.1, read on the forward strand.
CCATTTTTTTCTCCACTTATTCTCCACTTTTTCTCCTCTTATTCTCCACTTTTTCTCCACTTTTTCTCCACTTTTTCTCCTCTTATTCTCCACTTTTTCTCCACTTTTTCTCCACTTTTTCTCCATTTTTTTCTCCACTTTCTCCACTTTTTCCCCACTTTTTTCTCCACTTTTTCTCCTCTTATGCTCCACTTTTTCTCCTCTTAATCTCCACTTTTTCTCCACTTTTTCTCCACTTTTTCTCCACTTTTTTCTCCACTTTTTCTCCTCTTATGCTCCACTTTTTCTCCACTTTTTCTCCACTTTTTCTCCACTTTTTCTCCACTTTTTCTCCACTTTTTCTCCTCTTAATCTCCACTTTTTCTCCTCTTATGCTCCACTTTTTCTCCACTTTTTCTCCACTTTTTCTCCACGTTTTCTCCACTTTTTTCTCCACTTTTTCTCCTCTTATGCTCCACTTTTTCTCCACTTTTTCTCCACTTTTTCTCCACTTTTTCTCCACTTTTTCTCCACGTTTTCTCCACGTTTTCTCCACTTTTTTCTCCACTTTTTCTCCTCTTATGCTCCACTTTTTCTCCACTTTTTCTCCACTTTTTCTCCTCTTAATCTCCACTTTTTCTCCACTTTTTCTCCACTTTTTCTCCACTTTTTCTCCACTTTTTCTCCACTTTTTTCTCCACTTTTTCTCCACTTTTTCTCCTCTTATGCTCCACTTTTTCTCCACTTTTTCTCCACTTTTTCTCCACTTTTTCTCCTCTTATGCTCCACTTTTTCTCCACTTTTTCTCCACTTTTTCTCCTCTTATGCTCCACTTTTTCTCCACTTTTTCTCCACTTTTTTCTCCACTTTTTCTCCTCTTATGCTCCACTTTTTCTCCACTTTTTCTCCACTTTTTCTCCACTTTTTCTCCTCTTATGCTCCACTTTTTCTCCACTTTTTCTCCACTTTTTCTCCATTTTTTTCTCCACTTATTCTCCACTTTTTCTCCTCTTATTCTCCACTTTTTCTCCACTTTTTCTCCACTTTTTCTCCTCTTATTCTCCACTTTTTCTCCACTTTTTCTCCACTTTTTCTCCATTTTTTTCTCCACTTTCTCCACTTTTTTCTCCACTTTTTCTCCTCTTATGCTCCACTTTTTCTCCTCTTAATCTCCACTTTTTCTCCACTTTTTCTCCACTTTTTCTCCACTTTTTTCTCCACTTTTTCTCCTCTTATGCTCCACTTTTTCTCCACTTTTTCTCCACTTTTTCTCCACTTTTTCTCCTCTTAATCTCCACTTTTTCTCCTCTTATGCTCCACTTTTTCTCCACTTTTTCTCCACTTTTTCTCCACGTTTTCTCCACTTTTTTCTCCACTTTTTCTCCTCTTATGCTCCACTTTTTCTCCACTTTTTCTCCACTTTTTCTCCACTTTTTCTCCACGTTTTCTCCACGTTTTCTCCACTTTTTTCTCCACTTTTTCTCCTCTTATGCTCCACATTTTCTCCACTTTTTCTCCTCTTAATCTCCACTTTTTCTCCACTTTTTCTCCACTTTTTCTCCACTTTTTCTCCACTTTTTCTCCACTTTTTTCTCCACTTTTTCTCCTCTTATGCTCCACTTTTTCTCCACTTTTTCTCCACGTTTTCTCCACGTTTTCTCCACTTTTTTCTCCACTTTTTCTCCTCTTATGCTCCACTTTTTCTCCACTTTTTCTCCTCTTAATCTCCACTTTTTCTCCACTTTTTCTCCACTTTTTCTCCACTTTTTCTCCACTTTTTCTCCACTTTTTTCTCCACTTTTTCTCCTCTTATGCTCCACTTTTTCTCCACTTTTTCTCCACTTTTTCTCCACTTTTTCTCCTCTTATGCTCCACTTTTTCTCCACTTTTTCTCCACTTTTTCTCCTCTTATGCTCCACTTTTTCTCCACTTTTTCTCCACTTTTTTCTCCACTTTTTCTCCTCTTATGCTCCACTTTTTCTCCACTTTTTCTCCACTTTTTCTCCACTTTTTCTCCTCTTATGCTCCACTTTTTCTCCACTTTTTCTCCACTTTTTCTCCATTTTTTTCTCCACTTATTCTCCACTTTTTCGCCTCTTATTCTCCACTTTTTCTCCACTTTTTCTCCACTTTTTCTCCTCTTATTCTCCACTTTTTCTCCACTTTTTCTCCACTTTTTCTCCATTTTTTTCTCCACTTTCTCCACTTTTTCTCCACTTTTTCTCCTCTTATGCTCCACTTTTTCTCCACTTTTTCTCCACTTTTTTCTCCACTTTTTCTCCTCTTATGCTCCACTTTTTCTCCACTTTTTCTCCACTTTTTCTCCACTTTTTCTCCTCTTATGCTCCACTTTTTCTCCACTTTTTCTCCACTTTTTCTCCATTTTTTTCTCTACTTATTCTCCACTTTTTCTCCTCTTATTCTCCACTTTTTCTCCACTTTTTCTCCACTTTTTCTCCTCTTATTCTCCACTTTTTCTCCACTTTTTCTCCATTTTTTTCTCCACTTTCTCCACTTTTTCTCCACTTTTTTCTCCACTTTTTCTCCTCTTATGCTCCACTTTTTCTCCTCTTAATCTCCACTTTTTCTCCACTTTTTCTCCACTTTTTCTCCACTTTTTTCTCCACTTTTTCTCCTCTTATGCTCCACTTTTTCTCCACTTTTTCTCCACTTTTTCTCCACTTTTTCTCCACTTTTTCTCCTCTTAATCTCCACTTTTTCTCCTCTTATGCTCCACTTTTTCTCCACTTTTTCTCCACTTTTTCTCCACGTTTTCTCCACTTTTTTCTCCACTTTTTCTCCTCTTATGCTCCACTTTTTCTCCACTTTTTCTCCACTTTTTCTCCACTTTTTCTCCACGTTTTCTCCACGTTTTCTCCACTTTTTTCTCCACTTTTTCTCCTCTTATGCTCCACTTTTTCTCCACTTTTTCTCCTCTTAATCTCCACTTTTTCTCCACTTTTTCTCCACTTTTTCTCCACTTTTCTCCACTTTTTTCTCCACTTTTTCTCCTCTTATGCTCCACTTTTTCTCCACTTTTTCTCCACTTTTTCTCCACGTTTTCTCCACTTTTTTCTCCACTTTTTCTCCTCTTATGCTCCACTTTTTCTCCACTTTTTCTCCACTTTTTCTCCTCTTAATCTCCACTTTTTCTCCACTTTTTCTCCACTTTTTTCTCCACTTTTTCTCCACTTTTTCTCCTCTTATGCTCCACTTTTTCTCCACTTTTTCTCCACTTTTTCTCCACTTTTTCTCCACTTTTTCTCCTCTTATCCTCCACTTTTTCTCCACTTTTTCTCCACTTTTTCTCCTCTTATGCTCCACTTTTTCTCCACTTTTTCTCCACTTTTTTCTCCACTTTTTCTCCTCTTATGCTCCACTTTTTCTCCACTTTTTCTCCACTTTTTCTCCACTTTTTCTCCTCTTATGCTCCACTTTTTCTCCACTTTTTCTCCACTTTTTCTCCATTTTTTTCTCCACTTATTCTCCACTTTTTCTCCTCTTATTCTCCACTTTTTCTCCACTTTTTCTCCACTTTTTCTCCTCTTATTCTCCACTTTTTCTCCACTTTTTCTCCACTTTTTCTCCATTTTTTTCTCCACTTTCTCCACTTTTTCTCCACTTTTTTCTCCACTTTTTCTCCTCTTATGCTCCACTTTTTCTCCTCTTAATCTCCACTTTTTCTCCACTTTTTCTCCACTTTTTCTCCACTTTTTTCTCCACTTTTTCTCCTCTTATGCTCCACTTTTTCTCCACTTTTTCTCCACTTTTTCTCCACTTTTTCTCCTCTTAATCTCCACTTTTTCTCCTCTTATGCTCCACTTTTTCTCCACTTTTTCTCCACTTTTTCTCCACTTTTTCTCCTCTTATGCTCCACTTTTTCTGCACTTTTTCTCCTCTTAATCTCCACTTTTTCTCCTCTTATGCTCCACTTTTTCTCCACTTTTTCTCCACTTTTTCTCCTCTTATGCTCCACTTTTTCTCCACTTTTTCTCCACTTTTTCTCCTCTTATGCTCCACTTTTTCTCCACTTTTTCTCCACTTTTTTCTCCACTTTTTCTCCTCTTATGCTCCACTTTTTCTCCACTTTTTCTCCACTTTTTCTCCACTTATGCTCCACTTTTTCTCCACTTTTTCTCCACTTTTTTCTCCACTTTTTCTCCTCTTAATCTCCACTTTTTCTCCACTTTTTCTCCACTTTTTCTCCACTTTTTCTCCACTTTTTTCTCCACTTTTTCTCCACTTTTTCTCCTCTTATGTTCCACTTATTCTCCACTTTTTCTCCACTTTTTCTCTACTTTTTCTATGGTCGGTCTACCCATTAGCTCTGCCATGCATAGTGTAGCTCTACACCTACTGCACATGTTACTTTATGATTGACATCTCTTTCGTACCAGAGCTGTCTAAGTCTACTCTGACCCCATATTTGTCATTACTATATTGTCCTTGTACTGTATTATGACATTTGTATCATGTGTTTCATTTCTTGCTGTGTTGCAATTTTTTTGCTGCATCCCAATTGTACCTCTACATTGTTCGAGTTTATGTTATTGTTCTCTCACTCTTATGTGATACTGATTATTATCATTTTTCATGATTACATGCAGATAAGTCCAATCTGACGAAGGCTCAGGCCGAAACGTCATTTGTAACTTGTTTTGGACAAAAACATATATGCTTATGAAAAAAAAATTTTCTTAATACGGACCAATAAAGAGTGATTTTGCATTACTATCCGTTGTGACTTACTGACTTAGTCTGGGAGATATAGAGTGCCGAGGTTACTCACTAATTTTATCTATTATTACCTCTGAGCACCTATATACCAGTGAGCAGAGCTTCCTCTACAGTAGTTCTCCTGATTAGGCATGCCCTTACCTCATGAGCAGGGCATTGCAGCTTTGGTAGCAACCATTACGACATGGACTCTGCTGCTGTGGACCCGGGGAGAGTGAGTGCAGATTCATTGCACCCACACTCCTCACATGAAGGGTCCGCACTCCTAGAAAATGGGGGATACGTTCCCTGAGTGTCTCCCCCCCATATTCTAGACGGTCCAGAGTCGTCGTGGGACCCCTTTATTTTTTTTCTTACAATAAATTGGTGAAAGAGGAAATGTTTTGGGGACTGTTTTTTCAAATAAATTTCTTTTGTCGATTTTTTGTTTTTGTTAGTACTGACAGTTTATGATGTTGGGTATCTAATAGACGCCATGACATCACAAACTGCTGGGCTTGATCTCAGGTGACTTTACAGCTAGTATCAACCCGATTTATTACCCCGTTTGCCACTGCACCAGGGCACGGGATGAGCTGGGGTGAAGCGCCAGGATTGGCGCATCTAGTGGATGCGCCACGTCTGGGGTGCCTGCGGCCTGCTATTTTTAGGCTGTGAAGGCCCAATAACTATGGACCTTCCCACCCTGAGAATACCAGACCACAGCTGTCCGCTTTACCTTGGCTGGTGATCCAATTTGGGGGGTCCCCTACTTTTATTGTGTAATTATTAATATTTATAAAATAATTATAAAAAAGAGCCTGAGGGGACCTCCACATTGGATCCCCAACCACGGTAAAGCTGCCAGCTGTGGTTTTCAGGCTACAGCCGTCTGCTTTACCCTAGCTGGCTATCAAAAATGGGGGGACCCAACGTAATTTTTTTTTTTTTAACTATTTTTTAAATAGAAAAAATTAATGGGCTTCCCTGTATTTTGATTGCCAACCAAGGTAACGGCAGGCAGATGGGGGTGGCAACCCATAGCTGTCTGCTTTATCTGCGCTGAGAATCAAAAATACCGCGGAGCGCTACGTCATTTTTTTAAAGATTTATTTTTACAGCACTGTGATGTCCAGCAATCAAAATACAGGGAAGCCCATTTTATTTTTAGTTATTTAAATAAATAATTAAAAAAAATATATGTTAGCTCCCACTGCATTTTTTGTATTGCTAGCTAAGGGTAATCCAAGCAGCTACTGGCTGCTAACCCCCACTGCTTGGTGTTACCTTCACTGGCAATGGAAAATCCAGGGAAGCATTTTTTTTTTTTTTTGCCAAAAAGCTACAAAAAAAGGACGTGAGCTTCGCCATATTTTTGTATGCTAGCCAGGTATAGCAGGCAGGTGCTGGAAGAGTTGGATACAGCGCCAGAAGATGGCGCTTCTATGAAAATGCCATTTTCTGAGGTGGCTGCAGACTGCAATTCGCAGCAGTGGGGCCCAGAAAGCTCAGGCCAACCGGTGGTGCGGATTCCAATCCCAGCTGCCTAGTTGTACCTGGCTGGACACAAAAATGGGGCAAAGCCTACGTCATTTGTTTTCTAATTATTTCATGAAATTCATGAAATAATAAAAAAAGGGCTTCCCTTTATTTTTGGTTCCCAGCCGGGTACAAATAGGCAACTGGGGGTTGGGGGCAGCCGTACCTGCCTGCTGTACCTGGCTAGCATACAAAAATATGGCGAAGCCACATAATTTTTTCAGGGGGCAAAAAACTTCTGCATACAGTCCTGGATGGAGTATGCTGAGCCTTGTAGTTCTGCAGCTGCTGTCTGTCTGTATGGAGAAGAGCAGACAGCAGCTGCAGAACTACAAGGCTCAGCATACTCCATCCAGGACTGTATGCAGAAGTTTTTTGCCCACCAAAAAAATGACGTGGGCTTCGCCATATTTTTGTATGCTAGCCAGGTACAGCTGGCAGCCACGGGCTGCCTCCAACCCCCAGTTGCCTATTTGTACCCGGCTGGGAACCAAAAATATAGGGAAGCCCGTTTTTTTTAATTATTTCACTTATTTCATGAAATAATTAAAAAACAAATGACGTGGGCTTCGCCCTATTTTTGTGTCCAGCCGGGTACAACTAGGCAGCTGGGGATTGGAATCCGCAGCACAGGTTAGCCCGAGGTTTGTGGGCGCCTCTGCTGCGGATTTCAGTCCGCAGCCGTCCCAGAAAATGGCGCTCTCATAGAAGCGCCATCATCTGGCGCTGTATCCAACTCTTCCAACAGCCCTGGAGCCGGGTGGCTTGTTGGATAATCATGAGTTAATACTGGCTTTGTTTTACCAGCCAGTATTAAGCCAGAGATTCTTAATGTCAGGCACGTTTGACCCGGCCATTAAGAATCTCCAATAAAGGGTTAAAAAAAGACACCACACAGAGAAAAAATACTTTAATAGAAAGAAATACACAGACACATTAGAGACTCCATCTTTATTACCCCTGTCAGCCCTCCACGATCCTGCTCTTCTGTCTTCTTTCTTTCTAGTGTAGTAGTAGTGACGATTGTAGTGAGGGGCATCACTTGGGGCTGGGGAACCTCCATCCTAACTACAATGCTAACTACAATCGGGAAGCAGCGTGCAGCCTTCACTCCGTGAGTGATCACTGCTGGCTGCTAGCGGTAACGCTGACAGACGCGTTACCATAGCAACGGTGCTCCCGGAGCCGCGGTTAGCGGTGACGTCACCGCTAACTGCGTTGCTATGGCAACGGTGATCTCCGTTAATGACCGGCTGTGTCAGCCGGTCCCTAACGGAACGGGGAGTCGACCGTGTGCTAGAGCATGTCGCCGGTACACGGCGATACACATATGTGCACCGTGTACCGGAGAGATGCACTCGCAGGTCCTACATGACGTGTCATAGTCATGTGACCAGTCTGTAGCCAATGAGATAATAGCCACGTGACTGGTCACATGGCTATTTTGACATCACGATAGGTCCTGCTTCTCTGCTGGCAGTGCAGGTCACCGGGAGGATTCAGCGATCATCGGATGGAATAGCGGCAGGAGACAGAGTGCAGAAGGGATCGCGAGGACCGGTAAGTGTTATGGCAATGTTTATTAACTGTTTGAGTACATTTATAATGCATTTTTATGTGTTTGTGATTGCCTCCCATTATAGCCTATACGTTCGAGTTCGGTTCGTCGAACGTTCGACGAACCGAACTCGAACGGGACCCCCGTTCGGCGAACCGGCCTCGAGCCGAACCAGGACCGGTTCGCTCATCTCTAGTGGTGAGCTCAGGCAATTTATCCAGATTGGAAGCCTAAAATGAGCAGGGCTCAAGTTGCACAGTAATGGCATCGACGTTCCCTTGCATATACTCATATCTGTGTCTCCTCCTCTTTTTCCTTGTCCAGCTCCTTTGTTTCCTTGTCACTTTCCCATGTGTTTGTGTTGTGTTGTGAGTTGTTTGTCACCTTTTGGACACCTTTGAGGGTGTTTTCTAGCTGTTTTTATGTGTTTGTGATTGCCTGCCATTGTTTCCTATGCGGTTCGAGTGGTTCGTCGAACGCTCGCCGAACCGAACTCGAACGGGACCTTCGTTCGACGAACCGAAATCGAGCCGAACCACGGCCGGTTCGCTCATCTCTAGTTGTGACACCACCGCTGCTCTGGACGGGGATCCCGGGAGCGATGACAGGGAGCAGCTTGGATGTTGTTTTTCCCCTCCGTGGGTAGGGGGGTTGGTTGTCCCGGGGCCCGGTGAGGGAGGAATGGCAGGCGGGTTACGGGGCCTTGTGGGGTGCAGGGTCACGGGGGCAGCGCGGTGCCGCACGGCACAGTGGTACTCACTCAGCCAATGATGAATGCAAAGTCTCCGGTAAAACAAACGGCTGGATGGACGGGTCCCACAGATGGCTGCGGTGGTTCTTCTCCCGGTAGGTTGGCGGTGACTGCCTTTCCCTGCACCTGTGTGATGTTCTCGGTTCCGGTGGCTTCCCACCGGTAACCCGCTCCCCAGCTTGGATGCAGGCTGAGGGAGCCCCTTTTGCCCACAGGCTCTGGCCCTGGGAACTGTAGCCTTGGTGGTGACTGTATTTCCCTTCACGGTTTGAGCTGTTGCCTTCAATCGGGTCTTGACTGCTGGGAAACCCCGGAGGTTCCCTTCGCTAACGGATTTGACCGGTTTTACGGCAACTCCTAGCCTGGTCGGGGTCCGTAGGGCCTGCCGAATGGTGCTGGCTTCTCTTCGCTCCCCGATCCGGTACCGGCGGGCCACCGCCCGTCCCCGATCCTTACGGTTCACGTCAATTAGCCCCTCCTGCAGACGGTCACCACCGTCTGCCAACCTTGCTGTATGTGCCCGGGCCACGCACCCGGACACTGTCAGTCTGCTCCACTACCACTTCACTCCTCAAACTCTCAACTCCTCACTCCAACTCCTTCCTTTTCCCGCCTCCAGGACTGTGAACTCCTCGGTGGGTGGGGCAAACTGCCTGGCTCCACCCCCTGGTGTGGACATCAGCCCCTGGAGAGAGGCATCAAGGATTTTTGTTTGACCTAGATGTGCTTAGCCGGGGTGTGGGGTGTGTTGTTGTAGTACCTGTGACGTCCTGGCTTGTCCAGGGCGCCACATGTACAACTAATGTTAATGAGGTTAGTAGGGTTTCTATGAGAGGTGGAGGACGGGGTAAAGTTGGCATGGGGTGGACCGGGATTAAGAGAGCTATCGCCTGAAAGAAGTAGCATTAAAAGGAGAAAGGTTCTCTTCTCGGCTAGATACAGTGCTCGCATGTTTTCCCCATAGCGCTCCACTGTTCCTGCATTGTTCCTACCATTGTGGGATAAGTGCCTCCTCCTTCTGCAACATGCTTTTTCCCAGAGTTGTGAAACATATCACATGATTGCAGTACGAGACTCAGGAGCGAATTCGTACCTAGGGTGCCCCCCCACCACAGCCAAAATCTGTACTCCGCTTATATTGTATGGCTCATAAATCTACACAGGAAAAGGCAACCATTTACACTGGGGTAATACAGGGTTTGGAAGCTATGTTCCCTAATGAAGTGTCCTAACTTTAAATTCTGCACACAATTTTGAAAATCTAATTGTAATTTTGCAATGTTACTGTGAAGTTAGATGTCAAATGACACTTTTTGTGTCTTGATACCCCAGTGCTATGTTATCGCCATTAAGGTAACCTCTCAAACTTCTCTTGCTGGCACTTACTATAACAACCAACACACCATACCATTGGTGTAATCATTCTAGCCATCCTTTACCCTGGGGGTGTTATCAGCCAGAAGGATATCCAAAATTTCCACTCTGACCCGAGCCCTGAATCCAGCTCATCAGGCTTTATCTTGCCATCATGTAACTAATCAAGAGAAAACACATGTATTGTAATACTATTCCTGAGAAAATATTATTTTTTCTGAATTCCTTTAATTTAACAAGTAAAACTCTATTATGTATGTAATGATTTGAATAAATCTATAAATTGTTCAGTCAGATCCTCCTTAGTTTAAAAAGCACAGCTGTATATTTAGCGATTGCCTTAAGGGGGTTGGCCACTTTATCCATATTTTAATAAATGTGTTGAAAACAACATGAGAATAAAGTGGTCAGCCTCTTTAATGCTATCTCCTGGTCTTCCAGCAGTTCTGAGATGACTGCAGGTTTGTGCATTAGAGAACTTCCACCTCTGGCCTTTAGAAGAAGAATTTCACTACATGCTCACTTGAAATACTATGTCCCAAGAATGACAGATTCGACATTTTAAACTAAAGGGGGCTTTACACGCTACGATATCGTTAATGGTTTGTCGTCGGGGTCAAGTTGTTAGTGACGCACATCCAGCGTCATTAACGATATCGCAGCGTGTAACACTGACCAGCGACCTTAAGCGACCTCAAAAATGGTGAAAATCGTTCACCATGGAGAGGTCGTCCCAAACTCAAAAATCGGTAAGGGTTGTTTATCCAGGTGGTTCATCGCTCATGCGGCAGCACACATCGCTGTGTGTGACACCGCAGGAGCGAGGAACGTCTCGTTACCTGCCGCCGGCCCCAATGCGGAAGGAAGGAGGTGGGCAGGATGTTACATCCTTCTCATCTCCGCCCCTCCGCTTTGATTGGCCGGCCGCTTAGTGACGTTGCGGTGACGTCGCTGTGATGCCGAACGTCCCTCCCCCTTGAAGGAGGGATTGTTCGGCAGTCACAGTGACGCCGCCGACCAGGTAAGTATGTGTGACGCTGCCGTAGCGATAATGTTCGCTACGGCAGCGATCACAAACAATCGCATGCGCGACGGGGGCAGGTACTTACACGCTCGCTATCGCTACACATTGCTAGCGATATCGCTACCGTGTAAAGCCCCCTTAAGGGCTTTGGAACAGCTGAATATGCCAGGAGAGGTGGAAACTAATTTTCTTTTCTAAATTGAATACCTTGGATTTCTAAATTCCTATGAAAGTAAAAAAAAGTACTGACAACAATTATACAATATTAGCAGCAGATAATAAATATATATACAGTACAAAACAAAAGTTTGGACACACCTTCTCTTTCAAAGAGTTTTCTTTATTTTCATGACTCTGAAAATTGTAGATTCACATTGAATGCATCAAAACTATGAATTAACACATGTGGAATGAAATACTTAACAAAAAAGTGTGAAACAACTGAAAATATGTCTTATATTTTAGGTTCTTCAAAGTTGCCACCTTTTGCTTTGATTACTGCTTTGCACACTCTTGGCATTCTCTTGATGAGCTTCAAGAGGTAGTCACCGGAAATGGTCTTACAACAGTCTTGAAGGAGTTCCCAGAGATGCTTAGCACTTGTTGGCCCTTTTGCCTTCACTCTGCGGTCCAGCTCACCCCAAACCATCTCGATTGGGTTCAGGTCTGGTGACTGTGAAGGTCATCTGGCATAACATCCCATCTCTCTCCTTCTTAACTTCTTAGTTAAATAGCCCTTACACAGCCTGGAGGTATGTTTGGGGTCATTGTCCTGTTGAAAAATAAATGATGGTCCAACTAAACGCAAACTGGATGGAATAGCATGCCGCTGCAAGATGCTGTGATAGCCATTCTGGTTCAGTATGCCTTCAATTTTGAATAAATCCCTAACAGTGTCACCAGCAAAGCACCCCCACACCGTCACACCTCCTCCTTCATGTTTCACGGTGGGAACCAGGCATGTAGAGTCCATCTGTTCACCTTTTCTGCATCGCATAAAAACATGGTGGTTGGATCCAAAGATCCAAAGATCTCAAATTTGGACTCATCAGACCAAAGCACAGATTTCCACTGGTCTAATGTCCATTCCTTGTGTTCTTTAGCCCTAACAAGTCTCTTCTGCTTGTTGCCTGTCCTTAGCAGTGGTTTCCTAGCATCTATTTTACCATGAAGGTCTGCTGCACAAAGTCTCCTCTTATCAGTTGTTCTAGAGATGAGAAGGTGTGTCCAAACCTTTGGTCTGTACTGTATATATTATATATATATATATATATATATATATATACAGTTGAAGCCAGAAGTTTACAAAAAAAGTATTTAGTCAGCCATCAATTGTGCAAGTTCTCCTACTTAAAAATATGAGAGAAGCCTGTAATTGACATTAGGTAGACTACAACTATGAGAGACAAAATGAGAAAACAAATCCAGAAAATCACCTTGTTTCAGTTGGAAAGATTTTATTTGCAAATTATGGTGGAAAATAAATATTTAGTCACCTAAAAACATGCAAGATTTCTGGCTCTCACAGACCTGTAACTTCTTCTTTAAGAGGCTCCTCTGTCCTCCACTCATTACCTGTAGTAGTGGCACCTGTTTGAACTTGTTATCAGTATAAAAGACACCTGTCCACAACCTTAAACAGTCACACTCCAAAATCCACTATGGTGAAGACCAAAGAGATGTTGAAGGACACCAGAAACAAAATTGTAGCCCTGCACCAGGCTGGGAAGACCGAATCTGCAATAGGCAAGCAGCTTGGGGTGATGAAATCAACTGTGGGAGCGATAATAAGAAAATGGAAGACATACAAGACCACTGATAATCTCCCTCGATCTCTAGCTCCACATAAGATCTCACCCCATGGGGTCAAAATGATCACAAAAACGGTGAGCAAAAATCCCAGAACCCCAAAGGAGGACCTAATGAATGACCTGCACAGAGTTGGGACCATCGTAACAAAGGCTACTATCAGTAACACACTACACCGCCAGGGACTTAGATCTTGCAGTGACAGACATGTCCCCCTGCTTAAGCCAGTACATGTCCGGGCCCGTCTGAAGTTTGCTAGAGAGCATTTAGATTATCCAGAATAGTATAGTAGAACAGCGACAGGCCAAAAACATCACTGCTCTAGAGGAGATCTGCATGGAGGAATGGGCCAACATACCACCAACAGTGTGTGCCAACCTTGTGAAGACTTACAGAAAACATTTGAACTCTCTCATTGCCAACAAAGGATATATAACAAAATATCAAGATGAACTTTTGTTATTGACCAATTACTTATTTTCCACCATAATTTGCAAATAAAATCTTGCAAAATCAGACAAGGTTATTTTCTGGATTTGTTTTCTCATTTTGTCTCTCAGAGTTGTTGTCTAGCTTTGATGTCAATTATAGGTCTCTCTCATCTGTTTAAGTGGGAGAATTTGCACAATTGATGGCTGACTAAATACTTTTTTTTCCCACTGTATATAAAAAGACACATCTGCATATTCTTATCACTATTTGACATGAAATCAGAATAAACCTTTTTATGTCAATTATGGTTACCAAAATTATATTTGCCAAATTCCAGAATAATGAGAGAGAGAATGTTTTAGGCCATTTTGATTACTTTCTGCAAAGTCAGTTTACATATACTAAGGGGGGCTTTACACGTTGCGACATCACTACCGATATATCATCGGGGTCATGTCGTTAGTGACGCACATCCGGCTCCGGTAGCGACATCGCAACATGTAAATCCTAGGTGCGACGATGAACGAGCACAGTAGTGTACAATATTGTTGATCTGTGTAACGTCATTCATTTCCATGTCGGTTCGACCGCAGGTACGATGTTGTTTGTCGTTCCTGCAGCTCTACACATCGCTGTGTGTAAACCCGCAGGAGCGACAAACATCTCCTTACTTGCGTCCCGACAGCAATGCAGAAGGGAGAAGGTGGGCGGGATGTTATGTCCCGCTCATCTCCGCCCCTCCGCTTCTATTGGTCGTCCGATTAGTGACGTCGCGGTGACGTCGCTGTGACGCCGAATGCACCTCCCCCTTGAAGGAGGGATTGTTCGGCAGTCACAGCGACGTCGCCGAGCAGCTATGTGCGTGTGAAGCTGCCATTGTGATAATGTTTGCTACGGCAGCAATCACCACATAGCGCATGTGCTACGGGGGCAGGTGCTATCGTGCTGGACATCGCTAGCAATTGCTAGCGATGTCGCAACTGTAAAGCCCGCCTAAGAGTACGATGCCTTAAAACAATATGGGACAGCCCATATGATAATGTCATGCCTTTGGAAGCTCCTGATAGGTTTATTAGTAACATCTGAGTTAATTACACACGTGTAGATTTATTTTAATGCACACCTGAAACACACTGCTTCTTTAACATCATTGGAAAGTCATAAGAAATCAGCCAAGATCTCGGGAAGAGAATTGTGGACTTGCACAACTCTGGTTCATCCTTGGGTGAAATTTCCAGATACATGAAGGTGCCTCATTCATCTATGTAAACAATTATACACAAGTACATACAAGATGGGAATGTCTAGCCATCATACCGCTCAGGAACGAAATGGCTTTTGTGTACCAGAGATGAACGTGCTTTGGTCAGACAGGTGCATATCAATTCAAAAACAAAAGCAAAAGACCTTGTGAAGATGCTGTTAGAAGCTGATAAGATTGTGTCATTATCCACAGTGAAACGAGTACTTTATCATCATGGGCTGAAAGGCCACTGCCAGGAAGAAGCCAGTATTCCAAAAAACATGAAAAACGCAGATTAATATTTGCAAATGCACACAGGAACAAATACCTTAATTGTTGGAGACATGTCCGGTGGTCTGACGAAGTTAAAATTGAACTTTTTGGCCATAATAACCATCGTTAAATTTGGAGGAAAAATGGAGAAGCTTTGAAGCCTAAGAACACCATCCCAACTGTGAAACACGGGAGTGGCAGCATCATGTTGTGGGGTTGATTTGCTGCAGGAGGGATTGGTGCACTTCACAAAATAGATGGCATTATGAGGAAAGAAGTGGCAATAGTGAACCAACATGTCAAGACATCAGCCAGAAACTTAAAGCTTGGGCGGAAATTGGTCTTTCAAATGGATAATGCCTGAAGCATACTGCCAAACTGGTTGCAAAGTGGCTTAAAGCAGTATTCTCATCTACAAAATCCTATCCCAATATGTAGTAGGTGTAATAATAATAATATTAGCAAATACTTTTAATTAGAAATGTATTATAGTTCTTCTGAATTACTCTGTCGCTTACCTCATGTGCACAGCATTGCAGGACCTTATGTATCCATGGTTACGACCACTAGCAACTATCTAACTAACTCACTATATGTGTGGATGTAACCATGGATACCTAAGGTCCTGCAATGCTCTGCACGTAAGGTGAACGACATAGTGAATCAGAAGAACTATACTACATTTCTAATGGGAGGCATTTGCTAATATTATTATTAGTACCCTTACTACATATTAGGATAGAATGGTGGAGATGGGAATAACCCTTTAAGGATAACAAAGTCAATGTTTTGGAGTGGCCATCTTAAAGCCCTGATCTCAGTCCTATTGAAAATTTATGGGCAAAGCTGAAAAGGCAGGTGTGAGCAAGGTGACCTACAAACATGGCTCAGTTACACCAGTTCTGTAAGGAGGAATGGGCCAAATTTCCTACCAACTTTTGTGAGAAGCTTGTGGAAGGATATCCAAAATGTTTGACCGAAGTTATACAATTTAAGGACAATGGTACCAAGTAATAAAAATGCCTTAAAACATTCTCTCTCACATTATTCTGATATATATAATAAAGGTACAATTGGTACATTGCTACTATCTTCGACTCAAATCTAACTCTGACACCACAGCATTGGTTGTCAGTGAACTGTACAACATTTTTCTGTTGCATCCTAGCTTTTTACATACCCCTACACCCTGATTATCCCTTACATGGCCCATTCACTTTCCGCCCTGTAAATGTGCCATTGAACTTGCTGCTTTTTAGCCCTGCCAGTGCTGAGGAGATTTTATGGAAGAAGGAGATGCCGTTTGTAGACTTCTAGTAGCGCAATAGAGCTACCCACCATCTAATTAGAACAAGATGACTCTGCTCATCCTGCACCTGCATCCAACAAAGCTTATTATTGCTTTTGCTCTCATGACCAGTGTCAAACATTGATTGTTTTATGGCTTCTTTTATGTGGCTAGATGCAAAAGTAAAAAACGACACCAAAATGTTTGAAAAAAACGGATTAAAATAATATATATTTTTTCTGTAAATGATAAATTGTGCTTACCTGCAGCCACGGTAATAGCAGGAACTTGGCTGTGAAGCAGTCAGCTCTTAATTTTGATCTGGAGCTTGTCATGTGAGCAGTGATATTAATTACTTAAAATAACATAAAATGTTTGTAATGATTGACATTATTAAAGTGCTACTCAAACATCCAGATATTGTACTATGTATTTATAAGTTATTATTTTGTACATATTAATTTTACATATTGTGTGTATTTACATTGTTCCAGAGTACAACCCCATCTAAAGAAGTGCTTTGAAGGAATAGCAAAAGTAGAATTTACAGATATTTTAGATATCACACATATGAACAGTAGTGAAGGAGAAGTGGTACAACTAGTCAACACAATTTCAACATCAAAAGCCAGAGGCCAAGTTGAAAAGTGGCTTGTGGAGCTCGAGTCTGCAATGATTCAGTCTGTTCATAAGGTATCTATTATTAAGACCTGACTCTACCATGATCATGCATGTCTGGTCCTTTTTAGTGGTTCCAGAACATGGTCACCATAACCAGAATCAGTTATGGGCAAAGTTTAAACTCAACCTCCGAATGCAATGAATCAGGTGATGTATTTTCTTGTTGTAGTTGGCCGCTGTTTATGCCTTCTCCACCATGATAAAACTGTTATGGAGATTCCTTCTAGCTATTAATTTACTTTCTAGATTTCCACACTGACATCTTTGACTCTTTTCGAATGTAACAACACATGTGCATCATTTGAAGCACTACAACCCCTGTTTGTTTTAAGGCATGTTATGCCCCCAGGCACATCATCAAGGCTGTTGTACAGTACAACATTCCTCTCTAGTTTTCCAGCATATTCTTTACCCCAGATGTTTTGCAGCACATTGGCCATGATTGATCAAAACAATTTTGCCCAATTTCTTTGAAAAGTTGCAAAACCTCGGTGCAACTTTAAATTGCACAAAAATGTGTGACTTTTGGCATTTTCACACCAGTTTTTCCCTGCACCTTCAAAATGAACAGAGCTGGGGAGAGATGGGGGAGTGGCAGGGGTGGGACCGCACAGCTTGTCTAATAGAGTTAGACTGGAGTAAGATTTCTGTTATAGCGCATGGACTCACATGCCGCTCACCAGACACTCGTGATTCCCAAATAGGTGTGCACATCTTCATTAATCAGGAGCATCCACCACGCCTCCTCATCAAGACAGCAAGAAAATCGATAGTCTTGATGACTCAGGGCCATCTGTTCCTGTGATGTAGCAGCACTCATCAGTCATTCAGCACATCATTTCCCCATTGATTGCTTATTGACAAAGAGTATTCAGTATAGATTTACACTTTATCGTGTAGCCCAGAGTTGCACTCACAATTGTGCAGGCTTCAGAGATTAATATTCCCAGCATCCTCTGTTTTTTCACTGTCTGCACAAAGTTTGTTCTGGTAATTTTCTTTCTAGTAAGTGTATTCTTCTGTGTGTTTTCTAGCATATGTAGTTTTCACAGATACACATTAGTAGTATGATTTATGCAAAAACAATGTTGAAAAGCTTGTCATTAGTTTAGCAGCCTGTTTGCATTGGATGATAATCTAGAAACGAGCGCTCCTGTGATCACTCGTTCCCTATTACTGGCCAATGTAAGTGCCCCCCGGAGTTTTGTGTTTTTTTGGTTAGATTGTTTTCTCATTCGAAATGCAGACAGAAAAATTGTGAAGGTAGGATTATTATATAGGTTATAACTCAGGATCAGTACAAGATAAGCAATGCAGTGCATTTACAAAAAGAGTCAAAATTACTCCCTACGTGTTTTCATGCATAAACCATGAGTATTGTATGTCGGTGATGACATTGAATACTTTTGTATGATGTGAATCTATTTTTAAGGTGATTGGTGAAGCTATCGAAGCCTATCCTAAAACAACACGTATTGACTGGGTAAGGGAATGGCCAGGACAGACTGTACTGTGTGTATCACAGTGTTTCTGGACAACT
Organism: Anomaloglossus baeobatrachus; assembly: GCF_048569485.1. Taxonomy (NCBI): domain Eukaryota; kingdom Metazoa; phylum Chordata; class Amphibia; order Anura; family Aromobatidae; genus Anomaloglossus; species Anomaloglossus baeobatrachus. The sequence goes on from NC_134359.1 coordinate 185,239,329, forward strand.
GATGTTCAGCTGTCTATAAGGCAAGGCCAGAAGGTATGTATGGCAGAAATTATTCACAGCCGCCACATGGTTGTCGTGATGTCGCATGAATAAATCCAGAGGTTGTTGTCTATGTCATGATGCTTTTACCTCAATGGTTTTAGGCACTTGAAGATTACCTGGAACAAAATAATAAACAAATTGACGACATTGTGGCCCTGGTGCGTGGAACATTATCGAAGCAGAACCGGGTGACTCTCGGGGCACTCGTGGTCCTGGACGTCCATGCCAGGGATGTTCTTACAGCTCTAGTTAAGAAACAAGTTAGTGATGAAAATGACTTTGAATGGTTAAGCCAACTGCGATACTACTGGGAGGTAAGATGAAGATTTTCTTCTGCATTCTTTTTTTATAATTCCAGTTAAATAATAATCTTGATGCTTGTCGTGTGTAATGATCCTTTTGCAATCGCAAAATGCTGAATATCAAGTACTGAAAAAAAAGCTAGCTCTTGATCACTGGAATGATTATTTTCCAGAACTGAAAATACAGTTTTACTTTAGATTACAGAGGAAACCAATTAAAAAAATAATTAAGCTAAATTACCTTCAAATGGCACTTTGTTTCTCTTGTCACAATTCTTTATTATGTGCAAATATGGTTTGATATTTATTTGTAAAGTCATTGTGCTTGACTGCAGAGCTCATCTGCGATCGCTCCTTAATTTGAACGCAGCGTTTAAATATAGATGATGAAAGCCTAGAAAAAATGATGTGCAGAAAACACATTTTCTGTTATTTACACAGCCCGACATTCAGTCATTAATGGAGACACACTTCATTTAAAATAATTGCTTCTTCTTTTTCATAACTTCTATCGAGCATTGTTTTTAAGTGAATATATTTATTTTTGTTTACACAGAAACACATTATATGATGGGAAATTTGTGCCCATTTAGAAAAGCCATTTGAGCTTTAATTGTAAAACTTAAAATCTTTGGCATTAAAGGGGTTTTCCGATTTCAGGAATCCCTTGTCTCCTGATTACAGATTGTTTTAAAAATAGCAGCTGTTTTTTACTTTCTGTCCCCAGATCCAGTGTCTCTGCCGATGCTCCCGCTGTTGGTTACTCCACCTGGACACGCTGAGTATTTGGTGACTTTTTTACTCAGTATTTGTAAACCGAAACCATCAGTGGCTATAAAATACAGAAGTGATGCCCGTGCTACTACTTGCTACTACTATACTTTTCCTTTGATTGTTCCACTCCTTTTTTGGCTTACACATACTGAGGTAAAAAACTCACCAAACACTCAACTTGTGCACTTGGCCTTAGGCTGTGTAAACACGCTGTATTTTTGATGTTTTTTTCCGTGCAGACAAAACCTGAAAGATTTCTTGATGCCAACAAAGTAATCGAGAATCCTGATGTCTCATGCACATGTTCAGTATTTTCTCTTTGCAGATTTGGTGCATGTTTAAATCTGCAGCACGTCAATTCTTTCAGCAATTTTGCTGCAGATTTCACCCATACTAATAAGTGGGAAAAATCTGCACAAAAAAAAGCCGCAAAAACATGCATTTTTACTTCTGCATTTTTCCTGCCTGGTGCAAATGGTGAAATGGTGTGTGACTCCCTGGTCTATCAGGTCGTTACAGGGTATTGTGCAATCTGCCCCTCTGTGCAATATCCACCTCCTCCTTGGTTAAGGGTCCCTAAGCATTGGTGTTGCCAAGAACAGCTAATCAAAATCCTAGGAACACTCTACACCACACCCACCAGACACACCAGTGGACAGCCTGAGTGGAATAGGGTCGCCCACTTGGGGGGTTGGTTAAGGGGGGGTCAGGAGTGTCAGGAGACAGTTAGTGAAGCAGTGACTCTCAAGAGGAGACGTCACAAGTGAGTTAAGCAGTGACTATCAAGAGGAGAGGTCAGGAGCTGGGCTCCGTGAACTACTAGGTGACAGACATTGGTCTGGGCCTGGAAGGAGCTGGACCCCGGTCGCAGGGGATCGTAACAAGGGGCACGGACTGTCGAGGAGGACAGCCGGCAGCCTTGTGCCATCACCGGGCAGGGGCCAGGGCACGACGGGGTACGTGGACACTAAGTCAGGGAGTAGCTTCAGGCATCCTGACAATTTACCCGACGAGGACAGAGCCTTCAAGATCCGTTCTCTACACGCTCCAAAATCGAAGTACTAGAGCAGCGAGGGGGATAGGACTTTCCACTACACGGTACAGAAAATCCCAAGCGTGAACCCTGAGAGCAAGCTCACCCAGTTAGCCACACTGGGGAGCGGGACCCGATTAGTTTCAGACTAAAGGGACCAACTAGAAGACAAGGTGCCATGGAAAAAGGTCACAGGCCAACAGGCAACACCAATGGGCACGGGACCCAGGCATGCTCCCTCTCAGCGACAGCGGTGTCCTTAACTTTGGTTTACTACAGTTGTCGGTGTCAGCGTTATTGGACTGAGTGAGTACACAAGTGACCCTTACTGTCCCAACGGCACATCCCCGTCACGTTCACCGAGTCCCGGGGCATCCCCCTACCCGTGGAGGGTTTAAACACTTGGCTGCCCACACCATTGCCACCGGGTACTCCCAATTGCAGCGGTGGTACTCCACCTTACCACGCACCACGGGTGGCGTCACGAACTTTCCACACCATCCCGTGTACATAATCCCCCTTGGTTTCAGGAGCCGTACGACCCCCGGGTACGGAGTCCTCTCGAGCCACCGCTAATCCGGATCCGAGCAGCCCGGCTGCTGATGCGGGGGCGACACAGGTGCATGCACCAAATACTTAACATTTGCAAATACTCTTATGGTATGGGCAAATGATCAAGACTCGCTGTGTCTTGGATGCAGCGGGTTATTATCTGCAGAGCCGCAAGTCTCCACCGCAGGAGAATGCAGGAGACCGCAGCTGCTCATACCCACGATCAGGGTTCAGTGGGCTATGGTCTCTCGTTGTGTTCTCCCTACAGAGGACACTTGCAACTCCACAGCAAATAATTGACTTGCTGTGGCTTGGAAAGCCGCACCGTTTTGGTTGCAGTGTCCCGACATGACATAAGTGCTGCAAACAATACCAGATACCGAGAGCAGCTGTGGAGAATCAGGTCTGTAAGTAAAGCACATTTTATTTTTCTAAAACTAACTGAAGTTAATACATAGACCAAGATAATGCACTTGTGAAATAAATCTCTTGTGTATTGTTTTGCTAAATTGGCTATAGCCTTTACATTTTGTTTGCCACACCTAAGACAACTCTCCTGCAGATTTGTATGACAGGGATATGTTCTGTAGCTGCAAATAAATTTATTATTGTCATAACTATATAACCATTCTATTGGAAACTTGGCTCATAGTAACAGATATTAGTTTGTTACTATGAGCCTAATTAAACGCTACATATTTCCTGTATACAGTAGACGGATAAGACAATTTCCTTGACTTGATCTCGGAGCATTCTGTAATTGTAATTGGGAAGCTGTTTGTGTTAGTAGATTACAGGTTGTCTTTTAAATGAAATTCTCCGAGTATATAATACAGCAATCAGCTGTTATCACCTAGGGTAGCTGCCATACCCAAATCTGCAAAACTATGGTTGTATTGAAAGATTGACATTTTACAAAACTTTATATGGATCTATGTTGAGTTGAGGGCATACTGTAGATCAGGGCTTCTCAAACTTTTTCTACTTTGGCCTGAACAGCATCAGTCTTTGCCATAACATCTTTTATTGTGTTTCTAATGTGGAACAAAATAATGAAACTTTTAATGCCAATGTGATCTCAGATTTTTATGACTGAACTTTCCAATGTCACTTTTACAAAAATAATTGTTTTTATAAATTATAAACTGCCAAAGCAAGCTAAAAATCATAGTAGCAACTTCCAATTTACTAGTACACAGGGTGGATAAAAATCAATGTTTTTTTTTAAAAAATAAAAAAAATCGGATTTTTTTATTTAAATCGGATTTTTTTCAATAAACTGCTTTTTGAGGAAAATATTTTACCATCCAAAGGTTCTTCCATCATGAGATAAAGCTGAGTTGTTTAACTCAGTAGAATAAAGGCTGTATATGTGTAACATTCACAATGCCATGCTCTTCCAGAGGTTTCTGTAGGATTAGTGGGCAGTTTCTCTCCTATATTATCACAGACGCTCGCTTTACTTACGCAGTTCTCAAAACTGAATTTGACTCCGCAGAGGTCCCAGCCTCTTCTTCACGGCAAAAATATTACAACATGAACAGAGTTGAGAAAAAGACCTTAATCCTATTGTTCTACAAACCTATGAATACAGAATCAACCCCTTCAGTGCCAAGTCCAAGAAGTTAGACAATATGTTTCTAATTGTTTGGAGTGGAATAGATCTGCACAACACAAGAAGACTGTGAATCTAAGTGTGAGGAGGAGGAAGGGCAAGCAGACAAGAAAATGAAAGTGAAACTTTGAGCACAATACTGCAGCATAGCCACAGACAGACAAGTCTGGATCTGTTTGTGTGTACGATCTGAGGTTTATTACATTCTTTCCTTATAATGGCAGCAAGCCGTAAAAGAGACCCAGTTTGGGAATATTTTAATGAAGCTCCTTCGCCTATCGGTAAGGCAGGCATGCGTGCAAAATGCAAATGATGCAACAAAGAGATGCAAGGCCTGGTGGCGCGAATGAGGCAACATCATGAGAAGTGCGGTGATGAAGATGACCAAAGAAACACTTCTGAACAGGCAGGATCTTCAGGTTGGTAAACATTTTTATTGAATCCTATTTCTAAAGACTGAACTGTCATGTGTGAGAAAAATTATATTTCTTATTATTACTGCATGTTACTGTCATTTGGTACAGTTATGAAGAAAAACAAATATTCCTTTTGGGGCAGGGGCAGTGATGTGTTGTGTACAATAAGCAGAAATTGTATAATAAACAATAAAATAACAGCATTGACTTTTTTTGTTTAGGGGAATTCATGGATTCTGGAAACTATCCACCTCCAAGTTCACCATCATCCTGTTCTACAGTTTCAGAGTTATCCATCCAGGATAAGTGCTTCATTAGCAGCAGCATCATCATCAGACACCCACAGCCCCATATCACCATCACCCAAAAGGAAGAAAAAACCTTTACCTCCTGGAACCACCATAGATAGGTTTGTGATAAGAACTAGCAGATTAGAAAAAGAGTTGATTGATGAAAAAATTGCCCAGTTTATTTATGCAACGAACTCTTCTTTCCGTCTGACTGAGAACCCACATTTCATTAATATGGTTCAGTCACTGAGACCAGGATACAGTCCACGCAGCAGAGCTGATGTTGCAGGGAAACTGTTGGATCAAGTGTATGACAGAGAAATGGAGCAATGTGCAACAGCTCTGGAGGGTAAAATGGTTAACCTAAGTATTGATGGGTGGAGTAATGTCCACAATGATCCTATTGTATGTGCTTGTATAACAACAGAAGAAGGTAAAGTCTTCCTTGCACAAACATATACGTCAGGAAATGCACACACAGCAGAATACTTACAAGAAGTGGCAGTAAAAGCTATAACGACATGTGAACAAAAATTCAAATGTCTAGTACACAGTTTGGTCACTGACAATGCTGCAAACGTATCCAAGATGAGAAGAGATTTAGAAGAGCAGGGAGGGAATACAAAGCTGCTAATAACATATGGTTGCAGTGCTCATTTGCTGCACCTCTTAGCCAAAGACTTAAGTGTTCCAGAAATAAAGGCTAACATTGTTGAAATTGCTAAATACTTCCGTAATAATCATTTTGCTGCAGCAGCTCTGAAAAGGATGGGTGGAACCAAGCTAACGCTCCCACAAGATGTTAGATGGAACTCTGTGGTGGACTGTTTTGAGCAGTATATCAAAAACTGGCCTATTCTGATGACACTTTGTGAAGAAAATCGAGATAAAATAGATGGCACTGTCACGGCCAAAATCCTCAACATTGGGCTTAAGAGAAATGTTGAACATATGCTGAGCTTCCTGAAACCCATCTCTCAAGCTTTAAACAAAATACAGAAAAATAGCTGTTTTATTGCGGATGCTGTTGAAATTTGGAAGGAACTGAGTGAACACTTAAAAACAGAACTACACATGGACAGAATTAAATTACAAGCAGTAAACAAATGAATGGGACAAGCACTGACTCCAGCTCATTTTTTGGCAAATATTGTCAATATCCAATATCAGGGTCAAAACCTAAGTGCTGAGGAAGAGGAGTTAGCTATGACATGGGTATCCAGCAATCATCCATCTTTAATGCCAACTATAATAAACTTCAGAGCTAAGGGGGAACCATTCAAGAAATATATGTTTGCTGAAGATATTTTAAGGAAGGTCAAACCAGTAAACTGGTGGAAGTCACTTAAGCGCTTGGATTTAGAGACTGTTCAAGTAATGATTTCACTTTTAACAGCAGTAGCTTCTTCTGCAGGCGTTGAAAGAATATTCTCTTCCTTTGGACTCATTCATTCTAAATTGAGAAATCGGTTGGGACCCAATAAAGCAGGAAAGCTTGTTTTTCTTTTCCAGATTATGAATAGGAACAAAGAAGAAGATGATGATGAAGATGACGACAAGTGAGCTACAGAGGACAGCAGGGACAGTAGTATTTAAGTTTTTCATGTGTCGGCTGAGCTGACAGTCTAAGTTTCTTAAAATATATATATATTTTGTTTAGCCAAATTAGTTAACAAACATGGATGTTTGTTTAAGCAAATAACTTATGCTGTAATGTTGTTATTGTTTCAGTTGAATAAATTTATTTAAATTGTTATTAAGGTCAGGATTATTTTTCTCCTTCCTAAGTACAGCAGAACAGTGGTGTCCAAATATGAATGATTAACCCATTAAACTGGGGAGAAAAAAGTAATATAAAAAGTGATTCTAAAAATCTTCATCTACTTGCATGTTAAAGTAGCAAGAACTAGTTAAGGTAGAAACTTTGATTTAAATCACTGATTTAAATCAAGCCTTACTGACTAGTGATTTAAATCGTGATTTAAATCGTGATTTAAATCAGTTAGATTTAAATCAAATCCACCCTGCTAGTAAATGACACATTTCATGTAGGTTTTGGTAGAAATTCTCTTTTAAGTTTGTCAGGTCTGTGTAAAGTGGGATTGATGCATAAATATTTACTGATACAATAAAATTCAATAACATATGAGAGTGTCCAACACGACTGGCTGCAATGTGAGAACAGGTCTTCTTTTATTTCATAGGTGTAATAGGCTTAAAAAGATACAGTCAAATCAAACCATAGATGTCCATAAATTATGTGCAATAATGATAAGTGATGCAGGGAAAAGTATTGAACACATGAGGAAAGAGAGCTGCAAAAAGCCATGGAGAGGCATGACACCAGCTGAAATTTGTCAGTTACTAAAAAGCAATCTTGGCACTTAGTGAAAAATATAATCTCGTTCAATAAAAATATTTCCCAAGGGCCTACACAATAAACATCTAATGATAGGTAAAACCAGTGAGCTGTCTCAAGACTTTTGCAATCTTATTGTTACAAAACATACTGATAGCATTGGTTACAGAATTTCTAAGCTACTAAAGTTTCCAGTGAGTACTGTTGGGGCCATACTCAAGAAGTAGAAAGAACATCATTTCACCATAGACAGGCTAAAACCAGGTGCTACCTGCAAGATTTCACACAGAGGAGTGAAAATAATTATGAGAAGAGTTGTCCAAGAGCCAAGAACCACCTGTAGCGAGCTACAGAAAGACCTGGAATCAGCAGGTATAATTGTTTCAAACAAAACAAAAAGTAATGCCTTCAACCTCCATGGTCTGTATACACACTCACCATGCAAGACATTCTGGATAAAAAATATTCTGTCATTTACCATGATGAAGATGAAAGGAGGGTAGACATTTCAGCAAGCCAATGATCCCAAACACACAGCCAACAAAACTCTCAATTGGTTTCAGAGAAAAAAATAAAGCTGCTAGAATGGTCCAGCCATTCACCTGATCTGAATCCAATAGAAAATTTATGGAAGGAACTAAAGCTGAAAGTTCATAGAAGGTGCCCACAGAACCTTCAGGATTAAAGAGTTTTTGTGTAGAAAAATGGGCCAAAATCACACTTCAGCAATGCATGAAACTAGTTTCTTCATACAGGAGGTATACCAACAAAGACCAAAAAGTCTTTTATACAAATTATTAAATACATTTCAGTAAGAGTGTTCAATACTTGTACTCTGTGTCATTTTTCATTGTTATATATAACTTGATTTATTGACATCTATGGTTGGATTTACTTGCCTGTGGGGATTAGATGGGTTGTTAGCAACATCTGGTGTGAAATTCATGTCAAAAACACCTTTAAAAATATATTTACTTAGAAAATTGGGGGCGTGTAGTAATATCTGGATCTATGCGGTTTCAAAGTTGCCCAGGTGCCGGGCCCGGGATTCCGGGTGTTCAATCCGTATCTGGCACTTGAGAAAAAAAAATAATAAGAACATAAGAATAAAGCGAGTGCTTCATACTTACCAAGGCTCCGTCGCAGCTGTACACTGCTCCTGCAGCCTCTCCTTCACTTCCTAGGCCACTCATGCATATGCATTACTTTCCCCGCCCATCGGCTGGCCTGGAGTCTGTGATTGGTTGCAGTCAGACGCACCCCCAACCTGTGTGACAGTGTCTTCCTGCAACCAATCTGGGGGGGTCTGTACCTCCCTGATATATTCTATAGGGTGCACTCACACAAGCCGTATTACTCGCACGAGTATCGGATCACATCACTTAGCACGACCGCATACTCTCCGGAAAGGAGCATCTCAGCTGCATAAAAATACATGCAGCCGACCTGCTCCTGTCAGGAGAATGTGCGGCCGTGCCTGGTGATATGATCCGATACTCGTGCGGGTCATACAGCTTATGTGAGTGCACCTGTATGCTGAGTGTATAACTGCAGGAACTGGCACCGCTGATCTCAGGTGTCTGTACCTCCCTGATACATTCTACAGGTGCATCTCAATAAATTATCAAGTATGAGAGAAAACCGGGCACCGCTAATCCAGAATGAAAGACTGCTGTTCATTTCTTCCTAGAAGGCATAGGAGCCGGGTGCACGTCCTAGGGCGTAGACCATGTGTAAGATCCAAAAAAGAAGGAAGGTGACTGGACCCGTGGAAGCAAAAAGGTGCGAAACGGCTTGCTGTCGTCCAGCGTTGTGACTTTGTCCTCACCCTCCCCCACCACTTGTACCCCTTGGTATGAATTATTTTGATTAAACCTACCATCTGGATGCCGCTGAGTGCCGCCTGAATCCGTCTTTTTTGGATCTCAATAAATTATACTATCAAAAAGTGAATTTATTTTTGTAATTCAGTACAAAAAGGGAAACACATATTATATATAGAATCATCAAGTGTTTATTTCTGTTAATGTGGATGATTATGGCTTACAGCCAATGAAAGCCCAATAGTCATTATCTCAGAAAATTAGAATATTATATAAAGACCAACTGAAAATATGATTTTAACCCTAGAACGCGCAACCATAGAATTCTACCATAGAAAACAAGTGACCTAGCAGGCCTGCGAGGCCCCAGGTATGCGTTCTAGGGTTAAACTCAGAAATGTTGGCCTACTGAACAGTATGTGCAGTAAATGCACTCAATACTTGGTCGGGGCTCCTTTAGCATTAATTACTGCATCAATGCGACATGGCATGGAGGCGATCAGCCTGTGGCACTGCTGAGGTGTTATGGAAACCCAGGTTGCTGTGATAGTATCCTTCAGCTATTCTGCATTGTTGGGTCTGGTGTCGCTCATCTTCCTCTTGACAATACCCCATAGATTCTCAATGGGAGTTTTGTGGTAATTATTCTAATTTTCTAAGATAATGACTAGAGATGAGCGAACCAGCTGCGGTTCGGCTTGAGCTCGGTTCGCCGAACTGAGGTCCCGTTCGAGTTCGGTTCGGCGAACATTCGACGAACCGAACTCGAACTAATAGGAAATAATGGGAGCCGATCACAAACACATAAAAACGCATTATAAGTGTACACATACAGTTAATAAACATTGCCATAACAATTACCGGTGCCCGCGATGCGTCCTGCACTCTGTCTCCTGTCACTATTCCTTCCGATGATCGCTGCGTCCTCCCGATAACCAGCACTGACAGGACCTTCCGTGACGTCGTCAAAATAGCCATGTGACCAGTCACGTGACTATTATCTCATTGGCTACAGACTGGTCACATGGCTTTGACGTCATGTCCTGTCCTAGGTCCTGTCATTGCACTCTCCAGTACACGGTGCACATTTGTGTATCGCCGTGTACCGGCGACATGCTCTAGGACAAGGTCGACTCCCCGCTCTGTTAGGGACCGGCTGACACAGCCGGTCATTAACAGAGATCACCGTTGCCATAGCAACATAGTTAGCGGTGACGTCACCGCTAACCGCGGCTCCGGGAATCACATGATCGGAGCACCGTTGCTATGGTAACGCGTCTGTCAGCGTTACCGCTGTTACCGCTAACAGCCAGCAGCACTGATCTCTCACGGAGTGAAGGCTGCACGGGAAGCAGCGTCTTCCCCCATGCAGCAGTGATGGTGCAGAGCTGCATTTGTTGAACGAGAAAGACAGAAGACCATGGATCGTGGAGGGCTGACAGGGGGTAATAAAGATGGAGTCTCTAATGTGTCTGTGTATTTATTTCTATTAAAGTATTTTTTCTCTGTGTGGTGTCTTTTTTTTAACCCTTTATTGGCGATTCTTAATGGCCGGGTCAAACGTGCCTGACATTAAGAATCTCTGGCTTAATACTAGCTAGTAAAACAAAGCTAGTATTAACTCATTATTACCCAGCAAGCCACCCGGCTTCAGGGCTGTTGGAAGAGTTGGATACAGCGCCAGATGATGGCGCTTCTATGAAAGCGCCATTTTCTGGGGCGGCTGCGGACTGCAATTCGCAGCAGAGGCGCCCAGAAACCTCGGGCTAACCTGTGCTGCGGATTCCAATCCCCAGCTGCCTAGTTGCACCTAGCTGGATACAAAAATGGGGCGAAGCCCACGTCATTTGTTTTTTAATTATTTCATGAAATAAGTGAAATAATTAAAAAAAAACGGGCTTCCCTATATTTTTGGTTTCCAGTCGGGTACAAATAGGCAACTGGGGGTTGGAGGCAGCCCGTGGCTGCCTGCTGTACCTGGCTAGCATACAAAAATATGGCGAAGCCCACGTCATTTTTTTGGTGGGCAAAAAACTTCTGCATATAGTCCTGGATGGAGTATGCTGAGCCTTGTAGTTCTGCAGCTGCTGTCTGCTCTTCTCCATACAGACAGACAGCAGCTGCAGAACTACAAGGCTCAGCATACTCCATCCAGGACTGTATGCAGAAGTTTTTTGCCCCCTGAAAAAATTATGTGGGCTTCGCCATATTTTTGTATGCTAGTCAGGTACAGCAAGCAGGTACGGCTGCCCCCAACCCCCAGTTGCCTATTTGTACCCGGCTGGGAACCAAAAATAAAGGGAAGCTCTTTGAAATAATTAGAAAACAAATGACGTAGGCTTCGCCCCATTTTTGTGTCCAGCCAGGTACAACTAGGCAGCTGGGGATTGGAATCCGCAGCACAGATTGGCCTGAGCTTTCTGGGCCCCACTGCTGCGAATTGCAGTCTGCAGCCGCCTCAGAAAATGGCACTTTCATAGAAGCGCCATCTTCTGGCGCTGTATCCAACTCTTCCAGCACCTGCCTGCTATACCTGGCTACCATACAAAAATATGGCGAAGCTCACGTCCTTTTTTTGTAGTTTTTTGGCAAAAAAAATAAAAAATGCTTCCCTGAATTTTCCATTGCCAGTGAAGGTAACACCAAGCAGTGGGGGTTAGCAGCCAGTAGCTGCTTGGATTACCCTTAGCTAGCAATACAAAAAATGCAGCGGGAGCCCATATATATTTTTTTTAATTATTTATTTAAATAACTAAAAACAAAATGGGCTTCCCTGTATTTTGATTGCTGGACATCACAGTGCTGTAAAAATAAATCTTTAAAAAAAATGACGTAGCGCTCCGCGGTATTTTTGATTCTCAGCGCAGATAAAGCAGACAGCTATGGGTTGCCACCCCCATCTGCCTGCCGTTACCTTGGTTGGCAATCAAAATACAGGGAAGCCCATTAAATTTTATATTTAAAAAATAGTTAAAAAAAAAATGACGTTGGGTCCCCCCATTTTTGATAGCCAGCTAGGGTAAAGCAGACGGCTGTAGCCTGAAAACCACAGCTGGCAGCTTTACCGTGGTTGGGGATCCAATGTGAGGTCCCCCCAGGCTCTTTTTTTTATAATTATTTTATAAATATTAATAATTACACAAAAAAAGTAGGGTCCCCCCCAAATTGGATCACCAGCCAAGGTAAAGCGGACAGCTGTGGTCTGGTATTCTCAGGGTGGGAAGGTCCATAGTTATTGGGCCTTCACAGCCTAAAAATAGCAGGCCGCAGGCACCCCAGACGTGGCGCATCCACTAGATGCGCCAATCCTGGCGCTTCACCCCAGCTCATCCCGTGCCCTGGTGCAGTGGCAAACGGGGTAATAAATCGGGTTGATACTAGCTGTAAGGTCACCTGAGATCAAGCCCAGCAGTTTTTGATGTCATGGCGTCTATTAGATACCCAACATCATAAACTGTCAGTACTAACAAAAAAAAAATCGACAAAAGAAATTTATTTGAAAAAACAGTCCCCAAAACATTCCCTCTTTCACCAATTTATTGTGAGAAAAAAAATAAAGGGGTCCCACGATGACTCTGGACCGTCTAGAATATGGGGGGGAGACACTCAGGGAACGTATCCCCCATTTTCTAGGAGTGCAGACACTTCATGTGAGGAGTGTGGGTGCAATGAATCTGCACTCACTCTCCCTGGGTCCACAGCAGCAGAGTCCATGTCGTAATGGTTGCTACCAAAGCTGCAATGCCCTGCTCATGAGGTAAGGGCATGCCTAATCAGGAGAACTATTCTACATTTCCAAATATTGGTATTTGCTGATATTATTGCTATTCCACCTACTATATATTGGGGATAGGATCTTGGAGATGGAATACCCCTTTAAGTCCAGTTATCCAGCTGAATGAATACTTAACAACAGAGCTCGCTATTTAGATGTGTTTTCTTGTGGCGTATAACGGACTCTCATGTTTGGTAGTCGTTCAGCAGGGAAACTATAAATGCAAATCCCTCCATTTGGAAATGTAGTATATAGCTCTCCTGATCAATTATGTTCCTTACCTCATGAGCAGGGCATTGCAGTAATAATAATAATTTATTCATTTATATAGCGTTATTAATTCCATAGCGCTGTATGTCTTTGGAGTGTGGGAGGAAACCGGAGTACCCGGAGGAAACCCACGCAAACATGGGGAGAACATACAAACTCCTTGCAGATGGTGTCCTTGGTGGGAATTGACTGCAGTGCTAACCACTGAGCCACCGTGCCGCCCATTTAGCTTACAGATGCATAACCACCACTCACTGTGTCTGAACACAGGAAGCTGAGCTGACAGCCGCTCTGTGCATGCGTCACCATCTATTGTGAAGGAGAGGGCTGTGGGGGGATCAATGCTGCACAGGTACCGTGGGACATCGGGGACCACCGGTGGGGTTATAGGGGGTGACCTGGCAGGGCCTGGGGAGGAGTTTTCTGTCGCATGTGTCATGGCACATGAGACAGAAATCAGAGGAGTAGGGTGAATGCGGCCGGCGCGCTGCTGTGCGCGCGGCCATCTTGGATTTCTGGGAGGGCATCAGGGGGGGGCACTTTGGCGACACCGGGGGACTGGAGGGGACCGGGGAGGAGATTTATCATGTTTGTTCATGCCAGATGGGAGATAAATCATTTTTTACCGACACTGTCATTTACTGTAACGTGATCATCGGTGTACGGTGTATACCTGTGATCACGTGAGCGGGGACCGGAAAAACCGTCCTGAATCATGATCTCCAGGGTCTCAGCTAGCCCTGAAACCCCGGAGATTTTCTGATGCTGGGGGGCGTTATTCACTTATTTCTGCCTGCTGTTTATAAACGGCAGGTCAGAATAAGGCTACATTAACACGACCGATCCATTTTTGTGGTCTGCAAAAAACAGTCCGTTTTTTCACGGGTGCATCCGTGTGGCATCCGTTTCCGTTCCGTAGACGGTCCGTATGTCATCTGTTTGTCATCCGTGTGCCTTCCGTTTTTTTTGTGTACTGCAAAAAAACTGAAGGAGGGAAAATACATAAATTTACCCAGGATCCATAGCTTCAACCTGCATGAGACGGTCACATGTTCACTCCAGTGCCATTTTCTACTGCTTTTCACAGCGTAGAGCTCTCTGGTGATTTTCCTGTGCTTGTACACTTCATATTAGTCTTTTCTGTCATTATAATGGCAGAAAGACACATAATGTCCCACTCTCCTACATTTTGTAATTTTGCACCCTTTGGTGCCTTTCATGTGGCACTAAGGGGTGCTTAGCTTTGTATTTAGCCAAAAAATGAAAAAAAAATGACGTAGGGTTTCCCCTATTTTTGTAGCCAGCTAGGGTAAAGCAGACGGCTGCAGCCTGCAGACCACAGCTGGCAGGTTCACCTTGGCTGGTAATCCAAAACTGAGGCACCCCACGCTGTTATTATAAATTAAATAAATAATTAAAAAAAAAAAACACATAGGGGTCCCCCCAAAATTGGATCACCAGCCAAGGTAAAGCAGACAGCTGGGGTCTGATATTCTCAGACTTGGGAGGTCCATGGTTATTGGACTCTCCCCAGCCTAAAAATAGCAGGCCGCAGCCGCCCCAGAAGTGGCGCATCCATTAGATGCGCCAATCCTAGTGCTTCGCCCCAGCTCATCTTGTGCCCTGGTGCGGTGGCAAACGGGGTAGTATATGGGGTTAATACCAGATGTGTAATGTCACCTGGCACCAAGCCCTGGGGTTTGTGAGGTCAGGCGTCTATCAGATACCCGACATCACCAACCCAGTCAGTAATAAAAAAAAATAGACGACAAACACATTTTTATTTGAAAAAACACTCCCCAATACATTCCCTCTTTAACCAATTTATTAGAAAGAAAAACAAATCCAGGTCTGGTGTAATCCAAGGGGTTGCCATGACGATCCACACTGTCCCAGTCAATGAAGAGCAGGATGTTCCCCATTGGCTGGCAGAGCAATGCAGTAACTTGAGCTAACATCAATGGGTCAGCCCAGGTCACTGCAGGGGATGACAAGTGCTGCTGTCAGGAGCGAGGTACATTACCTGCGCTGATCTCCTGCACTGCTGACAGCACCTGTCACTGAGTTCAATGACCTTCACAGCCAAGTATCGCGAGAGGCCCGTGACGTCACCGCTAGTCAGTCTCGGGTCGGAAGCGAGAGAAGGTGATGTGACAAGCAGCGGCCATGGAGGACAGTGACAGCGCTGAGGTCGGGACTTCATCACCGCAGGTAAGCCGAGCGGGACCATGTGTGCAGAGTGCCAGGTGGGCGGAGCCTAGCGGGGTAATGTGTGCAGAGTGCCAGGTGGGCGGAGCCTAGCTGGGTAATGTGTGCAGAGTGCCAGGTGTGCAGAGTGCCAGGTGGGCGGAGCCTAGCGGGGTAATGTGTGCAGAGTGCCAGGTGTGCAGAGTGCCAGGTGGGCGGAGCCTAGCGGGACCATGTGTGCAGAGTGCCAGGTGTGCAGAGTGCCAGGTGGGTGGAGCCCAGCGGGATAATGTGTGCAGAGTGCCAGGTGTGCAGAGTGCCAGGTGGGCGGAGCCTAGCGGGACCATGTGTGCAGAGTGCCAGGCGTACAGAGTGCCAGGTGGGCGGAGCCTAGCGGGGAAATGTGTGCAGAGTGCCAGGTGGTCGGAGCCTAGCGGGGAAATGTGTGCAGAGTGCCAGGTGGGCGGAGCCTAGCGGGACCATGTGTGCAGAGTGGCAGGTGTGCAGAGTGCCAGGTGGGTGGAGCCTAGCGGGGAAATGTGTGCAGAGTGCCAGGTGGGCGGAGCCTAGCGGGACCATGTGTGCAGAGTGCCAGGTGGGCGGAGCCTAGCGGGACCATGTGTGCAGAGTGCCAGGTAGGCGGAGCCTAGCGGGGTAATGTGTGCAGAGTGCCAGGTGGGCGGAGCCTAGCGGGACCATGTGTGCAGAGTGCCAGGTGGGCGGAGCCTAGCGGGGTAATGTGTGCAGAGTGCTAGGTGGGCGGAGCCTAGCGGGACCATGTGTGCAGAGTGTCAGGTGGGCGGAGCCTAGCGGGACCATGTGTGCAGAGTGCCAGGTGGGCGGAGCCTAGCGGGACCATGTGTGCAGAGTGCCAGGTGGGCGGAGCCTAGCAGGACCATGTGTGCAGAGTGCCAGGTGGGCGGAGCCTAGCGGGGTAATGTGTGCAGAGTGCCAGGTGGGCGGAGCCTAGCGGGACCATGTGTGCAGAGTGTCAGGTGGGCGGAGCCTAGCGGGACCATGTGTGCAGAGTGCCAGGTGGGCGGAGCCATGTGTGCTGTCGGCGGAGTGCGAAGTGGGTGGAGCCTAGCGGAGTCAAGTGGCGCTGAGGACGTCAGTGTCGTGGACTGCATGGCTGGGGACAGGTGAGTGTGAGTGTGTGTGTGTGTGTATGTATGTGTACATGCCGCGTGCAGGAGGGGGCGGAGCGAGCTAAGCGGGGAAGTGTCGGCTTCCTGCACACGTAACTAGGATAAATATCGGGTTACTAACCAAAGCGCTTTGCTTGGATATCCGATGTTTATCTTGGTTACCAGCTTCTGGCAGGCTGCCAGCGATGGCTCCTGCACACTGTAACTGTAAAAAGCCCTGCTTTTTGCTGCTAGAACCGTTCTCGAACGTAACTAGAACTATCGAACTTTAGCAAAAAGCTCGAGTTCTAGTTCGATCTAGAACAGCCCCCAAAATCACTCGAACCGCGAACTGGAGAACCGCGAACCGCGCTCAACTCTAATAATGACTTTTGGGTTTTCATTGGCTGTAAGCCATAATAATCAACATTAACAGAAATAAACACTTGAAATAGATCACTCTGTTTGTTATGACTCTATATAATATACAGTATGTATTTTTCTTTTTGTATTGAATTACTGAAATTAACTTTTTTATGAACTAATTTATTGAGATGCACCTGTATATACTGAGTGTATAACTGTAGGAGCTGGTGCTGCTGATCTCGAGTGTCTGTACCTCCCTAATATATTCTATATACTGAGTGTATAACTGCAGCAACTGGCGCTGCTGATCTCGGGGGTCTGTACCTCTTTGATATGTTCTATATACTGAGTGTATGACTAAAGGAGCTGGCGCCGCTGATCTCGGGGGTTCTCCCTGGTATGTTCTATGTACTCTGTATAGCTGCAGGAGCTGGCCACTGATGTCAGGGTTTGTAACCCCTGATACATTCTATATACAGTAGGTTCTATATTTTTGCTACAGCTTTCTGTTAGGAGGTACACTTTTGATGCTGAAATGGTCTGCACCATATCTCAGCACCATATTTGCACCTCCTGTCAGAATTTTATTTTTTTTTTGCATTTTTGGGCCAAGTGATGCAAATTTGGCGATTAAATTTTGACATTATTCATTCACCCAATCTACACCTCCTGGAAAAAAAACGCATCAAAACCGAATGAGGTAAGATGCGGTAGTGATGCGATTTTTTGCGAAGAGGTGTAGAATGGATACAGGAATATGGTGTTAAAATCACCAAATCTGCATCTCTTGGCAAAAAAAACAACGTGTTTTTCTGCCAGGAGATGCAGGTGAGTTCACTGAGTTTAATCAGGTCATCAGAGGTCCTCTGAGGTCAGGTTACCTGTGATGTGACTGCAAATTACTGGAGTGACATCACCGCTCATCGATGTGGTTCATTCATTCTCTGGAGCTCACACCGGGCAGTCATGTTCTATGGCGCTTGCTGTGAGGTTTAGATGTAGCAGAGCTGAATCGCCGTGGGACCTCATGTGGATTATGTCGAACCTCAGGGTGTTTTGGGGTTAATAAAGTAGTGAAATAAGGTGTTTTTTTGTATTTTATTCTAAATAAAGTATTTTTTGGTGTCTGTATTTATGTACTTTTACTTACAGATTAGTGATGGGGGGGGTCATAGACGCCTGCCATTGCTAATCCAGGACTTCGTGGCTGCTGTTGGCTGCCATTTAACTTCTTATTACCCCGATTGCCACCGTACCAGGGCAATCAGGAAGAGCAGGGTAAAGCACCGGGATTGTGATATCTAATATGGATGCAACAATTCTGGGCAGCTGGAGGCTGATATTTTAGGCTGGACCTTCCCAGCCTCAGAATACCAGCCCCAGCTGTTGGGCTTTATCTTGGCTGGGTATCAAAATTGAGGGGAACCGCACGTCGATTTTTTAAATTATTTTTTTAAATAATTAAAAAAAAAAAAAAAGAAAGCCGCATACAATTCCTCTTATGCCAGAGTCAAACTTGCGAGTGACTCTCACAAGTCTCTCACCACATCACCCGGTATGGCCGCACACTCACCTGACAGGAGCAGCTGCACGCTTGTGTCCGGAGAGCATCAGGCCGTGTTAGGTGATGTGATGCAAGACTCACGCAAGTCCCTCACAAGTGTGACTCCAGCCTTATTTTGATACACAGCCAAGATAAAGCCCAACAGCTGGAGGCTGCAGCCTGTAGCCGTGGGCTTTATCTGGGCCGGTATCATAATACGGGGGGCCCTATGCTGATTGTTTTATTTATTCATTTATTTGTATACCACGATACTGACTTCAGACAGTTGCACTGCTTTCTCTGCCCACCGGCCATCCTGGTGCCTGTTATTGGTTGCAGTCAGTTGACGCGCTGCCACTCAGCATGGGGACACGTCTAATTACAACCAATTACATGCACCGGTGGGCAGGGAAAGCAGTGAATATTCAATTACTGTTAATTGTCAGCTCTGGAAAGGAATGCGTGACCTGAAAGCAGCTTGTCATCATGACGGATCTTTGGTGAGTACACCGGGCGCGCTTCTACCCCCCTATACCTTTTACCAACATTTTTAATCTCTGTATTCTAGTCCTTATAGACTTCTATGGGTACTGGATTCCGGACCAGATCCGGATTTTTATTAAAATTTAGCAGGGACCCGCCGGTCCTGGTTATCTGTGAGTCCGCCCATCTCTAGTGACGTGTCAATACTTGTTTCAGTCTCTGTATGTACTTGTGTCCCCAACAACATCTTTCAAATAAAATGTTCTTTATCAAGACTGGTATGTAGACAGAAGTTCCACCTTAAATATATTAGCCTGAATCCAAAACCTCACAAATGCAGAAACCTGAAATGGACACCGCATTGGGAGAAAAATAGCACTACACACACCTTATATGCAAAAACATGTAGAAAAAATAGACATCAAAAAATAATCTGGAGAAAAATCTCCACTTTTTATTGCTATATTGTTTTCTCTCTGTTGCTTCAGGAAATATGATATTCTGTGTACATCTAATGCCCCAAAGTTTGGAATTACAATAATGTTAATTTTACAAATATGTGATTTCGGTACTTGAAGTTTGCATTGTTTTACACTAACAAGTAGTGATACTGTTCAGGTTCCACCACTGGTTAATTGCTCTTACACTAGCTGTCTGGGTCCCTGGAGTGTGAAAATAAATAAATAATTTGAAAAAATAGCTTAGGGTCCCCCGTATGTTTATGCCCAGCGCTGATAGAGCAGACAGTTTGAGACTGCAGCCTCCAGCTGTGTGTATTATCTTGACTGTTTATCAGAATACATGGGACCCTGTGCATCTTTTTTTCTTAATTATTTAATTAAATAATTTAACAAACCAGCCTGGGGTCCCTGCCAATTTTGATACCCAGCCAAGATAAAGTGGACAGCTTGGGGATGGTATTTTCAGGCTGTGGATGCCCATGGTTATTGGGCCCTCCTCAGCCTAAAAATAGCAGCCTGCAGCCGCCCTAGTATTGGCGGATCTACTAGATGTGCTAATCCTAAGCGCTTTACCAGACTCATTCTGATTACCCTGGTGTGGTGGCAATCGGGGTAATATAAGGTGTTAATGACAGCTTTGATTTGTCAAAAAAAATCACAGCTCTCATCAAGTCTGAGATTAAGGGGTCTATGTGTCTCCTATTACTAATAGTGTAAGTAAAAATAAATAATCACAAAACACGGATAAATTTTTTTTATTTAAACAAAACACCATCTTTCTCCAATTTATTAACCCCTCAAACACTCCTGCAGGTCTGACGTAATCCACATGAGGTCCCACAACGATCCCTACTCTGCTGCATCCTGAAGTCACAGTACGCGGTCACATTAAAAAATGTGACCACTCACTACGGCGTCAGGGACACGTTGATGAAGCTGCAGCTGTAAGTGGTGAAGTCAATGAGTTCACCTTGGGTCACAGCTGTTGGTGGAAAAATGCAGTTTTGGTGCATTTTTCTGCCTGGAGATGCAGATTTGCTGCAGAAATGTTTGCAACTAAATGCTCAGCCTGCGTACATCACCTAATTCGGTAATCATGTTCAATGACTTCACCTGAGGTGAAGTTACTGAGTTCAGGGATTTCACCTCAGGTCACAGCACAGGAGGTCACAGCTAAGGTAGTATGGGAACCCCAGAAGTGAAGTCAGGTGAACTCACTGACAACACCACTCACAGCTGCGGCTCCATCAGTGTGCCCCTGATGCCGCAGTGCACGGTCACATTTTCTAATGTGACCGTGCACTGCAACCTCAGGATGTAGCTCAGCTGAGGAGCGTCGTGGGATGTCGTGGTATGAATTATATCAGACCTGCAGGGGTGTTTTAGGGTTTAACAAATTAGAGAAAAAGCGGTTTGTTTTAAATATTTATTGATTTTTAAACTGACTCATACTATACAACAAATTGACTGCAACCAATCACAGATGGGGACACAGGGTCTGGGGCGCATATAGCAATCAGTAACCAATCACAAACACTGGCTCAGAAGGTGGGTGGGGGAAGCAGTGAATATTGATGAACCTTAATTAGCGGGAATGGAAAAAAGTCTGAGTGCAGCATAATAATGTATAATTTTTGTGCACTTACTACCGTTTAACTTATATTTGCAGCCCTCTAGCGCTTACTACAGACATTTTTCAGCCCCGATCGTCTTGTCCCTATTGACTTGTAAGAAGTTCATTGTTCGGGGTTAAGTTCGGCGTCAAATTCCCTCGTGATCCTGATTTTTCCTGTGCTGCTTTGGCGAACCCGATTATCCTCTGGGTTTGCTCACCACTAGTTGACATCTGCCTGTCTGTAGAGCTCTGCCATCTGAACATGTTATTCCAACTATGGCTGTGTATCCTTTTTGGCTGCTAATCAAGTAAAGTTCACATGGTTTACTCTTAAAGGGTCTCTTGACTTTCCTGTCTCCTTCCACCACATTAACACTATGGATTAAAGCGGGCTTTACACACTGCGATATCGCCGGAGTTTTGTCGTTGGGGTCACGGTTTTGGTGACGCACTTCCGCAATCGTTAGCGATATAGCTTTGTGTAACAGCGTTCAGCGATGTAAAATCGTCGCAAAAGCGTGATTTATCGCTAATCGGCTACACGGGTCCTAATTCCCAAAAATCGTTGTTATTTCTTTGTAACTATCGTTGCTCGTTCCTTTCAACATACTTTACGTTACGTGTGACACTACTACAGCGACTTAAAAAATTGTTGCCTCTTGCGTCATCATCGATACGGGCGTGTCTGGTGGTTTAAATGTTCAATACGCCTACTTGTTTCCTATTTGCTAACGCATCTGCTCCATGATTGGAGCATAATATATATAATACGCTAGCATCCTTTTTGCGTTTATCCATTTGGTGGGTTCATTTCCTAGGTTCATTTCGTAGGTTTTGGACGTGTCCTGCTGCCTCCGTGTCCGGCGTATAGTTTGGCGTCATTCGTCCGTGAGATAAACTTCGCATGTGAGTATTTTTTTTTTTATTTTTTTTTATTTTTTTATTTTTTTTTTTTTCTCAATAATTGTGGAAAATGTGGGTTTTTTTTTTTGGATTTATGTCTTCCTTTGTATTATAACATTTACATATGTTTGTAGTATTAAATTGGGTTTATCATAATTTAGTAAATAGCCTATATCATGACTGTATTTGTGTTTATTTAATACATTACAGTTAGATATATTATATTATCCATTATTGTATGTTATTCAAGATTGCAGGCATCCAAACTTTAAAGTTTAAAAGACGTCAAACATGACTGTGACCAATAAGAATAAGATTCATATTTGTTAAATGTTTATATTGTGAGACCCAAAAAAAATGGTTTCTTATTTAAAAAAAAAAAAAATAATACCAAAACATTTACAAAATTATTCTCTGTTATACAGGCTAAATATGCGTAGTGAGCCTGAAAATGCCGTCATAGCTGCCATGCTTGTAGCCGGAGGAGCCCTTGCACTTGCCGAGGATCATGACATGCGATGCAGAACTAGAAAAAGACGAATTTGGGCACGCAAATGGCTACTAGAGAGACAACGCTATACACACATGCACCTTGTAAGAGACCTACAAGAGCATAACCCACATGACTTTCGAAACTACTTACGCATGTCGGAAAGCTCGTTCTCATACCTTTTAGAGAAAGTCCGCCCTTATATCATGCGCAATAATACCGTAATGCGTCAGGCAGTACCTGTAGACGAGCGTTTGGGGGTGACTCTTCGATTCTTGGCTACAGGACGCAGTTTGACTGACCTTCAGTATTCATCAGCAGTGTCCCGCTCTCTACTTAGCTCATTAATTCCAGAGACATGTTTGGCAATAGCACATGCTTTACATGACTACATGTATTTGCCAAATAGTCCTAGTGATTGGGACAAAATTGCAAATACATTCAACCTATTATGGCAATTCCCTAATTGTGGTGGCGCAATTGACGGCAAACACATAAGGATAATGCAGCCACATAATTCTGGCTCATATTATTACAACTACAAGGGCTACCACAGCATTATCCTTATGGCGGTTGTCAACGCTACTTATGATTTTCTGTACATTGATATCGGCATGAATGGGCGAGTTTCGGATGGTGGGGTATTTGAACATACGGAGTTTGCATTACGGCTAAAACAAAATCAACTCCAATTACCCAATAACCAAAATACCATTGGAAATTTAAATTTTGTTTTTTTGGCGGACGAGGCCTTTCCATTACAACGTAATTTGTTACGGCCATATCCACTTACAGGCTTGAATGTAGAAAGACGCATTTTTAATTATCGTCTATGCAGAGCTAGAAGAGTTGTTGAGAATGCTTTTGGCATCTTAAGCAGTAGATTTCGTATCTTTTCCATGCCAATCAACTTAAAACTTGAATCCATTGACAATGTTGTGCTTGCATGCTGTTATTTGCATAATTTTCTCAGAAAAAGAGATGGTCTTGAATATGTTCCACCTGGCTTTGTTGATGTAGAAAATCAAAGTAATGGTGTTGTTGAGCTTGGGGCATGGCGTCAGCAAGTTAACCCACTGGATAATCTTTTGCCACAGCCACCCCTGACACGTAGTATGATGGATGCAATGGAAAACAGAACCAATTATTGTAATTTTTTTAATGGCCCAGGGGCTGTGTCATGGCAGCATGTTTATAATTAATTAATGAGTTTAGGTGCTCATTAAACATGATATTGCATGGTTGTGTTTAAATAATGTAAGTCATATTTTTGAAAATGTTTTTTTTTTAAAACAAATTGCCTTAAGGGTGTAAAGATTATGATTTTGAGTGGAAAAATGTTTATTGTGTTATGAAAGTAAATTGTTTGATGTTACTTAATACAACATTGTGAATATTGTTTTTTTTTTTATTGTGAAAACATTTATAATCATCACAAATGAATGTATGATTGTAAACAAAATATTTCTTTAGGAAAACATATTAATTTAAATATTAACAAAAAACAATAAAAAACGAATTAAGCATTACAAGCATTCTGTCAATCATTTCTCTCGTATGATAATTAACATTTATTAATATGTTTGTTATTTACATGACATAAAACATTATGATTAAAACAATATACGCCACATTTCCTTAAATAAAATATTAAACACAGAAAATTTTTTAAAAAAACTAAACAACCAACTGAAAAAAAAAAAAATAAACAGAAAAAAAAAAAATCCCATTTGCGCATACAAAGATGAGCACATAAGTATTATTAATGTACATTACGGCGACATACAATGTTCAGTTTGTTAACATATCAATAAAGAAACGTCATGACGTCCAAACATCTAAAGAACCATGTGACACGCCACACTGTGTACCTGCTGATCTAAAGCGAAACTGAAAGAGAAAATGTCAACCAACAAACGTGCAAAGGTCTGGGGCCAAGGGGAGGTCCAATACTTGGTGAAAAGGATGGATGCACTGGACTATATATGTGCAAAGACATATCAACGTCCTATGGCACATAAAAGAAGTGTTGTTAAAAAAATATGCAGGGGCCTGTACCGTAAATTTCATATCAGACGCACATCAACGCAGGTACTGAAGAAATGGGCTGATTTAAAGTACAGGGATAAGGAGAGAATAGAAGAAATTCGAAGTGACCTGGTAGTGATAGCTGGTAAGATAATATTTTCATCCATACATAATATATATATGTGATTTATAATCTAAAAACATAACAGTTGTTGTTTTTAAAATCATTAACGGTCTGCTGTGATTTTTTATATCAAAAAATCACATTATTTCTTTTTTTTGTTTTGTTTAATTATTTATTTTTTTTATTTAATGTTAACAGATGTAAATTCCTTGAATAATGAGTCAAGCCAGGCCACTAACAATAATGAAGAAAATGTTGTACAGCAGCTGGCTCCAAGCATGGATTCCAACCGTGAAAATAGCCTACACATTTTAAATGAGGAAGCAGACAGCCTTGATTATGATGTTATTTCACCATCATCAGGACATGCTGATGCTGATGTAATGTCAGAAGAGAATATGGAGGACAATGGTAATGATGTGGTTTGCCAAAGTTAGTACAGTGGTAAATATTTTGCTAGATGGATAAAACTCTAACAAAATTAACTTATGTTGAAATTAGGTGGGAAAGGATCAGGTTGGGACATGAGCGCATCATCCGGAGATGAACGTGAAGAACAAGTTGTCAGTAATGGTAAGTTTCATGAGTGTACAACATAATGGTCCATGTTTTTTTTTTTTTTTTATTTTTTTTGTAATTTTTTTGTAAAACCAAACGCTAAAATATATACCAAATACTGACTATTGTTTTTGTTTTTTCCCAGAAATAGTAACACTATATGATATTTATGTGTCTGCAAACCGACTAAAAGAAGCCTCTGCGGCGCATGATGCCCTAATCCATAAATATATTAATCAACGTCATAAATAAATGATGTTTGTTTTGGATTTTTCTATGTTTAACATGTATGTAGAAAGGTTTTTAAAAGAATATTTAAACTTAAAAATATTTTAAAAATAAAAAATTATACAAGTTCCTAAATGATTCTAAAGTAAAATAAAAATTAATAAAAATTTTATAACAAATGTGCGTAATAGAATCGAAAAAGACATTATTTCATATGGCAGGTTTATTCTCTGTGGAATAGTTACACATTTGTTATTTTTCACAAATATGCACGAAATATCAGGCAACAGAAGGAATACAATAATAAAAAAAATAAAAAAAAAAAAAAATAAAAATTAAATATTATAAACTACTTCTTTTTGCGTTTGTTAACCAAACTCATGCGTGACCTACGGCCACGCACACCACCCTTTCGAAGTGGTTGTCTTGATGGCTCTGCTGCAGCTTGAGGATTTTCAGGGGCATCAACAGGATCAACAGTATCAACAGGATCAACAGTATCAACAGGATCAACAGTATCAACAGGATCAACAGGATCAACAGGATCTACAGGATCAACAGGATGAGGAACCTCGCCAATGGCAACATAGGATGAGTCTGTTAGTTTTTTAGCTCTTGCCAAACGTAAGACATCCTGGATTAAACATTGGGCAATGTATTTTTGGTCTGGGGTAAGTTCACGCATTTCATCATCCACGAACATAGCAATACCAGAAAGGGGTGGTCTGTTGTGCTGGTCTAGGATGTTTTGTGCCACTCCCATCAGTTTGGTTACAGCAGTAGTAGTGTTTGCAGGGATGGTTTTTTTTTTCCTTTGCCAACTTTGTGTGTATAACACATTGGATGGGCCTGCCTCAACCAAATCCACATTGGTTAATTGGCTAGCAGGAGTTTCCATTAGGTGTTCTGATGATGATTGTTGACTTGTTGTTGGCTCCTGCAATACAAAAATAACATGAATAAATAAAATTTTCAATAAAATATATTTTTTAAATACAACATTTGAATACTTTTACATATATCTTGAAAAGTATACAAATATTCATTTCATCATAATGAAAAAAAAACAAAAAACATTGTTTATGACAAATTAGGACAATAATAAAAATTATACCTCAGATATAGTCACTTCATTGTTAGCATCTGGGGGAATATCACCACCAATATTGAGGCTACTGGTTGATGGCCTGTGAAGCTCCTGGTCCCTTGTGAAATTCAATAAATCAAAATACCAGAGCGTTGGGACGTAGACATCACCAGTGCCAGCACCAGAACGTTTGGATTCCTCTATTTTGTTCAGTTCTTTCTTATAAACTGTGCGTATTGCCTGTATTTTTCTTTTCACGAGATCCTCGGTACCTTTTTGATTAGGATGGTATTTGTCATATATTACAATCATTTTAAGGTACGCATCCTTTTTAAGTTGCCTATTACTGTACTCGGGGGATTTTATTTTCCATAAGGGTGTTTGCGTCTGGTACACCTCTATGAATTCACGTAGGAATTCCTCCTTATTAGTACACATCTGGAAAACATTAAATAGGAGATAAATCAGTATAAACACTGATTTAACATATTTAAAAAAAAAAAAAAAACCAAAAAAAAAAATAGAGTTAATACTATAACACATATACAGCTGGAAAACATTTAATTGGAGATAAATCAGTACAAACACTGATTTAAAAAATTGAAAAAAAAAAAAAACAAATTAAAAAAAAAATTATAGTGAGAAAATACTATAACACATACCTTGCTGCAAAGATTCGCAAGTCCAGATGACAGTTGTTTTCAAAAATCACTTGTGCGAGGACAAACGCAAATGGGTAGACAACACCTGCAAGAATGAACACGCATCTGCGCACATTTATACTACCAACATCCAATGAAAATCAATAGCGCTGATTACACAAATGAGTCGAGGCAAGAAGGGGTGTAGCGAGTTTACAATTCAACTACATCAAGATGCACTTTGTGTGGGGAAACAACGCCCATATCGCCATGACACTTGGAAATCCATGCGGTGAGACCGCTACACAACGATGCTAATGTTCATCATCACATCGGGAAACGAGATAGCTTGGAAGGTGACTATAAAAGAGATTGTGACATGTGACCGTAAGCACACGACTAAAACATGGAGACACAGCGATGAACACACATCGCACTAACGAACAGGGCGTGCCGCACATACGACGACATCGCGCCCGATATCGCAGTGTGTAAAGTAGCCTTAACACCACTGAACACCACTACAGAGAGAGAACAGTATTAACTGCGTTAACCCCGCACATCCCAGCCATGTGCCGTTCACTGTCAATGGAGCGCCAGGTGCTGGACATGGTCACCACCACCTATGACACATGCTAGAGGATCTGACCCATGCCTTGCGTCCTGGGTACATTGCACTCCCTGTGTCACACACAATGCAATTGCATATTGTTTCTCCATGAGTGATTAGTATTTAGTGATTTTAATGTCTATATACTCTACATGTTTTGTATAGCTGTTTTTTTTCTCTCCATGTAGTGTTTTTTGCATTTGCAATATTTTGGATTCTGGTTGGAGAAGTATTTCAAGAGAACTTGCCATCAGGATGTTACGCCCCCATCTAATCACATGTAAGTAAATCTTTTCCTTTCTTGTCAAAATTCATTTTTCTGTTTTAGAGAAATCCATAGTTTAAATTAAATGCTAATGAATAAGAAGTGGAGTGGGGCGGGCATTACACGTATAGCTCTCCTGCCTCGCTGCCTTATTCTCCCACTGCTGACCTCTTGTCTCTGACTGACAGGTCACTAAAATATGAGTACTGTGTCAGTCATAGACAGGAGGCAGGCACTGTGCGCGGGATAGTGAGGGGCAGGAGAGTGGGAAGTGCAGGGTCCACCCAACTCTACTTTGCAATTTATTAACAAAAAATCCAACTATGGGTTTCTCTGAAACATCACAACTGATTTCAACAAGAAACGTGAAGATTTACTCAGCATTAAAGCGCCTTTACACAGAAGCCGTTAGATTGGGGTATAATGTTCAAATCCTCTTTAAGGCCCCCTTCACACGTCCGTGAAAAAACACGCACGTGTGTTACGTCCGTTTTTCGGGTCCGTTTTCCGTTTTTGTGTCCTTTTTTTGTGTCCGTGTGCCATCCGTGTGAATGCCGTATGCTAGCCGTCTGTGCGTGTTGGTTGTCCGTTTATGCGTGAGAGAAATAACTGACATGTGTATGTGTTGTCCGTGTGAATTTATGCTTGTTTGTTATGCACAATGTCGTAGATACATACCCGCTGACAGCAGACAGAGTCACGCGTAGAGAATGAACTGGGGTGAACTTCACCCGACTTCATTGTCATACCGTGGCTCTGTCTGTGTCGCGTCCTGATTAGCGGTCACCCGTGAAGGACTCACCGGTGTCCGCTAATCCCCAGAGTGACTGAATGGAGTACCCCTTTCTCATACTCACCGTTCCCCGATCACCGGCGCGGCGCTGCACGGCTGTTCTCTAAACCCCGGCGGCTTTTCCTCTTTTGAAAAAGCCGGCCGCTCATTAAACAATTTTGTATTCCCTGCTTTCCCCGCCCACCGGCGCCTATGATTGGTTGCAGTTAGACACGCCCCCACGCTGATTGACAGCTGTCTCACTGCAACCAATCACAGCCGCCGGGGGGCGGGACTATACTGTGCAGTTAAAAAAATAAATAAATAATTAAAAAAAAAACGACGTGCGGTTCCCGACCATTTTGATACCAGCCAGGGTAAATTCACACGGCTGAAGGCTGGTATTCTCAGGATGGGGAGCTCCACGTTATGGGGAGCCCCCCAGCCTAACAATATCAGCCAGCAGCCGCCCAGAATGGCCGCATACAATAGATGCGACTGTTCTGGGACTCTACCCGGCTCTTCCCGATTGGCCCTGGTGCGTTGGCAATCGGGGTAATAAGGAGTTAATGGCAGCCCATAGCTGCCAATAAGTCCTAGATTAATCATGTCAGGCGTCTCCCCGAGATACCTTCCATGATTAACCTGTAGGTTACAGTAAATAAACACACACACCCGAACAATCCTTTATTAGAAATAAAAAAACACTAACAAATACCCTCGTTCAACACTTTATTAAGCCCGAAAAACCCCTCCATGTCCGACGTAATCCACAGACCTCCAGCGTCGCATCCAGCTCTGCTGCATGAAGGTGACAGGAGCTGCTGAATACACCGCCGCTCCTGTCAGCTCCACGCAGCTAATGAAGGGAATAGCGTGATCTGCTGAGCTGTCACTGAGGTTAATCGCGGCCACCGCTGGAACCAGTGGTGGCCGCGGGTAACCTCAGTGACAGCTCAGCTGATCGCGCTACTCACCTCAGTTGCTGCGTGGAGCTGACAGGAGTGGCGGTGTCTTCAGCAGCTCCTGTCACCTTCATGCAGCAGAGCTGGATGCGACGCTGGAGGTCTGTGGATTACGTCGGACATGGAGGGGTTTTTCAGGCTTAATAAAGTGTTGAACGAGGGTATTTGTTAGTGTTTTTTACTTCTAATAAAGGATTGTTCGGGTGTGTGTGTTTATTTACTGTAACCTACAGGTTAATCATGGAAGGTATCTCGTGGAGACGCCTGACATGATTAATCTAGGACTTATTGGCAGCTATGGGCTGCCATTAACTCCTTATTACCCCGATTGCCAACGCACCAGGGCCAATCGGGAAGAGCCGGGTAGAGTCCCAGAACAGTCGCATCTATTGTATGCGGCCATTCTGGGCGGCTGCTGGCTGATATTGTTAGGCTGGGGGGCTCCCCATAACGTGGAGCTCCCCATCCTGAGAATACCAGCCTTCAGCCGTGTGACTTTACCCTGGCTCGTATCAAAATGGTCGGGAACCGCACGTCGTTTTTTTTTTAATTATTTATTTTTTTAACTGCACAGTATAGTCCCACCCGCCAGTGGCTGTGATTGGTTGCAGTGAGACAGCTGTCAATCAGCGTGGGGGCGTGTCTAACTGCAACCAATCATAGGCGCCGGTGGGCGGGGAAAGCAGGGAATACGAGATTGTTTAATGAGCGGCCAGCTTTTTCAAAAGAGGAAAAGCCGCCGGAGTTTAGAGAACAGCCGTGCAGCACCGCGCCGGTGATCGGAGAACGGTGAGTATGAGAGAGGGGTACTCCATTCAGTCACTCTGGGGATTAGCGGTCACCGGTGAGTCCTTCACGGGTGACCGCTAATCAGGACGCGACACAGACAGAGCCGCGGTATGACAATGAAGTCGGGTGAAGTTCACCCCAGTTCATTCTCTACGCGCGACTCTGTCTGCTGTCAGCGGGTAAGTATGAGAGAGGGGGGGGAGACTGACCGACAGACAGCGAGAGAGGGACAGACAAGACAGAAAGAGACCGACAGACAGACAGAGAGACCGACCGACGGACTGAGGGAGATTGACAGACATAGACAGGAAAAGAAAGAATGACCGACATCGCTAGAAAAAAGCACAAAACGTACACGGAGCATACAGAGATGCATCCGTGTTACGTATTGTGCGGCCATAACCATTGACTTTCATGGTGTCCGCGTGTGCGTGTTCCGTGCAGAAAACGGACATGCTTCCGTGCAAAACGGAAACACATACGGATCACAGACACACAGACATTATGAAATAACGCACGTGTGACCTCAAACATAGATTAACATTGGTGCACATTTGGCCATGTCTCCGGTACATACGGAAACGGGCCAAACACGCACGTGTTTCACGGACGTGTGAAGGGGGCCTAAGGGGCAACTTCCTGTCTACAAGATGCTTATTAAAAAAAAACAATCTGTTTGAAAAAACATTGCATTGGGGATGCAAGTGAAAGAAGGGCAGTGAGCCCCATAGGGGTGAATGGACCCCATGACGATCGGGAGGGTGCCAGGTTAGGAAGGGGTTAATTTGGATTACATGGATAGGGCATATGTGGGGCTATGGGATTGGTAGAAGGGAGCTGTAAGGGGATTGGGAGGGGAGCAAGGAAGGGGTGGGAGTTTGTGGGAGGTATAAGAGAGGGGGTGTACTGATTACCTCCCCTTTTGTCGCCGGAAAGTTGTGGCCCCAGGACGTTTGGGCTGCGTGCTGCCATGGCTGACATCAATGAGCTGCTGGAGATGGTGAGGGGGGCCTCCGAGGTCCTCGGCGGGGACGCTTTGCGGCAGCAGCTAGTGGCGGTCTGTGGGGCTGGAGCGGTGCTGCCTGCTGCTCCTGCGCCCGGGCCGCTGCTACGTGCTCGGCGGGCGCGACCGCCGGAGCGCTACTCCTCCAGCTGGAGGGGGAGGGAGAGATCTAGTAGCCCCTACGGGGACCCTCCGGGACAGCGGAGCCCTCCATCTTACCAGGGGGAGCTCCCGGCCGCCGGGAGGAATCCTCGACGGAGATCCCGTGGGTCGGGGGTGGGCGGAGCCTCGGCGAGGCCCACTTCCGGTCCGCGGCCTGCGCAGTCATGGACCGGAGCAGCGATCACGGCAGCCCCCAGTGAAGTGCCGGCCGGGGGTGGCGCTCAGCATTCCAGATCACGGACGGAGACTCCCTGCAGGCCGCAGGGGAGAGCTGCAGGTCGGAGGATGGATGCGGATGGGAGCGGGGACGTGAGGAGTGTGGAGGAGGGGTACGGTGGCCCGCAGGCACGGCTGAGATCCACTATTACGGTCCCCCCCGGTGAGGATCGGGCTGGGGGGTGTTCCCAGCGAGGGGCAAATGCAGCACGGTCTTCCTGCAGTCGGCAGGGAGGGAGCTCACTGAGAGCGGCGGGAGCAACGGCGGCGCAGCAGGTGGTCATGAATACGGCTCGGAAGGACGGCGGCAGGGCGCCACGGCGTGGAAAAAGAAAAAGGTCGAGCAGGAGTCGCCCGGAGGAGCAGGGTGCGGTGACCGTGGGGGTTGACGGCCGCCAGGTGCGGGCTGTCCCCTCGCTGGTCCCCCCTGAAGACTTCGGCAGCACGTCAGAATCCAGCGGTGATGACTGAGCAATGGCAGCGGCAGGTCGGACGAAGCGGCAGCAGGAAGATCGGGGCACGGCTGTTCCGGCATCGGTTCAACGGCAGCCTGGTGAGCGGACGACTGAAATGTTTAATGCTGTGTGTAGTGCGGGCGGGGGCGGGGGTTCCGTCGCGGGAAGTGTGGCGCAAGGGGCGAGTGCGGTCGGATAGTCTGGTTTTCCGGGCCCGAAGTTTTGGGGGCAACTTTTGGGGGTGTTGCAAGGGTTGTCTGCGGAGCGGGTTAGTCGGATTGGGCCTGGGGCTCCGGTAGGGGCGTGGGTGGGCCCCACGGAGGTGGTGCAGACTGAGGCGCCGGTGAGCGGGGTGACGGTGCGGGACCCTACCTCGGCGGTAGGTGCGGGACCGGCGGCCGGCGGGGCGCCTGATGTGGGTGTGAGTAAGGAGGCGGAAAAGGAAAAAGAAAAGGAGGATGAGGTTGTGCGTTTGGATGATAGGGCACGGAGTGAAATTTACGTGTGTTTTGAAGGTCAGTTAGGGGTTCATTTGAAGAAGGAGGTGAGGGAAAAGATTTGGAAAGGGGAGTATGTGGAAATTTTTCCCCTGCTTCCCTTGGAGAAGTTTAATTTGGATAAAGTGAAACCCAGTGATACAAAAAAGGAGAAAGAGGACGAAGAGAAACGAAGGTATAGATTGATCCCGAGGACGTTCACTAACTGGCTACAGGCCTTTGCGATCTTAGCCAGCGTGATCGGGGAAAAGGAGCCGGAGCATTGTTCCGCCCTATTTGGATATATGGACGCGATAGGGGAGGCGTATAGGGTGTACGGCGGTTTAGGGTGGCTAAGATATGATGAGCAATTCCAGCAACGGAAGGCTCTGCGGCCGGGTGTCCAGTGGGGCCACAAGGATATTTCTTTGTGGATGCGGTTAATGACGGCTCCAGCTCAGCCCTTTCGAGGGGGTGCCGGGAGCCCGGGTGCGAGCGGCGGGTCCCCGGCCGGACAGAAAAAGGGGGCTTGTTGGCAATATAACGAGGGACAGTGTAAGTTCGGGGCCTCGTGTCGGTTTAAACACGAGTGTTCCGGATGTGGAGGGTCCCACTCCTTGGCCAGGTGCTTCAAAAAAGGAAAAGGTAAGGCAGGGGAGGGGTCTGGAAAAAGGGAGGACGCCAGTGAGGGTAGAGGCGATGCTTCCCTATTTAAATAGATACCCGGATGTTCGGGCGGCGGAGTTGTTGGGACAGGGTTTTACGGAGGGTTTTCAGATTCCATTTGAATCTGAGGCGCCGGTGTTTCGCCCGGGTAATTTGAGGTCCGCAAAAGAACATCCGGCGGTGGTGAAGGAAAAGCTGCAAAAGGAGGTGGATTTGGGGAGGATGGCGGGCCCGTTCCAGGACCCGCCATTCTCCAATTTACAGATTTCCCCCTTGGGGGTGGTACCCAAGAAGGAGCCGAACAAATTTCGGCTCATTCATCATTTATCGTATCCGGCGGGATTGTCGGTGAATGATGGGATATCACCAGAGTTGTCGGCGGTATGTTATGTATCGTTTGATAAGGCGTTGGAGCTGGTAAGGGTTGCGGGGCGGGGGGCCCTGATGGCAAAGGCGGATGTGGAAGCAGCTTTTCGTTTACTCCCGGTGCATCCAGAGAGCCTTCATCTCTTAGGGTGTATGTGGGATGGTGAATACTATGTGGATCGCTGCCTGCCGATGGGCTGTTCCATTTCGTGTGCTCATTTTGAGGCATTTAGTACTTTTGTGGAATGGGTAGTCAAAGAGGTGGCAGGAGTCCATTCAGTGATTCACTATTTGGATGACTTCTTTTGCGTGGGTCCGGCGGGCTCTTCGGTTTGCTCCTTGTTGTTATTTACGTTAGAGCGGATCGCGCGGAGCCTAGGTATTCCGTTGGCAAAAGAAAAAACAGAAGGGCCGGTGACGGCTCTATGTTTCTTAGGTATCGAAATTGATACACTGGCGATGGAATGCCGGTTGCCGGAGGGGAAGATTCTGGATTTGAAGGCGTCGGTGCGGTTTTTGTCTCAGGCCAAGAAGGTGCGGTTGCGGGATTTGCAGTCAGTGCTCGGAAAATTGAATTTCGCTTGTCGCATTATGCCGATGGGGCGGATATTTAATAGGAGATTGGCGAGCGCAACCGCGGGGGTAAAAGCTCCAAATCACTTTGTCAGAGTGACAAAAGTGATGAAGGGGGATTTGTTGGTTTGGGAGGAGTTCTTGGACCGGTACAACGGTCGGACCCTTTGGATGAGCGAGGCATTGTCCAATAGCCAGTTGGAATTGTATACTGATGCGGCTGGAGCGACAGGTTTTGGGGCAATTTTTCAGACGCGCTGGTGTGTGGGACAGTGGCCACGGCGTTGGGTGGAAGCAGGTTTGGTGAGGAATTTGGCGCTACTGGAATTGTTTCCCATCATTGTGGCAGTGGAGTTGTGGGGCCCCGTTTTTTCCGGAAGAAGGGTTTGCATGCATTGTGACAACATGGCGGTGGTACATTCCATCAATGCACTGTCGGCAAAATCCCCACCGGTTGTGTGGTATTTAAGGCACCTGGTGTTGCGTTGCTTGGAGTTGAACATTTGCGTGGTGGCTCGGCACGTGCCAGGGATTCGAAACGAGGTGGCTGACGCGCTGTGTCACGGTTTCAGTTTTGCAGGTTCAGGAAGCTGGTGCCGGGAGCGGACGCGGATGGAGAACCTTGCCCGGAATGGCTGTGGGACCTGGCATCGGTATAGCATTTGAGAGAATTAGGAGATCGGTGTCTGAGGCTACTTGGTGCCGATATCAGGCGGTGTGGAAGGCTTGGGCAGAGTTGGAAAGAGGGGACTTCATGGAGTCGGGTTACAAAGGCCGAGTGTTGGGGGTCCTGATGTTAATTAGTGGGGATTTTTCGGCAGGTCGGTCCATTTCGGTGATTGGTTGCAAGTTGGCGGCATTGGCCTTCTTGTTTCAGATGCAAGGGGTTCGGGACGCGACTAAGGATTTTCTGGTGTGGCAGGCAATGAAGGGTTTTCGAAAAGGGGCCCAGTCGCGTGACATGAGGCGGCCGGTGTCATTGCCATTGTTGGGTCGGTTAGTGGGGTGTTTGGGGGAATTGTGTTCGTCTCCTTATGAGCGGGTGTTGTTTTCGGTAGCTTTTGTATTGGCGTTTTTTGGGGCCTTTCGCATTGGTGAATTGGTCAGCCCGACCAAGCAAGCGATGGGTGGGTTGCTGTTGGAGGATGTAATCCTGGGGGAGGATAGAGTGGAATGTCGCCTTCGCTTTTCGAAGACGGATCAGAGGGGCCGGGGGCGCTTAGTAGTGTTGTTTGCCTTACCGAGGCACCAGTTGTGCCCAGTGGTACAAGTGTCAGAGTTTTTAAAGGTGCGCAGCAGTTTCCCTGGCGTTTTTCTTAGACATGCGGATGGATTGGCTTTGTCGCGGTACCAATTCAATGCGATGCTGAAGATGGCTTTAGCAAGGGTGGGGGAGGAGCCACGTGAGTACGGGTCTCACTCCTTCCGGATTGGGGCGGCGACGGAGGCCGCCAGGTGGGGTTTGAGTGAGGATTGTATCCGGCGGATTGGGAGGTGGGAGTCTTCCAGGTTTCGCTTGTACATTAGGCCTCACTTAGTCAGGTGATGGTCAGGGGTGGGGGATTCCTGGTTTGTGTTGATGCTGGTTTGTTGTGATTTTCTTGTTCTGTTGCTGTTTTTATTCGTGGTTTTTGTATTTTTGTAGGTCCATGCCTTGTGTGGATCCTCGGGCACTCCTATGTGTATTGGGGATCGTTGCGAGCGGATGTGCGTCGTGACGGTCGGCAGCTTGGAGTGTCGGTGTCGGAAGCCCGAGTAAAGTGGCTCGGAATTCGGGGCATGACCTGGGTTAGAGTGCGCCCAGAGGTGGCTTATTATAGCCGTATGGATCGTGACACTGATGTGTTAATTTTGCACGTGGGTGGGAACGATCTGGGAGTAAGGTCGGCAAGGGAATTGAAAAGGGACATAAAGCTGGACCTGTTACATTTGTGGAGGGCGTTCCCGGGCATAGTTATTGTGTGGTCGGACATCATAGCTCGGACGCAGTGGCGTTTTGGTAGGTCGGTGGACCGTATTAATAGGGCTCGGAGCAAGCTGAACCGGGCGATTGGTAGGTTTGTGGCGAGGAATAGTGGGTTGGTTTTGCGGCATAGAGAATTGGAGGAGTCCACGGAGCCGTATCTAAGGAGAGATGGGGTTCACCTGACCGATGTGGGTCTGGATTTATGGATGTTGGGTTTGAGGGATGGCCTGGAGCAAGCACTAGGGGTGTGGGGGGCCCGGGCCAAGTAAGGGGTCACTTGGCCGGTCTGTGGCGGGGTGATAGGTCCGTCTGAGAGGTTGGGAGTACCGACAGTCGGTTTGTTGGTACGAAGTCGCTCAAGGGGAGTGGCTTCGGACTGGATGGGAACTTGTGGGCGGAGGTCCCGCAGGTTCTGGGTAGGGGTAATCAACGATGGATCGTTGTTACCCCTCACCTTGGGCCGGGTGGTCACGGCCGAGGTGGTCCTCTGGGCCGGTTTTGGAGGTTACGGCCGGGGGGTTAGGAATGATGGTTGGCCTCTCGGACGGATCTATCGGTGTTTCTGGTTATACGGGTATATATGTATAAGGTTAAGTTTAACAATTGAGTGGCATGTTTGGGCCACGAGTTTTGGTATACATATATACGGTTAAATAAAACTGTGGCCATTCCTGCAATAAAGTCGTGGTTCTCGTCTTTATTTAGGTAGAT
Organism: Anomaloglossus baeobatrachus; assembly: GCF_048569485.1. Lineage (NCBI taxonomy): Eukaryota > Metazoa > Chordata > Amphibia > Anura > Aromobatidae > Anomaloglossus > Anomaloglossus baeobatrachus. Next base: position 185,276,416 of record NC_134359.1, read on the forward strand.
TGGTATGGGGGTGTTTAGCATGTAACCTGCTTATCCCTTATAGATACGTCAAGAAGGGCAGTGAGCCCCATAGGGGTGAATGGACCCCATGACGATCGGGAGGGTGCCAGGTTAGGAAGGGGTTAATTTGGATTACATGGATAGGGGATATGTGGGGCTATGGGATTGGTAGAAGGGAGCTGTAAGGGGATTGGGAGGGGAGCAAGGAAGGGGTGGGAGTTTGTGGGAGGTATAAGAGAGGGGGTGTACTGATTACCTCCCCTTTTGTCGCCGGAAAGTTGTGTCCCACCCGCCCGCCCTGATATATGTATATGTATATGTTTATAAAAAAAAAAAAATAAAAAAAACATAATGAAAAGTGATGGTTTTCAAAAAAAAACAAAAAAAAAAAAACAAAGAAAAGAGGAAAAGGTGAATGCAAGGTTGATTTCCCAATTTTGTTGTTGTCACAGCGGGGTGATAGGTCCGTCTGAGAGGTTGGGAGTACCGACAGTCGGTTTGTTGGTACGAAGTCGCTCAAGGGGAGTGGCTTCGGACTGGATGGGAACTTGTGGGCGGAGGTCCCGCAGGTTCTGGGTAGGGGTAATCAACGATGGAACGTTGTTACCCCTCACCTTGGGCCGGGTGGTCACGGCCGAGGTGGTCCTCTGGGCCGGTTTTGGAGGTTACGGCCGGGGGGTTAGGAATGATGGTTGGCCTCTCGGACGGATCTATCGGTGTTTCTGGTTATACGGGTATATATGTATAAGGTTAAGATTAACAATTGAGTGGCATGTTTGGGCCACGAGTTTTGGTATACATATATACGGTTAAATAAAACTGTGGCCATTCCTGCAATAAAGTCGTGGTTCTCGTCTTTATTTAGGTAGATTGGTATGGGGGTGTTTAGCATGTAACCTGCTTATCCCTTATAGATACGTCATGTGTTTTTCAACCTGTTGCACCTATGAAATCAAAGACCTTTTTCACATTGTACTTGTTCTGATTGGACTATTATTGTTGACAAGATGTGCGCACACCACCGTGCGCACACCACCGTGCGCACACTACCGTGCACAGACCACCGTGCACAGACCACCGTGCACAGAAGTTGTGGACTTGGTGGCTTTTTTCTCTATTTTTTGCCAATACAATTCAGTAGAGTTGGTAATCTTCATACGCAGTAAGCTCACTGTCTGAAATAATTTATCAATGCAACCTATGCATATTGAACACTGCATTCTGAAATACTGAGTAGAAAGAAAATAATTGCTGCAAAGTAAAGCATTCATATCTGACATAAAACTTTAAATATAGATATATTTTGTAAAAGCTGGTAATTGATTTTGTCAGGCCCTTATTAATTGTACGGGCTTTATTGCAGCTCAGATAAGAGTACAGTATGATTATAATGAAGGTACTTTCCAGCTGTCATAGTATTGCATCTGCTGTAACTAGCTGTACGGCCACTCATTACGGCTGAATACGGCAGCATACCAGGGGTCGTCAGGTCTGATTTAGGTTTAATGTGCCTGAAGGAAATGTATTCAATAAGGAGATTTGTATGTTAGTGTATTGAGCGGAGTGTATGCTAATAGAGCAAGGTTTATAAACATTCTAGCTATATTTTAATTAGGCTTTATAAATGAAAGAATTAACATAGAAATATAAGAAATATCTTTTAGGATGACTGCCACAGTATATTTTCTTTAAATTCCATAAAAAGGGAAAGCATAAAGAGTTACAGTAGTGGCGATGTCATGTACATCTGTAGCTGCTCCACTATACTTCTATACAAATAGAGCCATAATACAGTCATATACATCAGTGTTGATATTATTATATTTATTATTATTTTACTTACTTTTTACATCATTTTATTATTTTGCAGTGTTTTGTAGCAATAGAAAACAGAAAAATCAAATAAATGTCAAATTATTCTGTATTGGTTTGTTACAACTATTGTTCATTGTATTCTTATGCAGGAAGGACATTTGCAAACAAAAATGATCAATGCTGAATTACAGTATGGATATGAGTATCTTGGGAATACACCTAGATTGGTTATCACTCCTCTGACAGATAGATGCTACAGGTATAGTACACAATTTTCACTTAGAAAAGAAGTCAAGGTGTCTTAAAGGGTTTGTTTGGTCAGAACATGTTGATCTATCCCACAAGATAACTCATCAATATGAGATAGGCTGGGGACTGCACCTCGCACACCCATTAATTAGCTGTTATTCCCAGCATCAACTGTGCAATAATGTAGTTTGTTCTATACAAAGTTATGACTTTCCTTTGTACATTTCTGTACAGTCTAATGCTGCCATCATACGTTCTTCCACCTTCTGTATTATTTTGTACACAATCCAAATGTACAATAGCAAAAGGAATGGGACATTTGTAAGGCAGTAGTATGACAAGAGGAAGAGAGGCAAATCCAGAACTGTAATTTGGAATGACGTGGGGTGAGGACATAATAAATAACATTGTTATTGCCTAAAATATGTAAGCCACAGATAACGAAAGACAGAAAAATTAAAGAGGAAAATATAAACTCTGATGTACACTATAATGGACATAAGTACATTTTATTAGGAATAAAATGTAAACTTAAATACGAAGCCCAGTATGTCCAATTAGATCAGCATACAGGGATCATAAAATGATCGCATACCAGGTCCATACAGGCCTGTCACCTCCTATCACCCTGCAGACTGAGAATATACACAGACAAAGAATACACAAAATTGACAAACAAAGGGTCTAGTATGCTACAATAAATTTGTTTGGGAATTTGAATTGAAATCCACATTGATCTGATCTGCTTGACATATTATAAATAGATATGAGTGGACCCATGGAAGTACGGGTTCGCCAGGTTCAATAGAGACCCGAACCTCTGTGCTGTAAAATAGCTTTAAATGGTCATAGTAAGGGCTATACGGCTTAAAAACAAAGCAAAATTGAGTAAATTGCCATTCAAACATGTGGATATGGAATAAATAAAAAGAAAAATGATGTGGGCTTCCGCGTATTTTTGATAACAAGCTTAGGTAAAACAGACAGCTACGGACTGCAACCGTCAACTATTAGCTTTACCCTTGCTAGTTATCAAAAATAGAGGGAATCCCATGCTGTTTTTTTTAATTATTTAAATACAGAGTTAAAAAAATGGCGTGGTCTCCGCCTTATTTTTGATAAACAGCCATTGTAAAGCAGACAGCTGGGGACTGATATTATCAGGCTGGGAAGGGCCGTGGTTGTTTGGCCCCTGCAAGTCTAACAATAGCAGCCAACAGCCACCCGAGAAGTGGCGAATCCTTTGGATGGGCGAATTTTGGCACTTTAACCAGCTGTTCCAAATTGCCCTGGTACAGTGGCAATTGGGGTAATATTTCTGGGGTTGATGTCAGCTGTGAATTTATAGCTGAAATCAAACCCAGGCGTTAATAGTGGATAGACGTCTACCAGTACGTACAGTTAAAGAAGACACAGGGAAAAAAAATATTAAAATTAACACACCCCCACACGCTCTCATTCACCAATTTATTACTTCAAATTAAATCCTGGAAGTTCCGACGCATATCTGGTCTTAAATAAACACTGCACACTCCTTCATTCACCAATTTATGACTTCAAAATAAATCTTGGACGTTCCGACCTAATCCCAAGTGTAATTTCCCAAGATGTCCATTGATTTCAGTGGAGCATCGTTCTGAAAACTTTCTCAGACCGACACTCTGTAGGTCACTGCATGTCAGCAGAGGGCATTTCTCATGAGCGGGAAAAATTCCATACATATCGCTGACTGTTATTTACGGAACGAAGCTCTGGAGGCAACTGCTGGTCAACAGTCTGTACGAAATTTCTCACAAGCGTGTCATGTTAAACTTCCAGTGACCAGAATGAGAGAATGTGTGTTGATAGCACCACATGTAACACACCTGCTCCCCATTCACACCTGAGACCTAGAAACACTAATGAGTTACATGACACTGGGGAGGGAAAATGGGTAATTGAGCACAATTGGCCATTCTCACTGAAGGGTGTACTGACTTTTGTTGCCAGCATTTTTTACATTAATGGCTGTGTGATGAGGTATTTAGAGGGCAGCCCAAATTTATACCATTATAGAAGTTGTAAACCTACAACTTCCCTAACAGGGAGGGTCCCATTAAGAATGCAAAACCAAAAAAGATCCCAGTGATCAATTGTACCAATACAAGAGGTAAAAGGAAGACCACTGGTATAGAGGAGACCAGAGACAAATATATGGTGAAATACACAATAATTTTTAATAATAAAGTGAGTGTGACAAAAGGACAAACGGTACAGGCAAAAGAGTGTTAAAATGCCAGACACAAAGGATGCACAAACCACACCAGCAGTTGGTAAGCCAGCCACAAAACACGTGGATCAGTATATGACAGGCAAAATAGCCAGAAAAAGACAGGGAGAAGCAAATACATCAGAGGGTAGATTCCCTATATGAAGCTCACCCTTTGGAGTAATATCAGAAACCTGTCATATCATAAGGTAGTGGTATATTTACCTTGAGACATATTAGGGCTGTTTGGTAGGCAAGCTGGTGGTGGTGGGCGGGGCCTAATATAGAAGTTGTATTCTGACTGTTTTACATTGTATCAAAGCGTCATTTCTTCAGTGTTATCCTGTAAAAAGATATAATACAATATTTACAAAAATGTGAGGTGTGTACAGCTTTGCTGTATCTCTTCACAATAGCTGCAGATAGTAGTGGGGAGAGGAGGGTGTGTTCTTTTTTTCCTTGCATAACACTGCCTGCTTACGATTGGTCAATCTCATGCAGGGGAAGAAGTACACGCCCCCAGAGACAAATTTATGGTAATGCCCAATTCAACAGTAGAATAAATTATCCCCTAAAGTTTACACACTAATATTTGTACAACAGGGAGGACAAAATAAAAAAATAAAAACTACATTTTATTTAGATCTGTGGCCACTATTCCATGATATGGCCAGTCTAACTTTCTCAAACTGATAAAGTAATGGAAAATCTGTGAACAGATTTCAAAATATAAACTTTTTACATTATTAACTAGATCTCCAATAACTGATTAGGCTAGTGTACTTATTTTAAGAATAAGTGTCAGAATGGCTATATAATTATGAATAAAGGTTTAACCTCAATCTGCAGCCACCTAGCCTGATTGACATGTCATCAGCATTGCTCCTGCCCTTTGATGCTAAAATGTTACCCTGCTCAGTACAAGCTACAGCTCTCAGGCTGGATCGGTGGGGTTTAAATACGCTTGGACTCATCGGCATTTACAGGCTTTAGCTGGACCCAAAAAATGCTAATGTTTAATACCAGAATTGTACAGTCATCCATTGATTTTCAAAGTACAGCATTTACATCAGGTCTATTCATTTTATTTGAAGATGTATGCAGCTTGTATTGTGAAATCTCAAGACAGATCTGCTTTGAGAGACCAGAGTAAAGGGGGCTTTACAAGCAATGATATCGCTAACGATATGTCGTCGGGGTCATGGAATTCATGACGCACATCCGGCGTCGTTAGCGACATTGTTGCGTGTGACACTATGAGCGAGTGTTAACGTTCAAAAATACTTAATCGTTGATCGTTGACACGTTGTAAATTTTCATAAAATCGTTGCTGGTGCTGGATGCAGGTTGTTTGTCGTTCCTGAGGCAGCACACATCGCTACGTGTGACACGACGAACAACAGCGTTCCTGCGTCGTCCGGCAACGAGGTGGGCGTGACTTTCATGCGGCTGCTCTCCGCCCCTCCGCTTCTATTTGACGCCTGCCGTGTGACGTCGCTGTGATGCCACACAAACCGCCCCCTTAGAAAAGAGGCTGTTTGCCGGCCACAGCGATGTCGTTAGGAAGGTAAGTATGTGTGACGGGTACTAGCGATTTTGTACGCCACGGCAGCAATTTAATCGTGACACCAACAAGCGGCCGTTAACGATGGAAAATACTCGCCAAATCGTCCATCGTTGACACGTCGTTCATTTTTAAAAAATCGTTGATTGTTGAGGACGCAGGTTGTTCGTCGTTCCCGAGGCAGCACACATCACTATGTGTGACACCTCGGGAATGACAAACTGCAGCTTACCTGCGGCCGCCGGCTACGAGGAAGGAAGGAGGTGTGCGGGATGTTACGGCCGCTCATCTCCGCCCCTCCGCTTCTATTGGGCGGCCGCTTAGTGATGCCACTGTGATGCCGCACGAACTGCCCTCTTAAAAAGGAGGCGGTTCAGTATATGTGACGGGTACTAGCGATTTTGTACGCCACGGCAGCGATTTAATCGTGACACCAACAAGCGGCCGTTAACGATGGAAAATACTCGCCAAATCGTCCATCGTTGACACGTCGTTCATTTTTAAAAAATCGTTGATTGTTGAGGACGCAGGTTGTTCGTCGTTCCCGAGGCAGCACACATCACTATGTGTGACACCTCGGGAATGACAAACTGCAGCTTACCTGCGTCCGCCGGCAACGAGGAAGGAAGGAGGTGTGCGGGATGTTATGGCCGCTCATCTCCGCCCCTCCGCTTCTATTGGGCGGCCGCTTAGTGATGCCGCTGTGATGCCGCACGAACTGCCCTCTTAAAAAGGAGGCGGTTCGCCGGCCACAGCGACGTCGCAAAGCAGGTAAGTCTGTGTGACGGCTCCTAACGATATTGTGCGCCACGGGCAGCGATTTGCAAATGACGCACAAACGACGGGGGCGGGTACGCTCGCTAGCGATATCGCTAGCGATATCGCTGCGTGTAAAGCCCCCTTTACTCAAGATCCAAAATAATGACGGGTGGCCGTGTTTGCTACGCCACAAATCTTACTTCAGTCCCTGACTGTCTCTGACTGGAGTAAGATTGTGGCAAAGTGTACACAGAGACACACACCACTCGCTATCCACCCCTCATCAAGACTGTTTGAAAATTGCCAGTCTTGATGAATTGGGGCCATGGTTTTGGTTGTGCAGTTATTTTATAATTGCAGCCTTGAGTATTTTTGTATTGTGTAATTATAGGATTGTGTAATTACATTATTGCGTATTATGTAATTATAGTACGCTGCATTTTGTAATTGGTAATTATAGTATTGTGTATTGTGTAATTACAGTAATTATGTAATGATTACTAAGTATTATGTAATGAAATATTGTACTTCTAACTGTATTTCTTCATTTTTGTAGAACAATTATTAGATATAACTTTACAATCTTTATCTTTGTAACAGAACTTTATTTGGTGCTCTCAATCTTCACTTGGGTGGTGCTCCAGAGGGCCCTGCTGGCACAGGGAAAACAGAAACTACCAAAGATTTGGCAAAAGCAGTGGCTAAACAATGTGTTGTTTTCAATTGTTCTGATGGATTGGACTATCTTGCATTAGGAAAGTTTTTTAAGGTATCATATATCTATTTCTAGGTTCCAATGTACTATAATGTGCCCACCATCATTGACCGAATATATATTATAGCATATGCCATAGACTCATGTCAATACCGAACAGATCCTTACTGAAATGTGCCAAATATAGATCTCATAATTGACTTATTCCAAATATCCTGTCGAGTTTAAGCCTTGATTATTTCTGTTTATTCTTGTTTCATCTGAGGTGAAATGCAAGAGGGAAAAAATAACACAGCAAAACAGGTTTAGAAGACCTTGTAAATGTTTAAATTGATGTGTTGTCTTACTATTCTAAAAAAAATTTCTACAGTTACAGATCCAAACTATAAGGGGTACTTTGCACACAACGACATCGCAAGCCGATGTTTGCGATGCCGAGCGCGATAGTACCCGCCCCCTTCGCAGCAGCGATATCTTGTGATCGCTGCCGTAGCGAACATTATCGCTATGGCAGCTTCACATGCACTCACCTGCCCTGCGACGTTGCTCTGGCTGGCGACCCACCTCCTTCCTAAGGGGGCGGGTCGTGCGGCGTCACAGCGATGTCATACGGCAGGCGGCCAATAGAAAAAACATCCCGCCCACCTCCGTCCTTCCGCATAGCCAGCGTGAGCCGTGGTGATGCAGGTAAGCTGATGTTCCTCGCTCCTGCGGCTTCTCACACAGCGATGTGTGCTGCCGTAGGGGAATGAGGAACAACATCGTACTGTCGCTGCCGCGCAATTATGAAAATGGGACACTACACCGATGATACGATTACGACGCTTTTGCGCTTGTTAATCATATCAAAAACGCTTTACACACTACGATATCGACAGCGACGCCGGATGTGCGTCACTTTCGATTTGACCCCACCGACATTGCAGCTGCGATGTCGTAGTGTTCAAAGTACCCCTAAGACTGTGATACTGCTGGGTTGAGAAAATATAAATGAGTATACTCCATTGGAAAAGTAAAATTTTAATCGATATCTCACTGAACACAAGAATAAGTTACAATATTTTGATCATAGAGTATTTTTAACCTATAACATGAAAGTAAAGTTAATAATTAGTGATGGGTGGGTTCGCAGATAACTTGGACTGGCAGACCTAACTGGATTAAAAAAAAATCCGGTTCCGGACCGGAACTGATCCCAGGTATCTGGCCGGACGCAGGTCCATATATAAAGGGTGCTTTACATGCTGCGACATCGCTACTGATATATCGTCGGGGTCACGTCGTTAGTGACGCACATGCAGCGCCGGTAGCGACATCGCAGCGCGTGACACCAAGGAGTGCCGATCAACGATAGCAAAATCGTTCAAAAACGGTGATCATTGACACGTCGCTCCTTTCCCTAATATCGCTGCTGCCACAGGTACGATGTTGTTCGTCGTTCCTGCGGCATCACACATCGCTATGTGTGACACCGTAGGAACGACGAACATCTCCTTACCTGTGTCCACCGGCAATGCGGAAGGAAAGCGGTGGGCGGGATGTTATGTCCCGCTCATCTCCGCCCCTCCGCTTCTATCGGCCGGCCGCTTAGTGACGCAGCAGTGACGTCGCTATGACGCCGAACACACCTTTCCCTTGAGGGAGGGATTGTTCAGCGGTCACAGCGACGTCGGTGACAAGGTATGTGCGTGTGACGCTGCCGTAGCGATAATGTTCGCTATGGCAGCGAGCACCAAATGACGCACGAACGACGGGGGCGGGTGCTATCACGCTGGACATTGCTAGCAATCGCTAGCGATGTCACAGCGTGTAAAGCACCCTTAAGTCTATAGGGACCATAATCCAGTGAATAAAAACGGTGGTAGAAGGGATAGGGGCAAAAGAGCAAGTGCTTCATACTTAAAGAGGCTCCAGCGTGGCTGTAACTGCTTCCTAGACGCTCATTCACTACTGGGGCCGCTCATTACCTTCATTGCATATGCACTGCTTTCCCCACCCATCGGTATCTGTAATTGGTTGCAGAAAGGCACACCCCCACCCTGAGTGGCAGCATGTCAGCTGACTGTTTCCACTCACAGATGCTATGTGCATCTAGCCTGGTATAAAAATAATTAAAAAAAAACTGGCTTAGGTTCCCCCCACATTATTATACCCAGCATCGATAAAGCATACGGCTGAAGGCTGCAGACCCCAGTCGTGTGCTTATCTTGGCTGTGTATCAAAGTAATAGGAACCGCATGCGGCTTTTTAAAAAATTATTTAGATTAATAATTTAAAAAAATGGCTTGCAGTCCCCCCAATTTTAATACTCAGCCATGATAAAACCTAACAGCTGGGGGATGGTATTCTCATGCTGGGGGGACCCATGGTTATTTGGCCCCTCAGCCTATAAATAGCAGCCTGCAACCACCCAGAATTGTCGCATCCATTAGATGTGACAATCCCAGAACTTTCCTGGCTCTTCTTGATTGCCCTGGTACGGTGGTGTTACGTCACTGCCGGAGTCTGCTCCAGCGACTTCTGCTCCGATCGCCAGGCGACGCCATGTTCCTGCTGTGGATGGTGCTGGTGATGGGAGAGGAGTCGATGCCAGCGGCACCGGTGGGCGCAGGCTCCGATCATCCACTGGGCTGGGTTATCTTGGGATCTGCAGTACTGCTGGCTGACTGTGGGTGGCATGTGTCTTCCAGCTGAAGTTGCCAGCGTTCAGCTACAACCAATGGGAAGACACCACACCCTTCTTATTCCCCCTCCTGTCACATGACCACTGCCAGAGATAGTTCTGTACTCCTGGCTCATGTGCTGTTTGTTTTTTGATTCCTGTGATTTCTGCGTGTTTCTTGACTACTGTCATGCTCCCGATGCCTTAGCACCGCTCCTTACCCGCTGATCTGGTCGCACCATCCCGGCACCGCTCCGTACCCACTGATCCGGCCTCACCGTCATTGCACTGCTCCTTAACCACTGATCCAGTCCACGTGTCCACCGGTCATGGCTGCTGCTCCCGCTCGTGCTCTCCTGTGTCCTGCTCCTGGTCTTATGAGTCTGACTCTGAGTCTTAGCCACATGGTTCTGTATAGGACCAGGCCGCGCCCACTCTCCTGGTCTTATAGGCCCAGCACACCTGCAGCAGGAAATGACATGAGGCTGTGCTGGGTATTTAAGACTGGCCTTTCCATGTGGGCGGCGCCTGATCAACGTGTCTTGAAGCTTAGTCTTATGAGCTAGGTGCTCAGGTCCTCTTGTGCCGTGTCCCATTACCTGGACTACTGTTTGTCTTTGCTACCTGGCACCTGTACCAGTGACTTTAGTCTTCCCGTCCCCTGTGGGACGCGGCTCCCGTCCCGGCTACGCCAGTGCTCCGTCTGCCGTGTACCCTGCCCCCCGGTGGGGTGCTCGGTCCAGAGGATCCACCTCCTGGGTCTACCAGTCCTCCCAGTCCTGACAGATTGATCAGGCCATGGATTCCGCCGGAGCACAAGCGTCTGAGCTGGCTGAACTACGCCAGGAACTGGTGCAACAGCGTGACACTTTACACCGCATATTGAAGTTCCTGACGTCTGTGGACCACCGGTTGTACACGTTACAGACCGCCGCCTCGTCTCCGTCGACGCAGCAGACAGCGTCTAAGTCCGAACCTGTTGTCCCCTTGGCTTCGCAACTCCGCCTCGCTGCTCCGCCTTGCTATGCGGGGGATCCCAAGACCTGCAGAGGCTTTTTGAACCAATGCTCCCTGCATTTCAAGTTGCTTCCCCATTTGTTTGTTTCAGACCAAGCTAAGGTGGCCTTTCTAATGTCCCATCTGGAAGACGAAGCATTGGCCTGGATGAATCCTTTGTGGGAGAATGAGGACCCAGTGACCACCGACCTTCTGGAATTCCTGCAGGCCTTCCGTGATACCTTTGATGAACTGGGACGCACCACCGTGGTTACGTCCTCGCTCCTCCGGCTACGCCAAGGAACCCTGACGGTGGGCCAGTACGCCATCCAGTTCCGCACGCTTGCCTCCGAGCTAGGCTGGAACAATGAGGCATTGACTGCCGCCTTCTGGGAGGGGCTCTCCGGTCGCATCAAGGACGAATTAGCCGGTCGTGATGTTCCCCGTACATTGGACGCTTTGATATCCCTAGCCACCCGGATTGATCTCCGTTTTCAGGAACGGACCAAGGAGGTATCCCGGGAGAAGCGACCAGTCCGTCACGCCTTTGTCCTGCAGAGGTCTACCGTTCCCCCGCTATTGCCTTCCTGTGATTCAACTCCCGAACCTATGCAAATCGACCGACTGAGCCAAGCTGAACAACGCCGAGCAGAGCGACTCGCCCAGGGCCTGTGTTTCTATTGTGGAAGCGGTTCACATCTGCTCCGCTCATGCCCTGAGAGACCAGGAAGACCCCGAGTCCAAGGGATGGTGGGAACCGCCACCCTTGGTACCGGAATCCCCTCAGTCCCGGTTACTCAGACTGTCCAAGTTACGACTGAGAGGGTCCGGTTCACGGCAGAGGCTCACATCGATTCGGGGGCAGCGGGTAATTTCATTCACCAATCTACAGTGTCCCGATACCAGATACCTGTGACCCCGCTTGCCAAACCCCTCTGGTTCGCCTCCGTGGACGGAAAACCGTTATACGAACCCGTCATATATACAACCGAACCCGTGAGACCCTGTGTTGGTGCTCTGCACACGGAGACTGTTACTTTGTATGTCATCCCGAGAATGGCTCCCGCGCTTCTGCTGGGTCTGCCCTGGCTACAACTCCATGACCCTGACATCAGATGGCGTTCTGGCGCAATCACTCGTTGGAGTCCGTTGTTCCAGGATACCTGTCTACAGCCTGTTCCTCAGCCCCTGGCACCTGGGCCTGTCATGTCACAACAGGAGGAAGAAGTGACGACGCAGTCCAGGGTCGTACCACAACTCCTGTCTCTTGTACCTGTGGTGCCACCGGAACCAGAAGAGGAGACGACGCAGTCCAGCGTCGTACCACAACTCCTGTCGCCTGAGTCCTTGGTGCCACCGGGCCCTGATGAAGAAACGACGCAGTCTAGCGTCGCTCCACCGTCCCTGGCTATTGAGACTTCGATGTCCCCGGCTACTGAGGATGAGACAATGTCCTGTACCCGGTCCGAAACGCCCGATCCGGTCGTCCACGACCCCGGTCCTACTTCTGTCTGTCCTCCGCTTCCCGTTGCCCCCGTTGCCACTACTGGTAGATCGTCGGCTAAGCGTCGTGCGGCCAAGAAGGCGGCACGGGGTCAGCGGTCCTTCCCCGCCTTTGCCTTGGTTCCTGGTCCGGTGACTCGATCCGGGGTGCCCCTGGGGTACTGTGCACGGAGGGGGGGGGCATAGAGGGGGGGTACTGTCACGCTCCCGATGCCTCAGCACCGCTCCTTACCCGCTGATCTGGTCGCACCATCCCGGCACCGCTCCGTACCCACTGATCCGGCCTCACCGTCATTGCACTTCTCCTTAACCACTGATCCAGTCCACGTGTCCACCGGTCATGGCTGCCGCTCCCGCTCGTGCTCTCCTGTGTGCTGCTCCTGGTCTTATGAGTCTGACTCTGAGTCTTAGCCACATGGTTCTGTATAGGACCAGGCCGTGCCCACTCTCCTGGTCTTATAGGCCCAGCACACCTGCAGCAGGAAATGACATGAGGCTGTGCTGGGTATATGAGACTGGCCTTTCCATGTGGGCGGCGCCTGATCAACGTGTCTTGAAGCTTAGTCTTATCAGCTAGGTGCTCAGGTCCTCTTGTGCCGTGTCCCATTACCTGGACTACTGTTTGTCTTTGCTACCTGGCACCTGTACCAGTGACTTTGGTCTTCCCGTCCCCTGTGGGACGCGGCTCCCGTCCCGGCTACGCCAGTGCTCCGGCTGCCGTGTATCCTGCCTCCCGGTGGGGTGCTCGGTCCAGAGGATCCACCTCTTGGGTCTACCAGTCCTCCCGGTCCTGACAACTACCCTTCTGCCTGCTGTTTTTGTACCTCGCTGCCCGACCCGGATCTGACCACTGCTACATTTTTTGTTTACGTCCTTGCCTGCCAATTCTGTCCCTGTTCTGCTATTCCTAGTTTGACCCTGCCTGACGACTACTCTCTCAGACTGCAGCCTTCCACAGGTAGAAATCTCCAGTACCCTGTGTAATTCCAAATCCCTGTATAGGGGTTAAAGGGTTTCAGGGTTCTGGGGGTCCTGCTTTGTGAGGGGCTTCCCCCTAGTCTGTCCATTACAGCCTGTCTGAGTCTCTTGATCCAGGCAGTCGTTACATTATCTCTGGCCTTCTAACAAGTAGAGAAAAAAAAAAAATAGATTCTCTCCATGCTGTGCTAAATCAGGTGCACACCCTTTCTGGCCTTGTACATGGACTTACCCAGCAAGTACAGGATCTCAGGTCTGCTCAGGTCCAAGCCCCTGCAGCACCTACCTCATCGTTTCCAGAGTCCCGTCGACTGCAAGGTGTCACGCTTCCCAGGCCCAATGGGGAGATAAGGTATGCACATAGTAATGTTTTTTTAGGTTTTTGCACCCAGTTCAGACTTAGAATGGTGTTCCAAACGTTATTCCTTATTTGCTTCCCAGGCCCAGACCCCGTCCTCCACTCACCGCTCTGGTCCCCGTTCCTTCAGCCCGCGGTTGCTCAGCCCGCTCTGCCTCCTCTGCACCTTCCAGGCTCCCTGCTCCCCGCTCCCGGCGTACATCTGCAACCCCGGACACTCACACGGGCTCCCCTAAATCCTCTGCACCGCTTCCTGCGCTGGTCTCCGGCACTCGGGCATCGCGCATGCGCATTAGGGGGCTCCCCTGCATCCTCTGCACCGCTTCCTGCGCTGGTCTCCGGCACTCGGGCATCGCGCATGCGCATTAGGGCGCGCGCGCGGTCATTGACCTCCTCTTAAAGGGCCAGCGTCTGGAAACAGGATATCGCTTAAATCAGGTGTAGGATATATAGGGGTCTTCCTGCCGTGGGGGCGTTGCCTGTTCATCGAGTTTCAGTAGCTAGAAGTCCAGGTCCTCTTGTGCTGTACAGACATTAACCCTGTCTTCTTTCTAGTACCCGTCCTGCCTCCGTGATCGGGTCCTGCATCCGGGATTACCAAAAGGTCCTCCTGTGACCACCGGCGGAGAACATCCTTATCGATACACCTCCCGGTCTCTTTCTCGGTTCCCGGTCCCATCCGGCTATCGATACCGTCACACCAGCTTCACCTGGATCCTGTCCACGGTCCATTCCTGGCACCAGTACCACCCTCAAGTCATCTCCGTTTGAAACCCCGTGGCTCCTGGGACTCCGTTCTACTCGTCTCCTGAAGGACATTGACTTTACCCGTTAGTACTCCGGCTACCGTGTACCTAGGCCTTCTGGTGGGGTGACTGGACAGTCCCTGTATAGGGGTTAGCTCCGGGTTACCTCACTGGGGGAGTCCCGTACACGGCCCAGAGGATCCACTACCACCTGGACCTAACACAAGGGAACAGATCATGTGGTGGAGCCGATAATGGACAGCCTGGATCTCTGAGGCAATCGTTTCCAAAGGAACAGCCGCGTCTGAGTGAGCTCCAGGATACTCAGTCAGGCGCCCAGGTACTTCCTGCAGACCCTATGAGGTTAATGGTACCTGTTTCATTGTCTCACCAGGGAAAATCTGTACGGCTGCATGCCTTTGTTGATTGTGGATCTGCAGCTAATTTCATAGACACTATTGTAGCAAAAGAGCTGGGTTTGCCTTTGCTAAGATTGAATGCTCCCATTAAAATCTCTGCTATTGATAGTACACCTCTCACACAGGGTGTGGTTACTTTTGTAACTCCAGAGATCTCCATGCTTGTGGGGGTTCTGCATGTAGAATCTGTGTCATTTTTTGTTCTTGAGAATCTGATGTCAGCAGTCGTATTGGGCATACCATGGCTGCGCAAACATAATCCAGTCATAGACTGGCACGAGGGTGAGATTGTGCGCTGGAGCCCTGAGTGTCAGGAGACGTGTATGTCTTTATCTGTTAACCAGACCAGAGCTGAACCTATCTTCATACCTCATGCATTCAGGGATTTTGCTGATGTCTTTTCTATATCTGAATCTGAAAAATTACCTCCGCACAGAGATTATGACTGTCCCATAGATTTGGTCCCCAATTCCCGACTCCCCAAGGGTAAAATGTATAATCTTTCTGGTCCGGAGCGTCAGGCCATGAAAGATTATATAGCAGACAGTCTGCAGAGAGGGTTTATCAGACCATCCAGGTCACCAGTCGGCGCTGGATTCTTTTTCGTTGATAAGAAAGATGGTGGCCTCAGACCTTTTATTGACTACCGTGAGCTTAATGCTATTACTGTAAAGAATCAGTACCCCCTGCCACTCATTCCCGATCTGTTTAACCAGCTCATAGGAGCCCGGTGGTTCACAAAGCTGGATCTCAGGGGAGCATATAACCTAATCTGCATCAGAGAAGGAGATGAGTGGAAAACCGCATTTAACACTCCAGAGGGACATTATGAGTACATGGTAATGCCTTTTGGATTAAGTAATGCGCCGGCTGTGTTTCAGAATTTCGTTAATGACATTTTCAGAGATATTTGTGGTCAATATGTGGTGGTTTATCTGGATGACATCCTGATTTATTCTCCTGATGCTACGTCACATGTCCAACATGTCCGCACTGTACTCCAGCGACTCAGGGAGAACTCCCTATTTGCTAAATATGAGAAATGTGTTTTTTTTTTTAGGCAGAGGTTAATTTCCTGGGTTATATATTGTCTGCAGAAGGCTTCTGCATGGATCCCTCTAAGCTTCAACCGATTAAGGATTGGGTGCAACCCAAGCCTTTGAAAGCCTTGCAGCGTTTCCTAGGGTTTGCTAATTATTACCGCAAATTCATTAGAGATTTTTCCAAAATTGCCAAACCCCTCACCGATTTGACTAAAAAGGGGGCTGATGTGGTTAATTGGAAGCCAGAGGCAATCCATGCCTTCTCAAAATTAAAAGAATGTTTCTCCTCAGACCCGATTCTTGTTCAGCCTGACCTTATGCGTCCGTTTATTGTGGAAGTCGATGCATCCGAGGTTGGAGTGGGAGCGGTGCTATCACAAGGTACTCCGTCTCTCACTCAGCTTCGTCCTTGTGCCTTCTTTTCCCGCAAGTTTTCTCCCACAGAGAGAAATTATGACATTGGTAATCGTGAGCTGTTGGCAATTAAATGGGCCTTCGAGGAATGGCGCCACTTCCTCGAAGGTGCCAAACATAAGGTCACAGTCATCACAGACCATAAGAACCTCACTTATCTGGAATCTGCTAAGAGACTCAATCCTAGGCAGGCTAGGTGGGCATTGTTCTTCTCTAGATTTGATTTTGTGGTAACATTCCGGCCCGGTTCCAAGAACACAAAAGCTGATGCACTTTCCCGTAGCTTCTGTCCCTCTCAGTCTGAAAACTCTGAACCAGTGCATATTTTAGCTAAAGGCATTATTATGTCATCTGTTTCCATAGATTTGATAGAAGAGGTCCATAATACCCAAGACCAAGCGCCTGAAACCACTCCTGTCCATAAACTGTTTGTTGCCCCCTCACTTCGCCTATGGGTACTCCAGGAATCCCACAATTCTGTGCTGGCAGGTCACCCTGGTATCGGCAATACCCTCCGATTAGTAACCAGGAATTTTTGGTGGCCAACCGTAGCGAAAGATTGTAAGGAATATGTACTGGTTTGTGAAACTTGTGCTCGAGCCAAGGCACCCCGTAACCGCCCTGCCGGATTTCTCCAGTCCCTACCTACTCCAGTAAACCCTTGGACGCATCTCTCCATGGACTTCGTCACTGACCTTCCACCCTCAGAAGGGAAGACCTGTATCTGGGTAGTAGTGGATAGATTCAGCAAACAGTGTCATTTTGTTCCTCTGTCCGGATTACCAATTCTGAAACTCTTAGCAAGTTGTTTATTAGGCATATTGTGCGGTTACACGGGGTTCCGGAAAATATTGTTTCTGACCGAGGAACACAGTTCGTCTCGAAATTCTGGAGGGCGTTTTGTAAAAAGATCAATATAGAGCTATCTTTTTCATCTGCCTACCACCCAGAGACCAATGGTCAGACCGAATGTTCCAATCAAACCCTTGAACAATATCTCCAGTGTTGTGTGTGACCGTCAGTCTGACTGGGTGGAATATCTGCCGCTAGCTGAGTTCGCCATCAATAATCAGTATCAGGAATCCATCAAGACTACCCCCTTTTTTTGCAATTTAGGGTTGCATCCACGTTTTGGTTCTTTTTCTTCCGCTGTGGTGGATACTCCTGAGGCTGAATCAACTGTGGACAAATTGAAGGCTATCTGGTCTGAGGTGAAAGAGAACCTGAAGAAGGCAAAGGTTGGTCAATCCTCCTCTGCTAACAAGAGACGTTCCAAGGGCCCTAGCCTTGGAGTTGGGGACAAGGTATGGCTATCTACACAGAATATTAAACTCAAGGTCCCTTCTGCTAAGCTGGGTCCGAGATTTATTGGACCTTACGAGATAATCGAGGTAATTAATCCCACAGCTTTCTGCCTGCAACTCCCCCCGTCCTTTAAGATATCGAATGTGTTCCATAAGTTCCTCCTCAAGTTATATCGTGTCCCCGTTCACCCAGTCAGTGCCCCCCCTCCTCCTGTTTTGGTTGAAGGTAACTTGGAGTATGAGGTACAGAGAATACTTGATTCCCGTATTGTCAGAGGGGCGGTGCACTATTTGGTGCATTGGAGGGGTTACGGCCCTGAGGAGAGGTCATGGGTCCCTGCAAGCGATATTCATGCTAAGGGTCTGGTCCGGCGGTTTCACCTCCAATTTCCTGGGAAGCCGGGTGGGGTACTGTTAGGAGGGGGGGGGGGACTGTTACGTCACCGCCGGCATCTGCTCCAGCGACTTCTGCTCCGATCGCCAGGCGACGCCGTGTTCCTGCCGTGGATGGTGCTGATGATGGGAGAGGAGTCAATGCCAGCGGCACCGGTGGGCGCAGGCTCCGATCATCCACTGGGCTGGGTTATCTTGGGATCTGCAGTACTGCTGGCTGACTGTGGGTGGCATGTGTCTTCCAGCTGAAGTTGCCAGCGTTCAGCTACAGCCAATGGGAAGACACCACACCCTTCTTATTCCCCCTCCTGTCACATGACCACTGCCAGAGATAGTTCTGTACTCCTGGCTCATGTGCTGTTTGTATTTTGATTCCTGTGATTTCTGCGTGTTTCCTGACTACCCTTCTGCCTGCTGTTTTTGTACCTCGCTGCCCGACCCAGATCTGACCACTGCTACATTTTCTGTTTACGTCCTTGCCTGCCAATTCTGTCCCTGTTCTGCTATTCCTGGTTTGACCCTGCCTGACGACTACTCTCTCAGACTGCAGCCTTCCACAGGTAGAAATCTCCAGTACCCTGTGTAATTCCAAATCCCTGTATAGGGGTTAAAGGGTTTCAGGGTTCTGGGGGTCCTGCTTGGTGAGGGGCTTCCCCCTAGTCTGTCCATTACAGCCTGTCTGAGTCTGTTGATCCAGGCAGGCATTACAGGTGGCAGTCAGGGTAATAATGGGTTAATTGCAGCTCATAGTGGCCACTAAGCCCTAGATTAGTAATAGGAGGCATCTATGAGACCCCCATTACTAATCTGTAAGTAAAAACACACAAACGCCGAAAAAATCCTTTATTTGAAATATAATACAAAAAAACCTCTTTTCACCACTTTATTAACCCCAAAAACACCCCTGCAGGTCTGACATAATTAACACGAGGTCCCACAACAATTCCAATTCTGATGCATTTGAGGTCAGAGCATGCGATCATGGAACATGACCGTCCTCTGCAGACTGCAGGCAGAGACTGAGCCTCAGCGATCAGCAGTGACGTCACTCAAGTGATTTGCGGTCACAGCTGGAGGTTCCCACGGTCCTCCACCAGTGACCGCAGCAAACCTGGCTTCAGAGTACCTCATTAACTTCAGTGACCCCACCTGAGGTAAGGTCACTGACTTTACTGAGGTCAGGTTAGCTGCAACCACAGGTGTAGAGTGACGTCATCACTGATCGCTGAGGCTCAGTCTCTGCCCGAAGTCTACAGTGGGCGGTCATGTTCCATGATCGCGCATTCTGACTTCAGATAAAGTAGAGCTGGAATTGTTGTGAGACCTCGTGTGGATTAAGTCAGACCTGCAGGGGTGTTTTGGGTTTGAATAAAGTGGTGAAAGAGGGTCTCTTTTTTTGTATTGTATTTGAAATAAAGGATTTTTTCAGTGTTTGTGTTTATTTACTTTCACTTATAAATTAGAAATTGGAGGGTCTCATAGATCCTGCCCATTACTAATATAGGGCTTAGTGGCAGCTGTGAGCTGCGGTTAACCCCTTATTATCCCGATTGCTACCACACCAGGGCAAATGGGAAGAGCCGGGTAAAGTGCTGTGACAATTCTGAGAGGCTGCAGCTATCTTTAGGCCGGGGGGTCCAATAACGATGAGTCTCCCTAGCCTTAGAATACCAGCCCCCAGCTGTCGGCTTTATCATGGATCGGTATCAAAGCTAGGGGGGACCGCACATTGTTTTTTAAATTATTTATTTAAATAATTAAAAAAAAAAGCTGCATTCGGTTTCTCTTGTTTTGATACACAGCCAAGATAAGCGTATGCCTGGGGGCTGCAGCTTGTAGTCGTATGCTTTATCTGTGCTAGGTATTGTAATATGGGGGACCCTATGTCAATTGTTTTTTTTTATTTATTTTTACTGGACAATATATACTGTAGCATCCCATGGGGCCTTAGGGTACTCGTCACCGGGCCAGTGGTTCCTTGGGGTAGCTGTGACTGGCCTGACCCCGTCAGCTACATAAAAAACAAACAAGTATCCAGTACAGATGGGGATGAAAGGATGGTCACGGGCCCCTGGGAAGTGTGTCACCGGTTGCAGCAGTGACTAGGGTCTCGGCCTCCTCCGCCTCCACCCTTCCTGTGACTAGTCCTTTCCCAGGGGCAGTACTGGATGGGGAATGGGGGTGCTTCGCAGCGGCACCCGTGGTATGTGGCCAGGAGTTAGCCGCCGCTGCACAGTCTCTTCGGGGTAGGTGTTAGGTGCAGCCGGGATGGTATCGCTCCCCACGGGCGGAGCGGGGACCCCCGGGAGGTTGGTGAGAACCTGGGTGCTGGTCCTCGCCATCAGAGACTCCAGTCGCTCCCAGGCAGGTCAGAGGCTGGATCCAGTTTGGTAATCTGTGGCCTTTCTCCTCCATTCACAACTCTGTACTCTCCCCCGGTCCTGGCCCATACGGCCAGCAGCCTGGGCCTCTCGTGGGTCGGACCTCTGTCCCATCTCCC